>NC_083095.1:138073433-138373433 GCF_949774975.1 Lagenorhynchus albirostris | reverse complement strand
ACCTGGACTGATCAAGCGAGACTCACCAGTAGGCACGCTTCCTGAGCTGCTGCCAAGACAGATGACCTACCCTTGGTTCACACACAGAGGTAATGACATGGGAAACATTCTGAAGCCCAACGTGGTGGGGAAACCCTTGCAACCAAATGGCATGGGAGCCATTCCAATGCCCATTGTGGCGGAGAACACCATTGCACCAATGGGGTCAACTGCGGTGGTACCTGGCACATTCACACTCCGGGCCCGTCAGTGACGTGACCTCGGAGAAACAGTGAGGCCCAGGTCTTCTAGAAGCAATGTGTGACCCACAGCCATGCAATTAAGAGAACCCAGCCAACAGCCGAGACACCTGAACCGCTATGACTCGTCTGGCCTGTGGCCAGGCACACCGGATACCACAGTCTGGATGCACCAGCGTGTGGCAGTAAAAATGACCCCCGCACCACACACCCTCACCCGCCTTTAAATCTATAGCCTTTCCTTGGCAGCCGACTCCCTTTTTTCCACATGGTTGTGCCCAGTGACCTCCGGGAAGATCTGCAAACCTCAGGGAACGCTATGTGGGCCAGGTTTAGTAAAGATGTTGGGCTGGACTCAGGAACACCCTCACACCTTCAACACAGGGGGAACGTGGACAGACAGGGACAAAACACCCCACGACCTCCAAATCAGCCCCCATGACAAGACACCATACTGTGCCACAAAGGCAACCATTCACTAGCATAGGGACCCGCCATGAAGTAAATCGACCAAGGAGGGGAAAAAGGCCCGACAGTCCACAGAAGTTCTCCCGTGTTCCCTCTCTACACGTGCCTCCAAATGCTCCTGAGGGGACATCAAAAGTGTTCCTGGAAGCCTATGGCCTCTGTCAATCTGTCCACCCACAAGTAAACATGTGGGCTTAGCCAGCCATTTCATGTGTCTTTATCGGTAGCCTTGCCCTTCCCTCTCCACCGGGATCCCAACGTGTCATGGAAAGATGCCAGAGCCACCCCTCACCAAAGAAGCTTGCTGTGACTTATCTTGACTAAGGCATTTTCTAGCCTGTTCACACAGCACACACAAGCCGGAAACAACCCGAGGAGGAGCCATCAGCTTGGCCAACCGCCCGGGGACAATGGCCCATTGGATTTCTCCCCTCATCATGAGAAACCGAAACTGCATCTGGTCTCCCAAGCAGAACATCACAAAGAGCCAGCCCTAGGCCAGGAATCCTGCTCTGACCCTGACCATAGACTTCTCTTTCCGTGAGGGCACAAGGCAACGAGTAGCCGGTGGCGGCGGCCTGTAGAACTCAAATGCAGTCGATAGGACCACCAATGGTTCACGCTTCCTTTCCTAGCCGCATGCTCGTCCGTGGCAGGGGACAGAAGTCCTGGCTCAACCAAGGAACCCAGAGACGGCACGCTGTCCCTAGCCTTCCCACCTGCATTGGCATCCCAGGCTCCTTTCCCAATGGCTCTTCTCCCCATGAGACGGCCACAACCCTCCACTTGAACAACGTGGCTGTACACACACACGGCAGCAAACGCAACCTCAACCTCTCCCTACTTTCCTTTTGGGAGCCACGTGCTGGACCTCAGTTCCGATGAGGAGACGGTAGGGTTTTCTCACTCATTTTGTTCAGATTTCCAAGGAATGCATCTGTGGGGGTCATCATCGATCCAAGCACATGCTCAAACGCCGGACATGCAAAGTTGCAGATTCCACCAAGGGACGGCCAGTGAGCTGAATCATGTCAGCATACAGAAGCGGCCAGATCTGAGCCATGGGGCAGGAAATGCAGCCAGTTCTCAGGTCATCGAAGCTCATGTTCCCCAGGAAAAAGACAGAAGATGAGGCTGTAGCACCGGTTTTCAGTTCCCGTGGCCAAACCTCTAGGTTTCAGCAAAGACGTGCCACTTACCGCAATAAGGTTTAAACCAGGATCCTCATGGAATGTGCGCCAACACCCCTGCGAGACTCCTCCTCCTCCCTTCACCAGGTATTATGGATTATACGGATGGCCCCGGGCTGCTCTGCTGCTGGGATTCCGTCCCTGGCAGTCCACCTGGCTCGGGCTGAGAGAACACACGCGTGCTTGAGGATGGTGCACGGGCGCACCGAGGGAAAGGGCGATACCATCTAGTGATGCGTGCTCTATATCCCCTCAACATTTCATTTGCTGCCCATCGTGCCTGGGCGTCCGCACGTAAATGTGAAAGCAACGTGGCGTAGACGCCTTCACAGCGTGCCGCCATCAGGACGAAGAGCCCCGCCGTCCAACAACACCCTGGCCTCGGGCCCTGCAATTCCTCTCCTGAGCACTCTCCCCTCCATCACAGCTAAAGGATGTCTTCCGGAAACCCTGAGACACGCTCAGGGCAACTGTGCCTCCTCAGACTAAGAGCCAGTGACCTTTGGGGAACACACCAACTCTAAGCACATATGGCTCCACACAGTGGACGCGCCCGGAAGATCAAGAGATCTTCCACAAGGGAAGGGCACACGGCCGAATATGACGGCCTCCACCAAAAGCGGCTCATAGGGACCCACGACAAAGGGCACGTGAGGAACACCTGCACTAATCAAGGCAGACTCACCAGCAGGCATACTTCCTGGCCTGCTGTTAGGACAGACGACCTACCCTTGTCGTACACACAAAGGTAATGGCATGGGAACCATTACGATGCCCAACGTGGCGGGGCAAACTGTTGCAGCAATTGGGTCTCTTGCTGTGCTGCCTGCCACTTTCGCACTCTGGGTCCGTCAGTGACGTGACCTCGGTGAAACCGTGAGGCCCAGGTCCTCTAGAAGCAACGTGTTACCTACAGCCGCGCAACAAGAGAACCCGGCCAACAGCCTAGACACCTGAACCGGTATGACTTCTCTGGACTGTGGCCAGGCACGCCGTACACCACAGTCTCAAAGCACCAGCGGGTGGCAGGAGAAAAGATCCCCGCACCACACATCCTCTCGGGCCCGGAAACCTGTAGCCTTTCCTTGGCAGCCGACTCCCTTTCCGCGTGGTTTTGCCCAAAGACCTCCGGGAAGGTCTGCAATCCTCAGGGACTGCTAGGTGGGCTGGGTGTAGTACCGATGCAGGGCTGTACTGAGGAACACCTTCACATCTTCAACACAGGGAGAACGTGGACAGACAGGGACAAAACACCCCACGGCCTCCAAATCAGCCCCCATGAGAAGACACCATCCTGTGCCACGAAGGCAACCATTCCCTGGCACAGGGACCCGCCATGAAGTAAATTGACCAAGGAGGGGAAACAAGCGAGACACGCCACAGATGTGCTCCCGTGTTCCCTCTCTACACTTGCCTCCAAATGTCCCTGAGGGAATACCAAAAGTGTTCCCGGAAGCCTATGACCACCATCGATCTATCCACCCACCAGTAAACCTGTGGGATTAGCCAGCCATCTCTCGTGTCTGCTTCATTCGCCTTGCCCTCCTCTCTCCACCGGGATCCCAACGTGTCAGGGAAAGATGCCAGAGCCACCCCTCACCAAAGAAGCTTGCTGTGACTTATCTTCACTAAGGCATTTTCTAGCCCTTTCACACAGCACACACAAGCCAGACACAACCCGAGGAGGAGCCCTCAGCTTGGCCAACCTCCCGGTGACAATGGCCCATTGGATTTCTCCCCTTATCAGGAGAAACCTAAACTGCATCTTGTCTCCCAAGCAGAACACGGCAAAGAAGCCTGCCCTAGGCCAGGAATCCTGCTCTCACCCTGAGCCTACAGACTTCCGTTTCTTTGCGGGCACAAGGCAACGAGTAGCCGGTGGCGGAGGCCTGTAGAACTCAAGGGCAGGCGACCGGACCACCAAGGGCTCACGCTTCCTCTCCTACCCGAATGCTGAACCGTGGCAGGGGACAGCAGTCCCGGCTCGACCAAGGAACCCACAGACGGCACGCTCTCCCTAGCCTTCCCACCTGGATTGGCATCCCAGGGTCCTTTCCCAATGCCTCTTCTCCCCATCAGACGGCCACAAGCCTCAACTTAAACAGCGTGGCTGTGGACACCCACGGGAGCAAATGCAACGCGAACCTCTCCCTACTTTCCTTTTGGGAGCCACGTGTTGGACCTCAGTTCCAAGGAGGAGACGGCAGGGATTTCTCACTCATTTTGTTCAGATTTCCAAGGAATGCATTTGTGGAAGTCATCGTCGAGCCAAGCACACGCTCAAACGCTGGACATGCAAACTTGCAGATTCCACCACGGTATGGACAGCGAGCTGAATCACGTCAGCATACGGAAGTGAACAAAGCAAAGGCATCGGGGAAGGAAATGCAGCCAGTTCTCAGGGCATCGAAGCTCGGGTTCCCATGGAAAAGGCCAGAAGGTGAGGGTGTAGCCCCGTTGCACATGTTCCCTTGGTCAAACCTCTAGGTTTTAGGAAAGAGGTGCTACTTACCGCAACAAGGGTTAAACCAGGATCCTCATGGAATGCGGGCCAACACCCCTGTGAGACTCCTCCTCCTCACTTCACCGGGTGTCAGGGATTATACAGATGGTCCCAGGTTGATCTGCTGCTGGAATTCCTTTCCTGGCATTCCACCTGGCTCGGGGTGAGAGAACACATGCGTTCTTTAGGAGGGTGCACGGGTGCACCGAGCGAAAGGGCGATATCCCTCAGTGATGCGTGCTCTGTCTCCCCTCGACATTTAATTTGCTGCAGATCTTGCCTGTGGGTCCGCAGGGAAACGTGAAAGCAACATAGAGCTGACGCCTTCAGAGGGTGCGGCCATCAGGACACAGAGCACCGCTGTCCAAAATCCCCCTGGTCTCGGGCACTGCAATTCCACTCCTGAGTGCTCTCCCATCCACCACAGCAGAAGGATGTCTTCCTAAACCCCTGAGACACCCTCTGGGCAACTGTGGCCCCTCAGACTAAGAGCCGGTGCCATCTAGGGGAACACGCCCGCCCTTGGCACATATTCTTCCACACAAGTGCCACGCTCTTACGGGGAAGAGATCTTCCACAAGGGAAGGGGCCTTGGCCGAATATGACGGCCTTCATCAAAAGCAGCTCGAAGGGAACCGTGACAAAGGGCACGTGAGGAACACCTGGACTGATCAAGCGAGACTCACCAGTAGGCACGCTTCCTGAGCTGCTGCCAAGACAGATGACCTACCCTTGGCTCACACACAGAGGTAATGACATGGGAAACATTCTGAAGCCCAACGTGGTGGGGAAACCCTTGCAACCAAATGGCATGGGAGCCATTCCAATGCCCATTGTGGCGGAGAACACCATTGCACCAATGGGGTCAACTGCGGTGGTACCTGGCACATTCACACTCCGGGCCCGTCAGTGACGTGACCTCGGAGAAACAGTGAGGCCCAGGTCTTCTAGAAGCAATGTGTGACCCACAGCCATGCAATTAAGAGAACCCAGCCAACAGCCGAGACACCTGAACCGCTATGACTCGTCTGGCCTGTGGCCAGGCACACCGGATACCACAGTCTGGATGCACCAGCGCGTGGCAGTAAAAATGACCCCCGCACCACACACCCTCACCCGCCTTTAAATCTATAGCCTTTCCTTGGCAGCCGACTCCCTTTTTTCCGCATGGTTGTGCCCAGTGACCTCCGGGAAGATCTGCAAACCTCAGGGAACGCTATGTGGGCCAGGTTTAGTAAAGATGTTGGGCTGGACTCAGGAACACCCTCACACCTTCAACACAGGGGGAACGTGGACAGACAGGGACAAAACACCCCACGACCTCCAAATCAGCCCCCATGACAAGACACCATACTGTGCCACAAAGGCAACCATTCACTAGCATAGGGACCCGCCATGAAGTAAATCGACCAAGGAGGGGGAAAAGGCGGGACAGTCCACAGAAGTTCTCCCGTGTTCCCTCTCTACACGTGCCTCCAAGTGCTCCTGAGGGGATATCAAAAGTGTTCCTGGAAGCCTATGGCCTGTGTCAATCTGTCCACCCACAAGTAAACATGTGGGCTTAGCCAGCCATTTCATGTGTCTTTATCGGTAGCCTTGCCCTTCCCTCTCCACCGGGATCCCAACGTGTCATGGAAAGATGCCAGAGCCACCCCTCACCAAAGAAGCTTGCTGTGACTTATCTTGACTAAGGCATTTCCTAGCCTGTTCACACAGCACACACAAGCCGGAAACAACCCGAGGAGGAGCCATCAGCTTGGCCAACCGCCCGGGGACAATGGCCCATTGGATTTCTCCCCTCATCATGAGAAACCGAAACTGCATCTGGTCTCCCAAGCAGAACATCACAAAGAGCCAGCCCTAGGCCAGGAATCCTGCTCTGACCCTGACCATAGACTTCTCTTTCCGTGAGGGCACAAGGCAACGAGTAGCCGGTGGCGGCGGCCTGTAGAACTCAAATGCAGTCGATAGGACCACCAATGGTTCACGCTTCCTTTCCTAGCCGCATGCTCGTCCGTGGCAGGGGACAGAAGTCCTGGCTCGACCAAGGAACCCAGAGACGGCACGCTGTCCCTAGCCTTCCCACCTGCATTGGCATCCCAGGCTCCTTTCCCAATGGCTCTTCTCCCCATGAGACGGCCACAACCCTCCACTTGAACAACGTGGCTGTACACACACACGGCAGCAAACGCAACCTCAACCTCTCCCTACCTTCCTTTTGGGAGCCACGTGCTGGACCTCAGTTCCGATGAGGAGACGGTAGGGTTTTCTCACTCATTTTGTTCAGATTTCCAAGGAATGCATCTGTGGGGGTCATCATCGATCCAAGCACATGCTCAAACGCCGGACATGCAAAGTTGCAGATTCCACCAAGGGACGGCCAGTGAGCTGAATCATGTCAGCATACAGAAGCGGCCAGATCTGAGCCATGGGGCAGGAAATGCAGCCAGTTCTCAGGTCATCGAAGCTCATGTTCCCCAGGAAAAAGACAGAAGATGAGGCTGTAGCACCGGTTTTCAGTTCCCGTGGCCAAACCTCTAGGTTTTAGCAAAGAAGTGCCACTTACCGCAACAAGGTTTAAACCAGGATCCTCATGGAATGTGCGCCAACACCCCTGCGAGACTCCTCCTCCTCCCTTCACCAGGTATTATGGATTATACGGATGGCCCCGGGCTGCTCTGCTGCTGGGATTCCGTCCCTGGCAGTCCACCTGGCTCGGGCTGAGAGAACACACGCGTGCTTGAGGATGGTGCACGGGCGCACCGAGGGAAAGGGCGATACCATCTAGTGATGCGTGCTCTATATCCCCTCAACATTTCATTTGCTGCCCATCGTGCCTGGGCGTCCGCACGTAAATGTGAAAGCAACGTGGCGTAGACGCCTTCACAGCGTGCCGCCATCAGGACGAAGAGCCCCGCCGTCCAACAACACCCTGGCCTCGGGCCCTGCAATTCCTCTCCTGAGCACTCTCCCCTCCATCACAGCTAAAGGATGTCTTCCGGAAACCCTGAGACACGCTCAGGGCAACTGTGCCTCCTCAGACTAAGAGCCAGTGACCTTTGGGGAACACACCAACTCTAAGCACATATGGCTCCACACAGTGGACGCGCCCGGAAGATCAAGAGATCTTCCACAAGGGAAGGGCACACGGCCGAATATGACGGCCTCCACCAAAAGCGGCTCATAGGGACCCACGACAAAGGGCACGTGAGGAACACCTGCACTAATCAAGGCAGACTCACCAGCAGGCATACTTCCTGGCCTGCTGTTAGGACAGACGACCTACCCTTGTCGTACACACAAAGGTAATGGCATGGGAACCATTACGATGCCCAATGTGGCGGGGCAAACTGTTGCAGCAATTGGGTCTCTTGCAGTGCTGCCTGCCACTTTCGCACTCTGGGTCCGTCAGTGACGTGACCTCGGTGAAACCGTGAGGCCCAGGTCCTCTAGAAGCAACGTGTTACCTACAGCCGCGCAACAAGAGAACCCGGCCAACAGCCTAGACACCTGAACCGGTATGACTTCTCTGGACTGTGGCCAGGCACGCCGTACACCACAGTCTCAAAGCACCAGCGGGTGGCAGGAGAAAAGATCCCCGCACCACACATCCTCTCGGGCCCGGAAACCTGTAGCCTTTCCTTGGCAGCCGACTCCCTTTCCGCGTGGTTTTGCCCAAAGACCTCCGGGAAGGTCTGCAATCCTCAGGGACTGCTAGGTGGGCTGGGTGTAGTACCGATGCAGGGCTGTACTGAGGAACACCTTCACATGTTCAACACAGGGAGAACGTGGACAGACAGGGACAAAACACCCCACGGCCTCCAAATCAGCCCCCATGAGAAGACACCATCCTGTGCCACGAAGGCAACCATTCCCTGGCACAGGGACCCGCCATGAAGTAAATTGACCAAGGAGGGGAAACAAGCGAGACACGCCACAGATGTGCTCCCGTGTTCCCTCTCTACACTTGCCTCCAAATGTCCCTGAGGGAATACCAAAAGTGTTCCCGGAAGCCTATGACCACCATCGATCTATCCACCCACCAGTAAACCTGTGGGATTAGCCAGCCATCTCTCGTGTCTGCTTCATTCGCCTTGCCCTCCTCTCTCCACCGGGATCCCAACGTGTCAGGGAAAGATGCCAGAGCCACCCCTCACCAAAGAAGCTTGCTGTGACTTATCTTCACTAAGGCATTTTCTAGCCCTTTCACACAGCACACACAAGCCAGACACAACCCGAGGAGGAGCCCTCAGCTTGGCCAACCTCCCGGTGACAATGGCCCATTGGATTTCTCCCCTTATCAGGAGAAACCTAAACTGCATCTGGTCTCCCAAGCAGAACACGGCAAAGAAGCCTGCCCTAGGCCAGGAATCCTGCTCTCACCCTGAGCCTACAGACTTCCGTTTCTTTGCGGGCACAAGGCAACGAGTAGCCGGTGGCGGAGGCCTGTAGAACTCAAGGGCAGGCGACCGGACCACCAAGGGCTCACGCTTCCTCTCCTACCCGAATGCTGAACCGTGGCAGGGGACAGCAGTCCCGGCTCGACCAAGGAACCCACAGACGGCACGCTCTCCCTAGCCTTCCCACCTGGATTGGCATCCCAGGGTCCTTTCCCAATGCCTCTTCTCCCCATCAGACGGCCACAAGCCTCAACTTAAACAGCGTGGCTGTGGACACCCACGGGAGCAAATGCAACGCGAACCTCTCCCTACTTTCCTTTTGGGAGCCACGTGTTGGACCTCAGTTCCAAGGAGGAGACGGCAGGGATTTCTCACTCATTTTGTTCAGATTTCCAAGGAATGCATTTGTGGAAGTCATCGTCGAGCCAAGCACATGCTCAAACGCTGGACATGCAAACTTGCAGATTCCACCACGGTACGGACAGCGAGCTGAATCACGTCAGCATACGGAAGTGAACAAAGCAAAGCCATCGGGGAAGGAAATGCAGCCAGTTCTCAGGGCATCGAAGCTCGGGTTCCCATGGAAAAGGCCAGAAGGTGAGGGTGTAGCCCCGTTGCACATGTTCCCTTGGTCAAACCTCTAGGTTTTAGGAAAGAGGTGCTACTTACCGCAACAAGGGTTAAACCAGGATCCTCATGGAATGCGGGCCAACACCCCTGTGAGACTCCTCCTCCTCACTTCACCGGGTGTCAGGGATTATACAGATGGTCCCAGGTTGATCTGCTGCTGGAATTCCTTTCCTGGCATTCCAACTGGCTCGGGGTGAGAGAACACATGCGTTCTTTAGGAGGGTGCACGGGTGCACCGAGCGAAAGGGCGATATCCCTCAGTGATGCGTGCTCTGTCTCCCCTCGACATTTAATTTGCTGCAGATCTTGCCTGTGGGTCCGCAGGGAAACGTGAAAGCAACATAGAGCTGACGCCTTCAGAGGGTGCGGCCATCAGGACACAGAGCACCGCTGTCCAAAATCCCCCTGGTCTCGGGCACTGCAATTCCACTCCTGAGTGCTCTCCCATCCACCACAGCAGAAGGATGTCTTCCTAAACCCCTGAGACACCCTCTGGGCAACTGTGGCCCCTCAGACTAAGAGCCGGTGCCATCTAGGGGAACACGCCCGCCCTTGGCACATATTCTTCCACACAAGTGCCACGCTCTTACGGGGAAGAGATCTTCCACAAGGGAAGGGGCCTTGGCCGAATATGACGGCCTTCGTCAAAAGCAGCTCGAAGGGAACCGTGACAAAGGGCACGTGAGGAACACCTGGACTGATCAAGCGAGACTCACCAGTAGGCACGCTTCCTGAGCTGCTGCCAAGACAGATGACCTACCCTTGGTTCACACACAGAGGTAATGACATGGGAAACATTCTGAAGCCCAACGTGGTGGGGAAACCCTTGCAACCAAATGGCATGGGAGCCATTCCAATGCCCATTGTGGCGGAGAACACCATTGCACCAATGGGGTCAACTGCGGTGGTACCTGGCACATTCACACTCCGGGCCCGTCAGTGACGTGACCTCGGAGAAACAGTGAGGCCCAGGTCTTCTAGAAGCAATGTGTGACCCACAGCCATGCAATTAAGAGAACCCAGCCAACAGCCGAGACACCTGAACCGCTATGACTCGTCTGGCCTGTGGCCAGGCACACCGGATACCACAGTCTGGATGCACCAGCGCGTGGCAGTAAAAATGACCCCCGCACCACACACCCTCACCCGCCTTTAAATCTATAGCCTTTCCTTGGCAGCCGACTCCCTTTTTTCCGCATGGTTGTGCCCAGTGACCTCCGGGAAGATCTGCAAACCTCAGGGAACGCTATGTGGGCCAGGTTTAGTAAAGATGTTGGGCTGGACTCAGGAACACCCTCACACCTTCAACACAGGGGGAACGTGGACAGACAGGGACAAAACACCCCACGACCTCCAAATCAGCCCCCATGACAAGACACCATACTGTGCCACAAAGGCAACCATTCACTAGCATAGGGACCCGCCATGAAGTAAATCGACCAAGGAGGGGAAAAAGGCCCGACAGTCCACAGAAGTTCTCCCGTGTTCCCTCTCTACACGTGCCTCCAAATGCTCCTGAGGGGATATCAAAAGTGTTCCTGGAAGCCTATGGCCTCTGTCAATCTGTCCACCCACAAGTAAACATGTGGGCTTAGCCAGCCATTTCATGTGTCTTTATCGGTAGCCTTGCCCTTCCCTCTCCACCGGGATCCCAACGTGTCATGGAAAGATGCCAGAGCCACCCCTCACCAAAGAAGCTTGCTGTGACTTATCTTGACTAAGGCATTTTCTAGCCTGTTCACACAGCACACACAAGCCGGAAACAACCCGAGGAGGAGCCATCAGCTTGGCCAACCGCCCGGGGACAATGGCCCATTGGATTTCTCCCCTCATCATGAGAAACCGAAACTGCATCTGGTCTCCCAAGCAGAACATCACAAAGAGCCAGCCCTAGGCCAGGAATCCTGCTCTGACCCTGACCATAGACTTCTCTTTCCGTGAGGGCACAAGGCAACGAGTAGCCGGTGGCGGCGGCCTGTAGAACTCAAATGCAGTCGATAGGACCACCAATGGTTCACGCTTCCTTTCCTAGCCGCACGCTCGTCCGTGGCAGGGGACAGAAGTCCTGGCTCGACCAAGGAACCCAGAAACGGCACGCTGTCCCTAGCCTTCCCACCTGCATTGGCATCCCAGGCTCCTTTCCCAATGGCTCTTCTCCCCATGAGACGGCCACAACCCTCCACTTGAACAACGTGGCTGTACACACACACGGCAGCAAACGCAACCTCAACCTCTCCCTACTTTCCTTTTGGGAGCCACGTGCTGGACCTCAGTTCCGATGAGGAGACGGTAGGGTTTTCTCACTCATTTTGTTCAGATTTCCAAGGAATGCATCTGTGGGGGTCATCATCGATCCAAGCACATGCTCAAACGCCAGACATGCAAAGTTGCAGATTCCACCAAGGGACGGCCAGTGAGCTGAATCATGTCAGCATACAGAAGCGGCCAGATCTGAGCCATGGGGCAGGAAATGCAGCCAGTTCTCAGGTCATCGAAGCTCATGTTCCCCAGGAAAAAGACAGAAGATGAGGCTGTAGCACCGGTTTTCAGTTCCCGTGGCCAAACCTCTAGGTTTTAGCAAAGAAGTGCCACTTACCGCAACAAGGTTTAAACCAGGATCCTCATGGAATGTGCGCCAACACCCCTGCGAGACTCCTCCTCCTCCCTTCACCAGGTATTATGGATTATACGGATGGCCCCGGGCTGCTCTGCTGCTGGGATTCCGTCCCTGGCAGTCCACCTGGCTCGGGCTGAGTGAACACACGCGTGCTTGAGGATGGTGCACGGGCGCACCGAGGGAAAGGGCGATACCATCTAGTGATGCGTGCTCTATATCCCCTCAACATTTCATTTGCTGCCCATCGTGCCTGGGCGTCCGCACGTAAATGTGAAAGCAACGTGGCGTAGACGCCTTCACAGCGTGCCGCCATCAGGACGAAGAGCCCCGCCGTCCAACAACACCCTGGCCTCGGGCCCTGCAATTCCTCTCCTGAGCACTCTCCCCTCCATCACAGCTAAAGGATGTCTTCCGGAAACCCTGAGACACGCTCAGGGCAACTGTGCCTCCTCAGACTAAGAGCCAGTGACCTTTGGGGAACACACCAACTCTAAGCACATATGGCTCCACACAGTGGACGCGCCCGGAAGATCAAGAGATCTTCCACAAGGGAAGGGCACACGGCCGAATATGACGGCCTCCACCAAAAGCGGCTCATAGGGACCCACGACAAAGGGCACGTGAGGAACACCTGCACTAATCAAGGCAGACTCACCAGCAGGCATACTTCCTGGCCTGCTGTTAGGACAGACGACCTACCCTTGTCGTACACACAAAGGTAATGGCATGGGAACCATTACGATGCCCAACGTGGCGGGGCAAACTGTTGCAGCAATTGGGTCTCTTGCAGTGCTGCCTGCCACTTTCGCACTCTGGGTCCGTCAGTGACGTGACCTCGGTGAAACCGTGAGGCCCAGGTCCTCTAGAAGCAACGTGTTACCTACAGCCGCGCAACAAGAGAACCCGGCCAACAGCCTAGACACCTGAACCGGTATGACTTCTCTGGACTGTGGCCAGGCACGCCGTACACCACAGTCTCAAAGCACCAGCGGGTGGCAGGAGAAAAGATCCCCGCACCACACATCCTCTCGGGCCCGGAAACCTGTAGCCTTTCCTTGGCAGCCGACTCCCTTTCCGCGTGGTTTTGCCCAAAGACCTCCGGGAAGGTCTGCAATCCTCAGGGACTGCTAGGTGGGCTGGGTGTAGTACCGATGCAGGGCTGTACTGAGGAACACCTTCACATCTTCAACACAGGGAGAACGTGGACAGACAGGGACAAAACACCCCACGGCCTCCAAATCAGCCCCCATGAGAAGACACCATCCTGTGCCACGAAGGCAACCATTCCCTGGCACAGGGACCCGCCATGAAGTAAATTGACCAAGGAGGGGAAACAAGCGAGACACGCCACAGATGTGCTCCCGTGTTCCCTCTCTACACTTGCCTCCAAATGTCCCTGAGGGAATACCAAAAGTGTTCCCGGAAGCCTATGACCACCATCGATCTATCCACCCACCAGTAAACCTGTGGGATTAGCCAGCCATCTCTCGTGTCTGCTTCATTCGCCTTGCCCTCCTCTCTCCACCGGGATCCCAACGTGTCAGGGAAAGATGCCAGAGCCACCCCTCACCAAAGAAGCTTGCTGTGACTTATCTTCACTAAGGCATTTTCTAGCCCTTTCACACAGCACACACAAGCCAGACACAACCCGAGGAGGAGCCCTCAGCTTGGCCAACCTCCCGGTGACAATGGCCCATTGGATTTCTCCCCTTATCAGGAGAAACCTAAACTGCATCTGGTCTCCCAAGCAGAACACGGCAAAGAAGCCTGCCCTAGGCCAGGAATCCTGCTCTCACCCTGAGCCTACAGACTTCCGTTTCTTTGCGGGCACAAGGCAACGAGTAGCCGGTGGCGGAGGCCTGTAGAACTCAAGGGCAGGCGACCGGACCACCAAGGGCTCACGCTTCCTCTCCTACCCGAATGCTGAACCGTGGCAGGGGACAGCAGTCCCGGCTCGACCAAGGAACCCACAGACGGCACGCTCTCCCTAGCCTTCCCACCTGGATTGGCATCCCAGGGTCCTTTCCCAATGCCTCTTCTCCCCATCAGACGGCCACAAGCCTCAACTTAAACAGCGTGGCTGTGGACACCCACGGGAGCAAATGCAACGCGAACCTCTCCCTACTTTCCTTTTGGGAGCCACGTGTTGGACCTCAGTTCCAAGGAGGAGACGGCAGGGATTTCTCACTCATTTTGTTCAGATTTCCAAGGAATGCATTTGTGGAAGTCATCGTCGAGCCAAGCACATGCTCAAACGCTGGACATGCAAACTTGCAGATTCCACCACGGTACGGACAGCGAGCTGAATCACGTCAGCATACAGAAGTGAACAAAGCAAAGCCATCGGGGAAGGAAATGCAGCCAGTTCTCAGGGCATCGAAGCTCGGGTTCCCATGGAAAAGGCCAGAAGGTGAGGGTGTAGCCCCGTTGCACATGTTCCCTTGGTCAAACCTCTAGGTTTTAGGAAAGAGGTGCTACTTACCGCAACAAGGGTTAAACCAGGATCCTCATGGAATGCGGGCCAACACCCCTGTGAGACTCCTCCTCCTCACTTCACCGGGTGTCAGGGATTATACAGATGGTCCCAGGTTGATCTGCTGCTGGAATTCCTTTCCTGGCATTCCACCTGGCTCGGGGTGAGAGAACACATGCGTTCTTTAGGAGGGTGCACGGGTGCACCGAGCGAAAGGGCGATATCCCTCAGTGATGCGTGCTCTGTCTCCCCTCGACATTTAATTTGCTGCAGATCTTGCCTGTGGGTCCGCAGGGAAACGTGAAAGCAACATAGAGCTGACGCCTTCAGAGGGTGCGGCCATCAGGACACAGAGCACCGCTGTCCAAAATCCCCCTGGTCTCGGGCACTGCAATTCCACTCCTGAGTGCTCTCCCATCCACCACAGCAGAAGGATGTCTTCCTAAACCCCTGAGACACCCTCTGGGCAACTGTGGCCCCTCAGACTAAGAGCCGGTGCCATCTAGGGGAACACGCCCGCCCTTGGCACATATTCTTCCACACAAGTGCCACGCTCTTACGGGGAAGAGATCTTCCACAAGGGAAGGGGCCTTGGCCGAATATGACGGCCTTCGTCAAAAGCAGCTCGAAGGGAACCGTGACAAAGGGCACGTGAGGAACACCTGGACTGATCAAGCGAGACTCACCAGTAGGCACGCTTCCTGAGCTGCTGCCAAGACAGATGACCTACCCTTGGTTCACACACAGAGGTAATGACATGGGAAACATTCTGAAGCCCAACGTGGTGGGGAAACCCTTGCAACCAAATGGCATGGGAGCCATTCCAATGCCCATTGTGGCGGAGAACACCATTGCACCAATGGGGTCAACTGCGGTGGTACCTGGCACATTCACACTCCGGGCCCGTCAGTGACGTGACCTCGGAGAAACAGTGAGGCCCAGGTCTTCTAGAAGCAATGTGTGACCCACAGCCATGCAATTAAGAGAACCCAGCCAACAGCCGAGACACCTGAACCGCTATGACTCGTCTGGCCTGTGGCCAGGCACACCGGATACCACAGTCTGGATGCACCAGCGCGTGGCAGTAAAAATGACCCCCGCACCACACACCCTCACCCGCCTTTAAATCTATAGCCTTTCCTTGGCAGCCGACTCCCTTTTTTCCGCATGGTTGTGCCCAGTGACCTCCGGGAAGATCTGCAAACCTCAGGGAACGCTATGTGGGCCAGGTTTAGTAAAGATGTTGGGCTGGACTCAGGAACACCCTCACACCTTCAACACAGGGGGAACGTGGACAGACAGGGACAAAACACCCCACGACCTCCAAATCAGCCCCCATGACAAGACACCATACTGTGCCACAAAGGCAACCATTCACTAGCATAGGGACCCGCCATGAAGTAAATCGACCAAGGAGGGGAAAAAGGCCCGACAGTCCACAGAAGTTCTCCCGTGTTCCCTCTCTACACGTGCCTCCAAATGCTCCTGAGGGGATATCAAAAGTGTTCCTGGAAGCCTATGGCCTCTGTCAATCTGTCCACCCACAAGTAAACATGTGGGCTTAGCCAGCCATTTCATGTGTCTTTATCGGTAGCCTTGCCCTTCCCTCTCCACCGGGATCCCAACGTGTCATGGAAAGATGCCAGAGCCACCCCTCACCAAAGAAGCTTGCTGTGACTTATCTTGACTAAGGCATTTCCTAGCCTGTTCACACAGCACACACAAGCCGGAAACAACCCGAGGAGGAGCCATCAGCTTGGCCAACCGCCCGGGGACAATGGCCCATTGGATTTCTCCCCTCATCATGAGAAACCGAAACTGCATCTGGTCTCCCAAGCAGAACATGACAAAGAGCCAGCCCTAGGCCAGGAATCCTGCTCTGACCCTGACCATAGACTTCTCTTTCCGTGAGGGCACAAGGCAACGAGTAGCCGGTGGCGGCGGCCTGTAGAACTCAAATGCAGTCGATAGGACCACCAATGGTTCACGCTTCCTTTCCTAGCCGCATGCTCGTCCGTGGCAGGGGACAGAAGTCCTGGCTCGACCAAGGAACCCAGAGACGGCACGCTGTCCCTAGCCTTCCCACCTGCATTGGCATCCCAGGCTCCTTTCCCAATGGCTCTTCTCCCCATGAGACGGCCACAACCCTCCACTTGAACAACTTGGCTGTACACACACACGGCAGCAAACGCAACCTCAACCTCTCCCTACTTTCCTTTTGGGAGCCACGTGCTGGACCTCAGTTCCGATGAGGAGACGGTAGGGTTTTCTCACTCATTTTGTTCAGATTTCCAAGGAATGCATCTGTGGGGGTCATCATCGATCCAAGCACATGCTCAAACGCCGGACATGCAAAGTTGCAGATTCCACCAAGGGACGGCCAGTGAGCTGAATCATGTCAGCATACAGAAGCGGCCAGATCTGAGCCATGGGGCAGGAAATGCAGCCAGTTCTCAGGTCATCGAAGCTCATGTTCCCCAGGAAAAAGACAGAAGATGAGGCTGTAGCACCGGTTTTCAGTTCCCGTGGCCAAACCTCTAGGTTTTAGCAAAGAAGTGCCACTTACCGCAACAAGGTTTAAACCAGGATCCTCATGGAATGTGCGCCAACACCCCTGCGAGACTCCTCCTCCTCCCTTCACCAGGTATTATGGATTATACGGATGGCCCCGGGCTGCTCTGCTGCTGGGATTCCGTCCCTGGCAGTCCACCTGGCTCGGGCTGAGTGAACACACGCGTGCTTGAGGATGGTGCACGGGCGCACCGAGGGAAAGGGCGATACCATCTAGCGATGCGTGCTCTATATCCCCTCAACATTTCATTTGCTGCCCATCGTGCCTGGGCGTCCGCACGTAAATGTGAAAGCAACGTGGCGTAGACGCCTTCACAGCGTGCCGCCATCAGGACGAAGAGCCCCGCCGTCCAACAACACCCTGGCCTCGGGCCCTGCAATTCCTCTCCTGAGCACTCTCCCCTCCATCACAGCTAAAGGATGTCTTCCGGAAACCCTGAGACACGCTCAGGGCAACTGTGCCTCCTCAGACTAAGAGCCAGTGACCTTTGGGGAACACACCAACTCTAAGCACATATGGCTCCACACAGTGGACGCGCCCGGAAGATCAAGAGATCTTCCACAAGGGAAGGGCACACGGCCGAATATGACGGCCTCCACCAAAAGCGGCTCATAGGGACCCACGACAAAGGGCACGTGAGGAACACCTGCACTAATCAAGGCAGACTCACCAGCAGGCATACTTCCTGGCCTGCTGTTAGGACAGACGACCTACCCTTGTCGTACACACAAAGGTAATGGCATGGGAACCATTACGATGCCCAACGTGGCGGGGCAAACTGTTGCAGCAATTGGGTCTCTTGCAGTGCTGCCTGCCACTTTCGCACTCTGGGTCCGTCAGTGACGTGACCTCGGTGAAACCGTGAGGCCCAGGTCCTCTAGAAGCAACGTGTTACCTACAGCCGCGCAACAAGAGAACCCGGCCAACAGCCTAGACACCTGAACCGGTATGACTTCTCTGGACTGTGGCCAGGCACGCCGTACACCACAGTCTCAAAGCACCAGCGGGTGGCAGGAGAAAAGATCCCCGCACCACACATCCTCTCGGGCCCGGAAACCTGTAGCCTTTCCTTGGCAGCCGACTCCCTTTCCACGTGGTTTTGCCCAAAGACCTCCGGGAAGGTCTGCAATCCTCAGGGACTGCTAGGTGGGCTGGGTGTAGTACCGATGCAGGGCTGTACTGAGGAACACCTTCACATCTTCAACACAGGGAGAACGTGGACAGACAGGGACAAAACACCCCACGGCCTCCAAATCAGCCCCCATGAGAAGACACCATCCTGTGCCACGAAGGCAACCATTCCCTGGCACAGGGACCCGCCATGAAGTAAATTGACCAAGGAGGGGAAACAAGCGAGACACGCCACAGATGTGCTCCCGTGTTCCCTCTCTACACTTGCCTCCAAATGTCCCTGAGGGAATACCAAAAGTGTTCCCGGAAGCCTATGACCACCATCGATCTATCCACCCACCAGTAAACCTGTGGGATTAGCCAGCCATCTCTCGTGTCTGCTTCATTCGCCTTGCCCTCCTCTCTCCACCGGGATCCCAACGTGTCAGGGAAAGATGCCAGAGCCACCCCTCACCAAGGAAGCTTGCTGTGACTTATCTTCACTAAGGCATTTTCTAGCCCTTTCACACAGCACACACAAGCCAGACACAACCCGAGGGGGAGCCCTCAGCTTGGCCAACCTCCCGGTGACAATGGCCCATTGGATTTCTCCCCTTATCAGGAGAAACCTAAACTGCATCTGGTCTCCCAAGCAGAACACGGCAAAGAAGCCTGCCCTAGGCCAGGAATCCTGCTCTCACCCTGAGCCTACAGACTTCCGTTTCTTTGCGGGCACAAGGCAACGAGTAGCCGGTGGCGGAGGCCTGTAGAACTCAAGGGCAGGCGACCGGACCACCAAGGGCTCACGCTTCCTCTCCTACCCGAATGCTGAACCGTGGCAGGGGACAGCAGTCCCGGCTCGACCAAGGAACCCACAGACGGCACGCTCTCCCTAGCCTTCCCACCTGGATTGGCATCCCAGGGTCCTTTCCCAATGCCTCTTCTCCCCATCAGACGGCCACAAGCCTCAACTTAAACAGCGTGGCTGTGGACACCCACGGGAGCAAATGCAACGCGAACCTCTCCCTACTTTCCTTTTGGGAGCCACGTGTTGGACCTCAGTTCCAAGGAGGAGACGGCAGGGATTTCTCACTCATTTTGTTCAGATTTCCAAGGAATGCATTTGTGGAAGTCATCGTCGAGCCAAGCACACGCTCAAACGCTGGACATGCAAACTTGCAGATTCCACCACGGTACGGACAGCGAGCTGAATCATGTCAGCATACGGAAGTGAACAAAGCAAAGCCACTGGGGAAGGAAATGCAGCCAGTTCTCAGGGCATCGAAGCTCGGGTTCCCATGGAAAAGGCCAGAAGGTGAGGGTGTAGCCCCGTTGCACATGTTCCCTTGGTCAAACCTCTAGGTTTTAGGAAAGAGGTGCTACTTACCGCAACAAGGGTTAAACCAGGATCCTCATGGAATGCGGGCCAACACCCCTGTGAGACTCCTCCTCCTCACTTCACCGGGTGTCAGGGATTATACAGATGGTCCCAGGTTGATCTGCTGCTGGAATTCCTTTCCTGGCATTCCACCTGGCTCGGGGTGAGAGAACACATGCGTTCTTTAGGAGGGTGCACGGGTGCACCGAGCGAAAGGGCGATATCCCTCAGTGATGCGTGCTCTGTCTCCCCTCGACATTTAATTTGCTGCAGATCTTGCCTGTGGGTCCGCAGGGAAACGTGAAAGCAACATAGAGCTGACGCCTTCAGAGGGTGCGGCCATCAGGACACAGAGCACCGCTGTCCAAAATCCCCCTGGTCTCGGGCACTGCAATTCCACTCCTGAGTGCTCTCCCATCCACCACAGCAGAAGGATGTCTTCCTAAACCCCTGAGACACCCTCTGGGCAACTGTGGCCCCTCAGACTAAGAGCCGGTGCCATCTAGGGGAACACGCCCGCCCTTGGCACATATTCTTCCACACAAGTGCCACGCTCTTACGGGGAAGAGATCTTCCACAAGGGAAGGGGCCTTGGCCGAATATGACGGCCTTCGTCAAAAGCAGCTCGAAGGGAACCGTGACAAAGGGCACGTGAGGAACACCTGGACTGATCAAGCGAGACTCACCAGTAGGCACGCTTCCTGAGCTGCTGCCAAGACAGATGACCTACCCTTGGTTCACACACAGAGGTAATGACATGGGAAACATTCTGAAGCCCAACGTGGTGGGGAAACCCTTGCAACCAAATGGCATGGGAGCCATTCCAATGCCCATTGTGGCGGAGAACACCATTGCCCCAATGGGGTCAACTGCGGTGGTACCTGGCACATTCACACTCCGGGCCCGTCAGTGACGTGACCTCGGAGAAACAGTGAGGCCCAGGTCTTCTAGAAGCAATGTGTGACCCACAGCCATGCAATTAAGAGAACCCAGCCAACAGCCGAGACACCTGAACCGCTATGACTCGTCTGGCCTGTGGCCAGGCACACCGGATACCACAGTCTGGATGCACCAGCGCGTGGCAGTAAAAATGACCCCCGCACCACACACCCTCACCCGCCTTTAAATCTATAGCCTTTCCTTGGCAGCCGACTCCCTTTTTTCCGCATGGTTGTGCCCAGTGACCTCCGGGAAGATCTGCAAACCTCAGGGAACGCTATGTGGGCCAGGTTTAGTAAAGATGTTGGGCTGGACTCAGGAACACCCTCACACCTTCAACACAGGGGGAACGTGGACAGACAGGGACAAAACACCCCACGACCTCCAAATCAGCCCCCATGACAAGACACCATACTGTGCCACAAAGGCAACCGTTCACTAGCATAGGGACCCGCCATGAAGTAAATCGACCAAGGAGGGGAAAAAGGCGGGACAGTCCACAGAAGTTCTCCCGTGTTCCCTCTCTACACGTGCCTCCAAGTGCTCCTGAGGGGATATCAAAAGTGTTCCTGGAAGCCTATGGCCTCTGTCAATCTGTCCACCCACAAGTAAACATGTGGGCTTAGCCAGCCATTTCATGTGTCTTTATCGGTAGCCTTGCCCTTCCCTCTCCACCGGGATCCCAACGTGTCATGGAAAGATGCCAGAGCCACCCCTCACCAAAGAAGCTTGCTGTGACTTATCTTGACTAAGGCATTTCCTAGCCTGTTCACACAGCACACACAAGCCGGAAACAACCCGAGGAGGAGCCATCAGCTTGGCCAACCGCCCGGGGACAATGGCCCATTGGATTTCTCCCCTCATCATGAGAAACCGAAACTGCATCTGGTCTCCCAAGCAGAACATCACAAAGAGCCAGCCCTAGGCCAGGAATCCTGCTCTGACCCTGACCATAGACTTCTCTTTCCGTGAGGGCACAAGGCAACGAGTAGCCGGTGGCGGCGGCCTGTAGAACTCAAATGCAGTCGATAGGACCACCAATGGTTCACGCTTCCTTTCCTAGCCGCATGCTCGTCCGTGGCAGGGGACAGAAGTCCTGGCTCGACCAAGGAACCCAGAGACGGCACGCTGTCCCTAGCCTTCCCACCTGCATTGGCATCCCAGGCTCCTTTCCCAATGGCTCTTCTCCCCATGAGACGGCCACAACCCTCCACTTGAACAACGTGGCTGTACACACACACGGCAGCAAACGCAACCTCAACCTCTCCCTACTTTCCTTTTGGGAGCCACGTGCTGGACCTCAGTTCCGATGAGGAGACGGTAGGGTTTTCTCACTCATTTTGTTCAGATTTCCAAGGAATGCATCTGTGGGGGTCATCATCGATCCAAGCACATGCTCAAACGCCGGACATGCAAAGTTGCAGATTCCACCAAGGGACGGCCAGTGAGCTGAATCATGTCAGCATACAGAAGCGGCCAGATCTGAGCCATGGGGCAGGAAATGCAGCCAGTTCTCAGGTCATCGAAGCTCATGTTCCCCAGGAAAAAGACAGAAGATGAGGCTGTAGCACCGGTTTTCAGTTCCCGTGGCCAAACCTCTAGGTTTTAGCAAAGAAGTGCCACTTACCGCAACAAGGTTTAAACCAGGATCCTCATGGAATGTGCGCCAACACCCCTGCGAGACTCCTCCTCCTCCCTTCACCAGGTATTATGGATTATACGGATGGCCCCGGGCTGCTCTGCTGCTGGGATTCCGTCCCTGGCAGTCCACCTGGCTCGGGCTGAGTGAACACACGCGTGCTTGAGGATGCTGCACGGGCGCACCGAGGGAAAGGGCGATACCATCTAGTGATGCGTGCTCTATATCCCCTCAACATTTCATTTGCTGCCCATCGTGCCTGGGCGTCCGCACGTAAATGTGAAAGCAACGTGGCGTAGACGCCTTCACAGCGTGCCGCCATCAGGACGAAGAGCCCCGCCGTCCAACAACACCCTGGCCTCGGGCCCTGCAATTCCTCTCCTGAGCACTCTCCCCTCCATCACAGCTAAAGGATGTCTTCCGGAAACCCTGAGACACGCTCAGGGCAACTGTGCCTCCTCAGACTAAGAGCCAGTGACCTTTGGGGAACACACCAACTCTAAGCACATATGGCTCCACACAGTGGACGCGCCCGGAAGATCAAGAGATCTTCCACAAGGGAAGGGCACACGGCCGAATATGACGGCCTCCATCAAAAGCGGCTCATAGGGACCCACGACAAAGGGCACGTGAGGAACACCTGCACTAATCAAGGCAGACTCACCAGCAGGCATACTTCCTGGCCTGCTGTTAGGACAGACCCTTGTACCCTTGTCGTACACACAAAGGTAATGGCATGGGAACCATTACGATGCCCAACGTGGCGGGGCAAACTGTTGCAGCAATTGGGTCTCTTGCAGTGCTGCCTGCCACTTTCGCACTCTGGGTCCGTCAGTGACGTGACCTCGGTGAAACCGTGAGGCCCAGGTCCTCTAGAAGCAACGTGTTACCTACAGCCGCGCAACAAGAGAACCCGGCCAACAGCCTAGACACCTGAACCGGTATGACTTCTCTGGACTGTGGCCAGGCACGCCGTACACCACAGTCTCAAAGCACCAGCGGGTGGCAGGAGAAAAGATCCCCGCACCACACATCCTCTCGGGCCTGGAAACCTGTAGCCTTTCCTTGGCAGCCGACTCCCTTTCCGCGTGGTTTTGCCCAAAGACCTCCGGGAAGGTCTGCAATCCTCAGGGACTGCTAGGTGGGCTGGGTGTAGTACCGATGCAGGGCTGTACTGAGGAACACCTTCACATCTTCAACACAGGGAGAACGTGGACAGACAGGGACAAAACACCCCACGGCCTCCAAATCAGCCCCCATGAGAAGACACCATCCTGTGCCACGAAGGCAACCATTCCCTGGCACAGGGACCCGCCATGAAGTAAATTGACCAAGGAGGGGAAACAAGCGAGACACGCCACAGATGTGCTCCCGTGTTCCCTCTCTACACTTGCCTCCAAATGTCCCTGAGGGAATACCAAAAGTGTTCCCGGAAGCCTATGACCACCATCGATCTATCCACCCACCAGTAAACCTGTGGGATTAGCCAGCCATCTCTCGTGTCTGCTTCATTCGCCTTGCCCTCCTCTCTCCACCGGGATCCCAACGTGTCAGGGAAAGATGCCAGAGCCACCCCTCACCAAAGAAGCTTGCTGTGACTTATCTTCACTAAGGCATTTTCTAGCCCTTTCACACAGCACACACAAGCCAGACACAACCCGAGGAGGAGCCCTCAGCTTGGCCAACCTCCCGGTGACAATGGCCCATTGGATTTCTCCCCTTATCAGGAGAAACCTAAACTGCATCTGGTCTCCCAAGCAGAACACGGCAAAGAAACCTGCCCTAGGCCAGGAATCCTGCTCTCACCCTGAGCCTACAGACTTCCGTTTCTTTGCGGGCACAAGGCAACGAGTAGCCGGTGGCGGAGGCCTGTAGAACTCAAGGGCAGGCGACCGGACCACCAAGGGCTCACGCTTCCTCTCCTACCCGAATGCTGAACCGTGGCAGGGGACAGCAGTCCCGGCTCGACCAAGGAACCCACAGACGGCACGCTCTCCCTAGCCTTCCCACCTGGATTGGCATCCCAGGGTCCTTTCCCAATGCCTCTTCTCCCCATCAGACGGCCACAAGCCTCAACTTAAACAGCGTGGCTGTGGACACCCACGGGAGCAAATGCAACGCGAACCTCTCCCTACTTTCCTTTTGGGAGCCACGTGTTGGACCTCAGTTCCAAGGAGGAGACGGCAGGGATTTCTCACTCATTTTGTTCAGATTTCCAAGGAATGCATTTGTGGAAGTCATCGTCGAGCCAAGCACACGCTCAAACGCTGGACATGCAAACTTGCAGATTCCACCACGGTACGGACAGCGAGCTGAATCACGTCAGCATACGGAAGTGAACAAAGCAAAGGCATCGGGGAAGGAAATGCAGCCAGTTCTCAGGGCATCGAAGCTCGGGTTCCCATGGAAAAGGCCAGAAGGTGAGGGTGTAGCCCCGTTGCACATGTTCCCTTGGTCAAACCTCTAGGTTTTAGGAAAGAGGTGCTACTTACCGCAACAAGGGTTAAACCAGGATCCTCATGGAATGCGGGCCAACACCCCTGTGAGACTCCTCCTCCTCACTTCACCGGGTGTCAGGGATTATACAGATGGTCCCAGGTTGATCTGCTGCTGGAATTCCTTTCCTGGCATTCCACCTGGCTCGGGGTGAGAGAACACATGCGTTCTTTAGGAGGGTGCACGGGTGCACCGAGCGAAAGGGCGATATCCCTCAGTGATGCGTGCTCTGTCTCCCCTCGACATTTAATTTGCTGCAGATCTTGCCTGTGGGTCCGCAGGGAAACGTGAAAGCAACATAGAGCTGACGCCTTCAGAGGGTGCAGCCATCAGGACACAGAGCACCGCTGTCCAAAATCCCCCTGGTCTCGGGCACTGCAATTCCACTCCTGAGTGCTCTCCCATCCACCACAGCAGAAGGATGTCTTCCTAAACCCCTGAGACACCCTCTGGGCAACTGTGGCCCCTCAGACTAAGAGCCGGTGCCATCTAGGGGAACACGCCCGCCCTTGGCACATATTCTTCCACACAAGTGCCACGCTCTTACGGGGAAGAGATCTTCCACAAGGGAAGGGGCCTTGGCCGAATATGACGGCCTTCGTCAAAAGCAGCTCGAAGGGAACCGTGACAAAGGGCACGTGAGGAACACCTGGACTGATCAAGCGAGACTCACCAGTAGGCACGCTTCCTGAGCTGCTGCCAAGACAGATGACCTACCCTTGGTTCACACACAGAGGTAATGACATGGGAAACATTCTGAAGCCCAACGTGGTGGGGAAACCCTTGCAACCAAATGGCATGGGAGCCATTCCAATGCCCATTGTGGCGGAGAACACCATTGCCCCAATGGGGTCAACTGCGGTGGTACCTGGCACATTCACACTCCGGGCCCGTCAGTGACGTGACCTTGGAGAAACAGTGAGGCCCAGGTCTTCTAGAAGCAATGTGTGACCCACAGCCATGCAATTAAGAGAACCCAGCCAACAGCCGAGACACCTGAACCGCTATGACTCGTCTGGCCTGTGGCCAGGCACACCGGATACCACAGTCTGGATGCACCAGCGCGTGGCAGTAAAAATGACCCCCGCACCACACACCCTCACCCGCCTTTAAATCTATAGCCTTTCCTTGGCAGCCGACTCCCTTTTTTCCGCATGGTTGTGCCCAGTGACCTCCGGGAAGATCTGCAAACCTCAGGGAACGCTATGTGGGCCAGGTTTAGTAAAGATGTTGGGCTGGACTCAGGAACACCCTCACACCTTCAACACAGGGGGAACGTGGACAGACAGGGACAAAACACCCCACGACCTCCAAATCAGCCCCCATGACAAGACACCATACTGTGCCACAAAGGCAACCGTTCACTAGCATAGGGACCCGCCATGAAGTAAATCGACCAAGGAGGGGAAAAAGGCGGGACAGTCCACAGAAGTTCTCCCGTGTTCCCTCTCTACACGTGCCTCCAAATGCTCCTGAGGGGATATCAAAAGTGTTCCTGGAAGCCTATGGCCTCTGTCAATCTGTCCACCCACAAGTAAACATGTGGGCTTAGCCAGCCATTTCATGTGTCTTTATCGGTAGCCTTGCCCTTCCCTCTCCACCGGGATCCCAACGTGTCATGGAAAGATGCCAGAGCCACCCCTCACCAAAGAAGCTTGCTGTGACTTATCTTGACTAAGGCATTTCCTAGCCTGTTCACACAGCACACACAAGCCGGAAACAACCCGAGGAGGAGCCATCAGCTTGGCCAACCGCCCGGGGACAATGGCCCATTGGATTTCTCCCCTCATCATGAGAAACCGAAACTGCATCTGGTCTCCCAAGCAGAACATCACAAAGAGCCAGCCCTAGGCCAGGAATCCTGCTCTGACCCTGACCATAGACTTCTCTTTCCGTGAGGGCACAAGGCAACGAGTAGCCGGTGGCGGCGGCCTGTAGAACTCAAATGCAGTCGATAGGACCACCAATGGTTCACGCTTCCTTTCCTAGCCGCATGCTCGTCCGTGGCAGGGGACAGAAGTCCTGGCTCGACCAAGGAACCCAGAGACGGCACGCTGTCCCTAGCCTTCCCACCTGCATTGGCATCCCAGGCTCCTTTCCCAATGGCTCTTCTCCCCATGAGACGGCCACAACCCTCCACTTGAACAACGTGGCTGTACACACACACGGCAGCAAACGCAACCTCAACCTCTCCCTACTTTCCTTTTGGGAGCCACGTGCTGGACCTCAGTTCCGATGAGGAGACGGTAGGGTTTTCTCACTCATTTTGTTCAGATTTCCAAGGAATGCATCTGTGGGGGTCATCATCGATCCAAGCACATGCTCAAACGCCGGACATGCAAAGTTGCAGATTCCACCAAGGGACGGCCAGTGAGCTGAATCATGTCAGCATACAGAAGCGGCCAGATCTGAGCCATGGGGCAGGAAATGCAGCCAGTTCTCAGGTCATCGAAGCTCATGTTCCCCAGGAAAAAGACAGAAGATGAGGCTGTAGCACCGGTTTTCAGTTCCCGTGGCCAAACCTCTAGGTTTTAGCAAAGAAGTGCCACTTACCGCAACAAGGTTTAAACCAGGATCCTCATGGAATGTGCGCCAACACCCCTGCGAGACTCCTCCTCCTCCCTTCACCAGGTATTATGGATTATACGGATGGCCCCGGGCTGCTCTGCTGCTGGGATTCCGTCCCTGGCAGTCCACCTGGCTCGGGCTGAGTGAACACACGCGTGCTTGAGGATGGTGCACGGGCGCACCGAGGGAAAGGGCGATACCATCTAGCGATGCGTGCTCTATATCCCCTCAACATTTCATTTGCTGCCCATCGTGCCTGGGCGTCCGCACGTAAATGTGAAAGCAACGTGGCGTAGACGCCTTCACAGCGTGCCGCCATCAGGACGAAGAGCCCCGCCGTCCAACAACACCCTGGCCTCGGGCCCTGCAATTCCTCTCCTGAGCACTCTCCCCTCCATCACAGCTAAAGGATGTCTTCCGGAAACCCTGAGACACGCTCAGGGCAACTGTGCCTCCTCAGACTAAGAGCCAGTGACCTTTGGGGAACACACCAACTCTAAGCACATATGGCTCCACACAGTGGACGCGCCCGGAAGATCAAGAGATCTTCCACAAGGGAAGGGCACACGGCCGAATATGACGGCCTCCACCAAAAGCGGCTCATAGGGACCCACGACAAAGGGCACGTGAGGAACACCTGCACTAATCAAGGCAGACTCACCAGCAGGCATACTTCCTGGCCTGCTGTTAGGACAGACCCTTGTACCCTTGTCGTACACACAAAGGTAATGGCATGGGAACCATTACGATGCCCAACGTGGCGGGGCAAACTGTTGCAGCAATTGGGTCTCTTGCAGTGCTGCCTGCCACTTTCGCACTCTGGGTCCGTCAGTGACGTGACCTCGGTGAAACCGTGAGGCCCAGGTCCTCTAGAAGCAACGTGTTACCTACAGCCGTGCAACAAGAGAACCCGGCCAACAGCCTAGACACCTGAACCGGTATGACTTCTCTGGACTGTGGCCAGGCACGCCGTACACCACAGTCTCAAAGCACCAGCGGGTGGCAGGAGAAAAGATCCCCGCACCACACATCCTCTCGGGCCCGGAAACCTGTAGCCTTTCCTTGGCAGCCGACTCCCTTTCCGCGTGGTTTTGCCCAAAGACCTCCGGGAAGGTCTGCAATCCTCAGGGACTGCTAGGTGGGCTGGGTGTAGTACCGATGCAGGGCTGTACTGAGGAACACCTTCACATCTTCAACACAGGGAGAACGTGGACAGACAGGGACAAAACACCCCACGGCCTCCAAATCAGCCCCCATGAGAAGACACCATCCTGTGCCACGAAGGCAACCATTCCCTGGCACAGGGACCCGCCATGAAGTAAATTGACCAAGGAGGGGAAACAAGCGAGACACGCCACAGATGTGCTCCCGTGTTCCCTCTCTACACTTGCCTCCAAATGTCCCTGAGGGAATACCAAAAGTGTTCCCGGAAGCCTATGACCACCATCGATCTATCCACCCACCAGTAAACCTGTGGGATTAGCCAGCCATCTCTCGTGTCTGCTTCATTCGCCTTGCCCTCCTCTCTCCACCGGGATCCCAACGTGTCAGGGAAAGATGCCAGAGCCACCCCTCACCAAGGAAGCTTGCTGTGACTTATCTTCACTAAGGCATTTTCTAGCCCTTTCACACAGCACACACAAGCCAGACACAACCCGAGGGGGAGCCCTCAGCTTGGCCAACCTCCCGGTGACAATGGCCCATTGGATTTCTCCCCTTATCAGGAGAAACCTAAACTGCATCTGGTCTCCCAAGCAGAACACGGCAAAGAAGCCTGCCCTAGGCCAGGAATCCTGCTCTCACCCTGAGCCTACAGACTTCCGTTTCTTTGCGGGCACAAGGCAACGAGTAGCCGGTGGCGGAGGCCTGTAGAACTCAAGGGCAGGCGACCGGGCCACCAAGGGCTCACGCTTCCTCTCCTACCCGAATGCTGAACCGTGGCAGGGGACAGCAGTCCCGGCTCGACCAAGGAACCCACAGACGGCACGCTCTCCCTAGCCTTCCCACCTGGATTGGCATCCCAGGGTCCTTTCCCAATGCCTCTTCTCCCCATCAGACGGCCACAAGCCTCAACTTAAACAGCGTGGCTGTGGACACCCACGGGAGCAAATGCAACGCGAACCTCTCCCTACTTTCCTTTTGGGAGCCACGTGTTGGACCTCAGTTCCAAGGAGGAGACGGCAGGGATTTCTCACTCATTTTGTTCAGATTTCCAAGGAATGCATTTGTGGAAGTCATCGTCGAGCCAAGCACACGCTCAAACGCTGGACATGCAAACTTGCAGATTCCACCACGGTACGGACAGCGAGCTGAATCATGTCAGCATACGGAAGTGAACAAAGCAAAGCCATCGGGGAAGGAAATGCAGCCAGTTCTCAGGGCATCGAAGCTCGGGTTCCCATGGAAAAGGCCAGAAGGTGAGGGTGTAGCCCCGTTGCACATGTTCCCTTGGTCAAACCTCTAGGTTTTAGGAAAGAGGTGCTACTTACCGCAACAAGGGTTAAACCAGGATCCTCATGGAATGCGGGCCAACACCCCTGTGAGACTCCTCCTCCTCACTTCACCGGGTGTCAGGGATTATACAGATGGTCCCAGGTTGATCTGCTGCTGGAATTCCTTTCCTGGCATTCCACCTGGCTCGGGGTGAGAGAACACATGCGTTCTTTAGGAGGGTGCACGGGTGCACCGAGCGAAAGGGCGATATCCCTCAGTGATGCGTGCTCTGTCTCCCCTCGACATTTAATTTGCTGCAGATCTTGCCTGTGGGTCCGCAGGGAAACGTGAAAGCAACATAGAGCTGACGCCTTCAGAGGGTGCGGCCATCAGGACACAGAGCACCGCTGTCCAAAATCCCCCTGGTCTCGGGCACTGCAATTCCACTCCTGAGTGCTCTCCCATCCACCACAGCAGAAGGATGTCTTCCTAAACCCCTGAGACACCCTCTGGGCAACTGTGGCCCCTCAGACTAAGAGCCGGTGCCATCTAGGGGAACACGCCCGCCCTTGGCACATATTCTTCCACACAAGTGCCACGCTCTTACGGGGAAGAGATCTTCCACAAGGGAAGGGGCCTTGGCCGAATATGACGGCCTTCGTCAAAAGCAGCTCGAAGGGAACCGTGACAAAGGGCACGTGAGGAACACCTGGACTGATCAAGCGAGACTCACCAGTAGGCACGCTTCCTGAGCTGCTGCCAAGACAGATGACCTACCCTTGGTTCACACACAGAGGTAATGACATGGGAAACATTCTGAAGCCCAACGTGGTGGGGAAACCCTTGCAACCAAATGGCATGGGAGCCATTCCAATGCCCATTGTGGCGGAGAACACCATTGCACCAACGGGGTCAACTGCGGTGGTACCTGGCACATTCACACTCCGGGCCCGTCAGTGACGTGACCTCGGAGAAACAGTGAGGCCCAGGTCTTCTAGAAGCAATGTGTGACCCACAGCCATGCAATTAAGAGAACCCAGCCAACAGCCGAGACACCTGAACCGCTATGACTCGTCTGGCCTGTGGCCAGGCACACCGGATACCACAGTCTGGATGCACCAGCGCGTGGCAGTAAAAATGACCCCCGCACCACACACCCTCACCCGCCTTTAAATCTATAGCCTTTCCTTGGCAGCCGACTCCCTTTTTTCCGCATGGTTGTGCCCAGTGACCTCCGGGAAGATCTGCAAACCTCAGGGAACGCTATGTGGGCCAGGTTTAGTAAAGATGTTGGGCTGGACTCAGGAACACCCTCACACCTTCAACACAGGGGGAACGTGGACAGACAGGGACAAAACACCCCACGACCTCCAAATCAGCCCCCATGACAAGACACCATACTGTGCCACAAAGGCAACCATTCACTAGCATAGGGACCCGCCATGAAGTAAATCGACCAAGGAGGGGAAAAAGGCGGGACAGTCCACAGAAGTTCTCCCGTGTTCCCTCTCTACACGTGCCTCCAAATGCTCCTGAGGGGACATCAAAAGTCTTCCTGGAAGCCTATGGCTTGTGTCAATCTGTCCACCCACAAGTAAACATGTGGGCTTAGCCAGCCATTTCATGTGTCTTTATCGGTAGCCTTGCCCTTCCCTCTCCACCGGGATCCCAACGTGTCATGGAAAGATGCCAGAGCCACCCCTCACCAAAGAAGCTTGCTGTGACTTATCTTGACTAAGGCATTTTCTAGCCTGTTCACACAGCACACACAAGCCGGAAACAACCCGAGGAGGAGCCATCAGCTTGGCCAACCGCCCGGGGACAATGGCCCATTGGATTTCTCCCCTCATCATGAGAAACCGAAACTGCATCTGGTCTCCCAAGCAGAACATCACAAAGAGCCAGCCCTAGGCCAGGAATCCTGCTCTGACCCTGACCATAGACTTCTCTTTCCGTGAGGGCACAAGGCAACGAGTAGCCGGTGGCGGCGGCCTGTAGAACTCAAATGCAGTCGATAGGACCACCAATGGTTCACGCTTCCTTTCCTAGCCGCACGCTCGTCCGTGGCAGGGGACAGAAGTCCTGGCTCGACCAAGGAACCCAGAGACGGCACGCTGTCCCTAGCCTTCCCACCTGCATTGGCATCCCAGGCTCCTTTCCCAATGGCTCTTCTCCCCATGAGACGGCCACAACCCTCCACTTGAACAACGTGGCTGTACACACACACGGCAGCAAACGCAACCTCAACCTCTCCCTACTTTCCTTTTGGGAGCCACGTGCTGGACCTCAGTTCCGATGAGGAGACGGTAGGGTTTTCTCACTCATTTTGTTCAGATTTCCAAGGAATGCATCTGTGGGGGTCATCATCGATCCAAGCACATGCTCAAACGCCGGACATGCAAAGTTGCAGATTCCACCAAGGGACGGCCAGTGAGCTGAATCATGTCAGCATACAGAAGCGGCCAGATCTGAGCCATGGGGCAGGAAATGCAGCCAGTTCTCAGGTCATCGAAGCTCATGTTCCCCAGGAAAAAGACAGAAGATGAGGCTGTAGCACCGGTTTTCAGTTCCCGTGGCCAAACCTCTAGGTTTTAGCAAAGAAGTGCCACTTACCGCAACAAGGTTTAAACCAGGATCCTCATGGAATGTGCGCCAACACCCCTGCGAGACTCCTCCTCCTCCCTTCACCAGGTATTATGGATTATACGGATGGCCCCGGGCTGCTCTGCTGCTGGGATTCCGTCCCTGGCAGTCCACCTGGCTCGGGCTGAGTGAACACACGCCTGCTTGAGGATGCTGCACGGGCGCACCGAGGGAAAGGGCGATACCATCTAGTGATGCGTGCTCTATATCCCCTCAACATTTCATTTGCTGCCCATCGTGCCTGGGCGTCCGCACGTAAATGTGAAAGCAACGTGGCGTAGACGCCTTCACAGCGTGCCGCCATCAGGACGAAGAGCCCCGCCGTCCAACAACACCCTGGCCTCGGGCCCTGCAATTCCTCTCCTGAGCACTCTCCCCTCCATCACAGCTAAAGGATGTCTTCCGGAAACCCTGAGACACGCTCAGGGCAACTGTGCCTCCTCAGACTAAGAGCCAGTGACCTTTGGGGAACACACCAACTCTAAGCACATATGGCTCCACACAGTGGACGCGCCCGGAAGATCAAGAGATCTTCCACAAGGGAAGGGCACACGGCCGAATATGACGGCCTCCACCAAAAGCGGCTCATAGGGACCCACGACAAAGGGCACGTGAGGAACACCTGCACTAATCAAGGCAGACTCACCAGCAGGCATACTTCCTGGCCTGCTGTTAGGACAGACGACCTACCCTTGTCGTACACACAAAGGTAATGGCATGGGAACCATTACGATGCCCAACGTGGCGGGGCAAACTGTTGCAGCAATTGGGTCTCTTGCAGTGCTGCCTGCCACTTTCGCACTCTGGGTCCGTCAGTGACGTGACCTCGGTGAAACCGTGAGGCCCAGGTCCTCTAGAAGCAACGTGTTACCTACAGCCGCGCAACAAGAGAACCCGGCCAACAGCCTAGACACCTGAACCGGTATGACTTCTCTGGACTGTGGCCAGGCACGCCGTACACCACAGTCTCAAAGCACCAGCGGGTGGCAGGAGAAAAGATCCCCGCACCACACATCCTCTCGGGCCCGGAAACCTGTAGCCTTTCCTTGGCAGCCGACTCCCTTTCCGCGTGGTTTTGCCCAAAGACCTCCGGGAAGGTCTGCAATCCTCAGGGACTGCTAGGTGGGCTGGGTGTAGTACCGATGCAGGGCTGTACTGAGGAACACCTTCACATCTTCAACACAGGGAGAACGTGGACAGACAGGGACAAAACACCCCACGGCCTCCAAATCAGCCCCCATGAGAAGACACCATCCTGTGCCACGAAGGCAACCATTCCCTGGCACAGGGACCCGCCATGAAGTAAATTGACCAAGGAGGGGAAACAAGCGAGACACGCCACAGATGTGCTCCCGTGTTCCCTCTCTACACTTGCCTCCAAATGTCCCTGAGGGAATACCAAAAGTGTTCCCGGAAGCCTATGACCACCATCGATCTATCCACCCACCAGTAAACCTGTGGGATTAGCCAGCCATCTCTCGTGTCTGCTTCATTCGCCTTGCCCTCCTCTCTCCACCGGGATCCCAACGTGTCAGGGAAAGATGCCAGAGCCACCCCTCACCAAGGAAGCTTGCTGTGACTTATCTTCACTAAGGCATTTTCTAGCCCTTTCACACAGCACACACAAGCCAGACACAACCCGAGGGGGAGCCCTCAGCTTGGCCAACCTCCCGGTGACAATGGCCCATTGGATTTCTCCCCTTATCAGGAGAAACCTAAACTGCATCTGGTCTCCCAAGCAGAACATGGCAAAGAAGCCTGCCCTAGGCCAGGAATCCTGCTCTCACCCTGAGCCTACAGACTTCCGTTTCTTTGCGGGCACAAGGCAACGAGTAGCCGGTGGCGGAGGCCTGTAGAACTCAAGGGCAGGCGACCGGACCACCAAGGGCTCACGCTTCCTCTCCTACCCGAATGCTGAACCGTGGCAGGGGACAGCAGTCCCGGCTCGACCAAGGAACCCACAGACGGCACGCTCTCCCTAGCCTTCCCTGCTGGATTGGCATCCCAGGGTCCTTTCCCAATGCCTCTTCTCCCCATCAGACGGCCACAAGCCTCAACTTAAACAGCGTGGCTGTGGACACCCACGGGAGCAAATGCAACGCGAACCTCTCCCTACTTTCCTTTTGGGAGCCACGTGTTGGACCTCAGTTCCAAGGAGGAGACGGCAGGGATTTCTCACTCATTTTGTTCAGATTTCCAAGGAATGCATTTGTGGAAGTCATCGTCGAGCCAAGCACACGCTCAAACGCTGGACATGCAAACTTGCAGATTCCACCACGGTACGGACAGCGAGCTGAATCATGTCAGCATACGGAAGTGAACAAAGCAAAGCCATCGGGGAAGGAAATGCAGCCAGTTCTCAGGGCATCGAAGCTCGGGTTCCCATGGAAAAGGCCAGAAGGTGAGGGTGTAGCCCCGTTGCACATGTTCCCTTGGTCAAACCTCTAGGTTTTAGGAAAGAGGTGCTACTTACCGCAACAAGGGTTAAACCAGGATCCTCATGGAATGCGGGCCAACACCCCTGTGAGACTCCTCCTCCTCACTTCACCGGGTGTCAGGGATTATACAGATGGTCCCAGGTTGATCTGCTGCTGGAATTCCTTTCCTGGCATTCCACCTGGCTCGGGGTGAGAGAACACATGCGTTCTTTAGGAGGGTGCACGGGTGCACCGAGCGAAAGGGCGATATCCCTCAGTGATGCGTGCTCTGTCTCCCCTCGACATTTAATTTGCTGCAGATCTTGCCTGTGGGTCCGCAGGGAAACGTGAAAGCAACATAGAGCTGACGCCTTCAGAGGGTGCGGCCATCAGGACACAGAGCACCGCTGTCCAAAATCCCCCTGGTCTCGGGCACTGCAATTCCACTCCTGAGTGCTCTCCCATCCACCACAGCAGAAGGATGTCTTCCTAAACCCCTGAGACACCCTCTGGGCAACTGTGGCCCCTCAGACTAAGAGCCGGTGCCATCTAGGGGAACACGCCCGCCCTTGGCACATATTCTTCCACACAAGTGCCACGCTCTTACGGGGAAGAGATCTTCCACAAGGGAAGGGGCCTTGGCCGAATATGACGGCCTTCGTCAAAAGCAGCTCGAAGGGAACCGTGACAAAGGGCACGTGAGGAACACCTGGACTGATCAAGCGAGACTCACCAGTAGGCACACTTCCTGAGCTGCTGCCAAGACAGATGACCTACCCTTGGTTCACACACAGAGGTAATGACATGGGAAACATTCTGAAGCCCAACGTGGTGGGGAAACCCTTGCAACCAAATGGCATGGGAGCCATTCCAATGCCCATTGTGGCGGAGAACACCATTGCACCAATGGGGTCAACTGCGGTGGTACCTGGCACATTCACACTCCGGGCCCGTCAGTGACGTGACCTCGGAGAAACAGTGAGGCCCAGGTCTTCTAGAAGCAATGTGTGACCCACAGCCATGCAATTAAGAGAACCCAGCCAACAGCCGAGACACCTGAACCGCTATGACTCGTCTGGCTTGTGGTCAGGCACACCGGATACCACAGTCTGGATGCACCAGCGCGTGGCAGTAAAAATGACCCCCGCACCACACACCCTCACCCGCCTTAAAATCTATAGCCTTTCCTTGGCAGCCGACTCCCTTTTTTCCGCATGGTTGTGCCCAGTGACCTCCGGGAAGATCTGCAAACCTCAGGGAACGCTATGTGGGCCAGGTTTAGTAAAGATGTTGGGCTGGACTCAGGAACACCCTCACACCTCCAACACAGGGGGAACGTGGACAGACAGGGACAAAACACCCCACGACCTCCAAATCAGCCCCCATGAGAAGACACCATACTGTGCCACAAACGCAACCATTCACTAGCATAGGGACCCGCCATGAAGTAAATCGACCAAGGAGGGGAATAAGGCGGGACAGTCCACAGAAGTTCTCCCGTGTTCCCTCTCTACACGTGCCTCCAAATGCTCCTGAGGGGACATCAAAAGTCTTCCTGGAAGCCTATGGCCTCTGTCAATCTGTCCACCCACAAGTAAACATGTGGGCTTAGCCAGCCATTTCATGTGTCTTTATCGGTAGCCTTGCCCTTCCCTCTCCACCGGGATCCCAACGTGTCATGGAAAGATGCCAGAGCCACCCCTCACCAAAGAAGCTTGCTGTGACTTATCTTGACTAAGGCATTTTCTAGCCTGTTCACACAGCACACACAAGCCGGAAACAACCCGAGGAGGAGCCATCAGCTTGGCCAACCGCCCAGGGACAATGGCCCATTGGATTTCTCCCCTCATCATGAGAAACCGAAACTGCATCTGGTCTCCCAAGCAGAACATCACAAAGAGCCAGCCCTAGGCCAGGAATCCTGCTCTGACCCTGACCATAGACTTCTCTTTCCGTGAGGGCACAAGGCAACGAGTAGCCGGTGGCGGCGGCCTGTAGAACTCAAATGCAGTCGATAGGACCACCAATGGTTCACGCTTCCTTTCCTAGCCGCACGCTCGTCCGTGGCAGGGGACAGAAGTCCTGGCTCGACCAAGGAACCCAGAGACGGCACGCTGTCCCTAGCCTTCCCACCTGCATTGGCATCCCAGGCTCCTTTCCCAATGGCTCTTCTCCCCATGAGACGGCCACAACCCTCCACTTGAACAACGTGGCTGTACACACACACGGCAGCAAACGCAACCTCAACCTCTCCCTACTTTCCTTTTGGGAGCCACGTGCTGGACCTCAGTTCCGATGAGGAGACGGTAGGGTTTTCTCACTCATTTTGTTCAGATTTCCAAGGAATGCATCTGTGGGGGTCATCATCGATCCAAGCACATGCTCAAACGCCGGACATGCAAAGTTGCAGATTCCACCAAGGGACGGCCAGTGAGCTGAATCATGTCAGCATACAGAAGCGGCCAGATCTGAGCCATGGGGCAGGAAATGCAGCCAGTTCTCAGGTCATCGAAGCTCATGTTCCCCAGGAAAAAGACAGAAGATGAGGCTGTAGCACCGGTTTTCAGTTCCCGTGGCCAAACCTCTAGGTTTTAGCAAAGAAGTGCCACTTACCGCAACAAGGTTTAAACCAGGATCCTCATGGAATGTGCGCCAACACCCCTGCGAGACTCCTCCTCCTCCCTTCACCAGGTATTATGGATTATACGGATGGCCCCGGGCTGCTCTGCTGCTGGGATTCCGTCCCTGGCAGTCCACCTGGCTCGGGCTGAGTGAACACACGCGTGCTTGAGGATGCTGCACGGGCGCACCGAGGGAAAGGGCGATACCATCTAGTGATGCGTGCTCTATATCCCCTCAACATTTCATTTGCTGCCCATCGTGCCTGGGCGTCCGCACGTAAATGTGAAAGCAACGTGGCGTAGACGCCTTCACAGCGTGCCGCCATCAGGACGAAGAGCCCCGCCGTCCAACAACACCCTGGCCTCGGGCCCTGCAATTCCTCTCCTGAGCACTCTCCCCTCCATCACAGCTAAAGGATGTCTTCCGGAAACCCTGAGACACGCTCAGGGCAACTGTGCCTCCTCAGACTAAGAGCCAGTGACCTTTGGGGAACACACCAACTCTAAGCACATATGGCTCCACACAGTGGACGCGCCCGGAAGATCAAGAGATCTTCCACAAGGGAAGGGCACACGGCCGAATATGACGGCCTCCACCAAAAGCGGCTCATAGGGACCCACGACAAAGGGCACGTGAGGAACACCTGCACTAATCAAGGCAGACTCACCAGCAGGCATACTTCCTGGCCTGCTGTTAGGACAGACGACCTACCCTTGTCGTACACACAAAGGTAATGGCATGGGAACCATTACGATGCCCAACGTGGCGGGGCAAACTCTTGCGGCAATTGGGTCTCTTGCAGTGCTGCCTGCCACTTTCGCACTCTGGGTCCGTCAGTGACGTGACCTCGGTGAAACCGTGAGGCCCAGGTCCTCTAGAAGCAACGTGTTACCTACAGCCGCGCAACAAGAGAACCCGGCCAACAGCCTAGACACCTGAACCGGTATGACTTCTCTGGACTGTGGCCAGGCACGCCGTACACCACAGTCTCAAAGCACCAGCGGGTGGCAGGAGAAAAGATCCCCGCACCACACATCCTCTCGGGCCCGGAAACCTGTAGCCTTTCCTTGGCAGCCGACTCCCTTTCCGCGTGGTTTTGCCCAAAGACCTCCGGGAAGGTCTGCAATCCTCAGGGACTGCTAGGTGGGCTGGGTGTAGTACCGATGCAGGGCTGTACTGAGGAACACCTTCACATCTTCAACACAGGGAGAACGTGGACAGACAGGGACAAAACACCCCACGGCCTCCAAATCAGCCCCCATGAGAAGACACCATCCTGTGCCACGAAGGCAACCATTCCCTGGCACAGGGACCCGCCATGAAGTAAATTGACCAAGGAGGGGAAACAAGCGAGACACGCCACAGATGTGCTCCCGTGTTCCCTCTCTACACTTGCCTCCAAATGTCCCTGAGGGAATACCAAAAGTGTTCCCGGAAGCCTATGACCACCATCGATCTATCCACCCACCAGTAAACCTGTGGGATTAGCCAGCCATCTCTCGTGTCTGCTTCATTCGCCTTGCCCTCCTCTCTCCACCGGGATCCCAACGTGTCAGGGAAAGATGCCAGAGCCACCCCTCACCAAGGAAGCTTGCTGTGACTTATCTTCACTAAGGCATTTTCTAGCCCTTTCACACAGCACACACAAGCCAGACACAACCCGAGGGGGAGCCCTCAGCTTGGCCAACCTCCCGGTGACAATGGCCCATTGGATTTCTCCCCTTATCAGGAGAAACCTAAACTGCATCTGGTCTCCCAAGCAGAACATGGCAAAGAAGCCTGCCCTAGGCCAGGAATCCTGCTCTCACCCTGAGCCTACAGACTTCCGTTTCTTTGCGGGCACAAGGCAACGAGTAGCCGGTGGCGGAGGCCTGTAGAACTCAAGGGCAGGCGACCGGACCACCAAGGGCTCACGCTTCCTCTCCTACCCGAATGCTGAACCGTGGCAGGGGACAGCAGTCCCGGCTCGACCAAGGAACCCACAGACGGCACGCTCTCCCTAGCCTTCCCACCTGGATTGGCATCCCAGGGTCCTTTCCCAATGCCTCTTCTCCCCATCAGACGGCCACAAGCCTCAACTTAAACAGCGTGGCTGTGGACACCCACGGGAGCAAATGCAACGCGAACCTCTCCCTACTTTCCTTTTGGGAGCCACGTGTTGGACCTCAGTTCCAAGGAGGAGACGGCAGGGATTTCTCACTCATTTTGTTCAGATTTCCAAGGAATGCATTTGTGGAAGTCATCGTCGAGCCAAGCACACGCTCAAACGCTGGACATGCAAACTTGCAGATTCCACCACGGTACGGACAGCGAGCTGAATCATGTCAGCATACGGAAGTGAACAAAGCAAAGCCATCGGGGAAGGAAATGCAGCCAGTTCTCAGGGCATCGAAGCTCGGGTTCCCATGGAAATGGCCAGAAGGTGAGGGTGTAGCCCCGTTGCACATGTTCCCTTGGTCAAACCTCTAGGTTTTAGGAAAGAGGTGCTACTTACCGCAACAAGGGTTAAACCAGGATCCTCATGGAATGCGGGCCAACACCCCTGTGAGACTCCTCCTCCTCACTTCACCGGGTGTCAGGGATTATACAGATGGTCCCAGGTTGATCTGCTGCTGGAATTCCTTTCCTGGCATTCCACCTGGCTCGGGGTGAGAGAACACATGCGTTCTTTAGGAGGGTGCACGGGTGCACCGAGCGAAAGGGCGATATCCCTCAGTGATGCGTGCTCTGTCTCCCCTCGACATTTAATTTGCTGCAGATCTTGCCTGTGGGTCCGCAGGGAAACGTGAAAGCAACATAGAGCTGACGCCTTCAGAGGGTGCGGCCATCAGGACACAGAGCACCGCTGTCCAAAATCCCCCTGGTCTCGGGCACTGCAATTCCACTCCTGAGTGCTCTCCCATCCACCACAGCAGAAGGATGTCTTCCTAAACCCCTGAGACACCCTCTGGGCAACTGTGGCCCCTCAGACTAAGAGCCGGTGCCATCTAGGGGAACACGCCCGCCCTTGGCACATATTCTTCCACACAAGTGCCACGCTCTTACGGGGAAGAGATCTTCCACAAGGGAAGGGGCCTTGGCCGAATATGACGGCCTTCGTCAAAAGCAGCTCGAAGGGAACCGTGACAAAGGGCACGTGAGGAACACCTGGACTGATCAAGCGAGACTCACCAGTAGGCACACTTCCTGAGCTGCTGCCAAGACAGATGACCTACCCTTGGTTCACACACAGAGGTAATGACATGGGAAACATTCTGAAGCCCAACGTGGTGGGGAAACCCTTGCAACCAAATGGCATGGGAGCCATTCCAATGCCCATTGTGGCGGAGAACACCATTGCCCCAATGGGGTCAACTGCGGTGGTACCTGGCACATTCACACTCCGGGCCCGTCAGTGACGTGACCTCGGAGAAACAGTGAGGCCCAGGTCTTCTAGAAGCAATGTGTGACCCACAGCCATGCAATTAAGAGAACCCAGCCAACAGCCGAGACACCTGAACCGCTATGACTCGTCTGGCCTGTGGCCAGGCACACCGGATACCACAGTCTGGATGCACCAGCGCGTGGCAGTAAAAATGACCCCCGCACCACACACCCTCACCCGCCTTAAAATCTATAGCCTTTCCTTGGCAGCCGACTCCCTTTTTTCCGCATGGTTGTGCCCAGTGACCTCCGGGAAGATCTGCAAACCTCAGGGAACGCTATGTGGGCCAGGTTTAGTAAAGATGTTGGGCTGGACTCAGGAACACCCTCACACCTTCAACACAGGGGGAACGTGGACAGACAGGGACAAAACACCCCACGACCTCCAAATCAGCCCCCATGAGAAGACACCATACTGTGCCACAAACGCAACCATTCACTAGCATAGGGACCCGCCATGAAGTAAATCGACCAAGGAGGGGAAAAAGGCGGGACAGTCCACAGAAGTTCTCCCGTGTTCCCTCTCTACACGTGCCTCCAAATGCTCCTGAGGGGACATCAAAAGTGTTCCTGGAAGCCTATGGCCTCTGTCAATCTGTCCACCCACAAGTAAACATGTGGGCTTAGCCAGCCATTTCATGTGTCTTTATCGGTAGCCTTGCCCTTCCCTCTCCACCGGGATCCCAACGTGTCATGGAAAGATGCCAGAGCCACCCCTCACCAAAGAAGCTTGCTGTGACTTATCTTGACTAAGGCATTTTCTAGCCTGTTCACACAGCACACACAAGCCGGAAACAACCCGAGGAGGAGCCATCAGCTTGGCCAACCGCCCGGGGACAATGGCCCATTGGATTTCTCCCCTCATCATGAGAAACCGAAACTGCATCTGGTCTCCCAAGCAGAACATCACAAAGAGCCAGCCCTAGGCCAGGAATCCTGCTCTGACCCTGACCATAGACTTCTCTTTCCGTGAGGGCACAAGGCAACGAGTAGCCGGTGGCGGCGGCCTGTAGAACTCAAATGCAGTCGATAGGACCACCAATGGTTCACGCTTCCTTTCCTAGCCGCACGCTCGTCCGTGGCAGGGGACAGAAGTCCTGGCTCGACCAAGGAACCCAGAGACGGCACGCTGTCCCTAGCCTTCCCACCTGCATTGGCATCCCAGGCTCCTTTCCCAATGGCTCTTCTCCCCATGAGACGGCCACAACCCTCCACTTGAACAACGTGGCTGTACACACACACGGCAGCAAACGCAACCTCAACCTCTCCCTACTTTCCTTTTGGGAGCCACGTGCTGGACCTCAGTTCCGATGAGGAGACGGTAGGGTTTTCTCACTCATTTTGTTCAGATTTCCAAGGAATGCATCTGTGGGGGTCATCATCGATCCAAGCACATGCTCAAACGCCGGACATGCAAAGTTGCAGATTCCACCAAGGGACGGCCAGTGAGCTGAATCATGTCAGCATACAGAAGCGGCCAGATCTGAGCCATGGGGCAGGAAATGCAGCCAGTTCTCAGGTCATCGAAGCTCATGTTCCCCAGGAAAAAGACAGAAGATGAGGCTGTAGCACCGGTTTTCAGTTCCCGTGGCCAAACCTCTAGGTTTTAGCAAAGAAGTGCCACTTACCGCAACAAGGTTTAAACCAGGATCCTCATGGAATGTGCGCCAACACCCCTGCGAGACTCCTCCTCCTCCCTTCACCAGGTATTATGGATTATACGGATGGCCCCGGGCTGCTCTGCTGCTGGGATTCCGTCCCTGGCAGTCCACCTGGCTCGGGCTGAGTGAACACACGCGTGCTTGAGGATGGTGCACGGGCGCACCGAGGGAAAGGGCGATACCATCTAGTGATGCGTGCTCTATATCCCCTCAACATTTCATTTGCTGCCCATCGTGCCTGGGCGTCCGCACGTAAATGTGAAAGCAACGTGGCGTAGACGCCTTCACAGCGTGCCGCCATCAGGACGAAGAGCCCCGCCGTCCAACAACACCCTGGCCTCGGGCCCTGCAATTCCTCTCCTGAGCACTCTCCCCTCCATCACAGCTAAAGGATGTCTTCCGGAAACCCTGAGACACGCTCAGGGCAACTGTGCCTCCTCAGACTAAGAGCCAGTGACCTTTGGGGAACACACCAACTCTAAGCACATATGGCTCCACACAGTGGACGCGCCCGGAAGATCAAGAGATCTTCCACAAGGGAAGGGCACACGGCCGAATATGACGGCCTCCACCAAAAGCGGCTCATAGGGACCCACGACAAAGGGCACGTGAGGAACACCTGCACTAATCAAGGCAGACTCACCAGCAGGCATACTTCCTGGCCTGCTGTTAGGACAGACGACCTACCCTTGTCGTACACACAAAGGTAATGGCATGGGAACCATTACGATGCCCAACGTGGCGGGGCAAACTGTTGCAGCAATTGGGTCTCTTGCAGTGCTGCCTGCCACTTTCGCACTCTGGGTCCGTCAGTGACGTGACCTCGGTGAAACCGTGAGGCCCAGGTCCTCTAGAAGCAACGTGTTACCTACAGCCGCGCAACAAGAGAACCCGGCCAACAGCCTAGACACCTGAACCGGTATGACTTCTCTGGACTGTGGCCAGGCACGCCGTACACCACAGTCTCAAAGCACCAGCGGGTGGCAGGAGAAAAGATCCCCGCACCACACATCCTCTCGGGCCCGGAAACCTGTAGCCTTTCCTTGGCAGCCGACTCCCTTTCCGCGTGGTTTTGCCCAAAGACCTCCGGGAAGGTCTGCAATCCTCAGGGACTGCTAGGTGGGCTGGGTGTAGTACCGATGCAGGGCTGTACTGAGGAACACCTTCACATCTTCAACACAGGGAGAACGTGGACAGACAGGGACAAAACACCCCACGGCCTCCAAATCAGCCCCCATGAGAAGACACCATCCTGTGCCACGAAGGCAACCATTCCCTGGCACAGGGACCCGCCATGAAGTAAATTGACCAAGGAGGGGAAACAAGCGAGACACGCCACAGATGTGCTCCCGTGTTCCCTCTCTACACTTGCCTCCAAATGTCCCTGAGGGAATACCAAAAGTGTTCCCGGAAGCCTATGACCACCATCGATCTATCCACCCACCAGTAAACCTGTGGGATTAGCCAGCCATCTCTCGTGTCTGCTTCATTCGCCTTGCCCTCCTCTCTCCACCGGGATCCCAACGTGTCAGGGAAAGATGCCAGAGCCACCCCTCACCAAGGAAGCTTGCTGTGACTTATCTTCACTAAGGCATTTTCTAGCCCTTTCACACAGCACACACAAGCCAGACACAACCCGAGGGGGAGCCCTCAGCTTGGCCAACCTCCCGGTGACAATGGCCCATTGGATTTCTCCCCTTATCAGGAGAAACCTAAACTGCATCTGGTCTCCCAAGCAGAACACGGCAAAGAAGCCTGCCCTAGGCCAGGAATCCTGCTCTCACCCTGAGCCTACAGACTTCCGTTTCTTTGCGGGCACAAGGCAACGAGTAGCCGGTGGCGGAGGCCTGTAGAACTCAAGGGCAGGCGACCGGACCACCAAGGGCTCACGCTTCCTCTCCTACCCGAATGCTGAACCGTGGCAGGGGACAGCAGTCCCGGCTCGACCAAGGAACCCACAGACGGCACGCTCTCCCTAGCCTTCCCTGCTGGATTGGCATCCCAGGGTCCTTTCCCAATGCCTCTTCTCCCCATCAGACGGCCACAAGCCTCAACTTAAACAGCGTGGCTGTGGACACCCACGGGAGCAAATGCAACGCGAACCTCTCCCTACTTTCCTTTTGGGAGCCACGTGTTGGACCTCAGTTCCAAGGAGGAGACGGCAGGGATTTCTCACTCATTTTGTTCAGATTTCCAAGGAATGCATTTGTGGAAGTCATCGTCGAGCCAAGCACACGCTCAAACGCTGGACATGCAAACTTGCAGATTCCACCACGGTACGGACAGCGAGCTGAATCATGTCAGCATACGGAAGTGAACAAAGCAAAGCCATCGGGGAAGGAAATGCAGCCAGTTCTCAGGGCATCGAAGCTCGGGTTCCCATGGAAAAGGCCAGAAGGTGAGGGTGTAGCCCCGTTGCACATGTTCCCTTGGTCAAACCTCTAGGTTTTAGGAAAGAGGTGCTACTTACCGCAACAAGGGTTAAACCAGGATCCTCATGGAATGCGGGCCAACACCCCTGTGAGACTCCTCCTCCTCACTTCACCGGGTGTCAGGGATTATACAGATGGTCCCAGGTTGATCTGCTGCTGGAATTCCTTTCCTGGCATTCCACCTGGCTCGGGGTGAGAGAACACATGCGTTCTTTAGGAGGGTGCACGGGTGCACCGAGCGAAAGGGCGATATCCCTCAGTGATGCGTGCTCTGTCTCCCCTCGACATTTAATTTGCTGCAGATCTTGCCTGTGGGTCCGCAGGGAAACGTGAAAGCAACATAGAGCTGACGCCTTCAGAGGGTGCGGCCATCAGGACACAGAGCACCGCTGTCCAAAATCCCCCTGGTCTCGGGCACTGCAATTCCACTCCTGAGTGCTCTCCCATCCACCACAGCAGAAGGATGTCTTCCTAAACCCCTGAGACACCCTCTGGGCAACTGTGGCCCCTCAGACTAAGAGCCGGTGCCATCTAGGGGAACACGCCCGCCCTTGGCACATATTCTTCCACACAAGTGCCACGCTCTTACGGGGAAGAGATCTTCCACAAGGGAAGGGGCCTTGGCCGAATATGACGGCCTTCGTCAAAAGCAGCTCGAAGGGAACCGTGACAAAGGGCACGTGAGGAACACCTGGACTGATCAAGCGAGACTCACCAGTAGGCACACTTCCTGAGCTGCTGCCAAGACAGATGACCTACCCTTGGTTCACACACAGAGGTAATGACATGGGAAACATTCTGAAGCCCAACGTGGTGGGGAAACCCTTGCAACCAAATGGCATGGGAGCCATTCCAATGCCCATTGTGGCGGAGAACACCATTGCCCCAATGGGGTCAACTGCGGTGGTACCTGGCACATTCACACTCCGGGCCCGTCAGTGACGTGACCTCGGAGAAACAGTGAGGCCCAGGTCTTCTAGAAGCAATGTGTGACCCACAGCCATGCAATTAAGAGAACCCAGCCAACAGCCGAGACACCTGAACCGCTATGACTCGTCTGGCCTGTGGCCAGGCACACCGGATACCACAGTCTGGATGCACCAGCGCGTGGCAGTAAAAATGACCCCCGCACCACACACCCTCACCCGCCTTTAAATCTATAGCCTTTCCTTGGCAGCCGACTCCCTTTTTTCCGCATGGTTGTGCCCAGTGACCTCCGGGAAGATCTGCAAACCTCAGGGAACGCTATGTGGGCCAGGTTTAGTAAAGATGTTGGGCTGGACTCAGGAACACCCTCACACCTCCAACACAGGGGGAACGTGGACAGACAGGGACAAAACACCCCACGACCTCCAAATCAGCCCCCATGAGAAGACACCATACTGTGCCACAAAGGCAACCATTCACTAGCATAGGGACCCGCCATGAAGTAAATCGACCAAGGAGGGGAAAAAGGCGGGACAGTCCACAGAAGTTCTCCCGTGTTCCCTCTCTACACGTGCCTCCAAATGCTCCTGAGGGGACATCAAAAGTCTTCCTGGAAGCCTATGGCCTCTGTCAATCTGTCCACCCACAAGTAAACATGTGGGCTTAGCCAGCCATTTCATGTGTCTTTATCGGTAGCCTTGCCCTTCCCTCTCCACCGGGATCCCAACGTGTCATGGAAAGATGCCAGAGCCACCCCTCACCAAAGAAGCTTGCTGTGACTTATCTTGACTAAGGCATTTTCTAGCCTGTTCACACAGCACACACAAGCCAGAAACAACCCGAGGAGGAGCCATCAGCTTGGCCAACCGCCCGGGGACAATGGCCCATTGGATTTCTCCCCTCATCATGAGAAACCGAAACTGCATCTGGTCTCCCAAGCAGAACATCACAAAGAGCCAGCCCTAGGCCAGGAATCCTGCTCTGACCCTGACCATAGACTTCTCTTTCCGTGAGGGCACAAGGCAACGAGTAGCCGGTGGCGGCGGCCTGTAGAACTCAAATGCAGTCGATAGGACCACCAATGGTTCACGCTTCCTTTCCTAGCCGCACGCTCGTCCGTGGCAGGGGACAGAAGTCCTGGCTCGACCAAGGAACCCAGAGACGGCACGCTGTCCCTAGCCTTCCCACCTGCATTGGCATCCCAGGCTCCTTTCCCAATGGCTCTTCTCCCCATGAGACGGCCACAACCCTCCACTTGAACAACGTGGCTGTACACACACACGGCAGCAAACGCAACCTCAACCTCTCCCTACTTTCCTTTTGGGAGCCACGTGCTGGACCTCAGTTCCGATGAGGAGACGGTAGGGTTTTCTCACTCATTTTGTTCAGATTTCCAAGGAATGCATCTGTGGGGGTCATCATCGATCCAAGCACATGCTCAAACGCCGGACATGCAAAGTTGCAGATTCCACCAAGGGACGGCCAGTGAGCTGAATCATGTCAGCATACAGAAGCGGCCAGATCTGAGCCATGGGGCAGGAAATGCAGCCAGTTCTCAGGTCATCGAAGCTCATGTTCCCCAGGAAAAAGACAGAAGATGAGGCTGTAGCACCGGTTTTCAGTTCCCGTGGCCAAACCTCTAGGTTTTAGCAAAGAAGTGCCACTTACCGCAACAAGGTTTAAACCAGGATCCTCATGGAATGTGCGCCAACACCCCTGCGAGACTCCTCCTCCTCCCTTCACCAGGTATTATGGATTATACGGATGGCCCCGGGCTGCTCTGCTGCTGGGATTCCGTCCCTGGCAGTCCACCTGGCTCGGGCTGAGTGAACACACGCGTGCTTGAGGATGGTGCACGGGCGCACCGAGGGAAAGGGCGATACCATCTAGTGATGCGTGCTCTATATCCCCTCAACATTTCATTTGCTGCCCATCGTGCCTGGGCGTCCACACGTAAATGTGAAAGCAACGTGGCGTAGACGCCTTCACAGCGTGCCGCCATCAGGACGAAGAGCCCCGCCGTCCAACAACACCCTGGTCTCGGGCCCTGCAATTCCTCTCCTGAGCACTCTCCCCTCCATCACAGCTAAAGGATGTCTTCCGGAAACCCTGAGACACGCTCAGGGCAACTGTGCCTCCTCAGACTAAGAGCCAGTGACCTTTGGGGAACACACCAACTCTAAGCACATATGGCTCCACACAGTGGACGCGCCCGGAAGATCAAGAGATCTTCCACAAGGGAAGGGCACACGGCCGAATATGACGGCCTCCACCAAAAGCGGCTCATAGGGACCCACGACAAAGGGCACGTGAGGAACACCTGCACTAATCAAGGCAGACTCACCAGCAGGCATACTTCCTGGCCTGCTGTTAGGACAGACGACCTACCCTTGTCGTACACACAAAGGTAATGGCATGGGAACCATTACGATGCCCAACGTGGCGGGGCAAACTGTTGCAGCAATTGGGTCTCTTGCAGTGCTGCCTGCCACTTTCGCACTCTGGGTCCGTCAGTGACGTGACCTCGGTGAAACCGTGAGGCCCAGGTCCTCTAGAAGCAACGTGTTACCTACAGCCGCGCAACAAGAGAACCCGGCCAACAGCCTAGACACCTGAACCGGTATGACTTCTCTGGACTGTGGCCAGGCACGCCGTACACCACAGTCTCAAAGCACCAGCGGGTGGCAGGAGAAAAGATCCCCGCACCACACATCCTCTCGGGCCCGGAAACCTGTAGCCTTTCCTTGGCAGCCGACTCCCTTTCCGCGTGGTTTTGCCCAAAGACCTCCGGGAAGGTCTGCAATCCTCAGGGACTGCTAGGTGGGCTGGGTGTAGTACCGATGCAGGGCTGTACTGAGGAACACCTTCACATCTTCAACACAGGGAGAACGTGGACAGACAGGGACAAAACACCCCACGGCCTCCAAATCAGCCCCCATGAGAAGACACCATCCTGTGCCACGAAGGCAACCATTCCCTGGCACAGGGACCCGCCATGAAGTAAATTGACCAAGGAGGGGAAACAAGCGAGACACGCCACAGATGTGCTCCCGTGTTCCCTCTCTACACTTGCCTCCAAATGTCCCTGAGGGAATACCAAAAGTGTTCCCGGAAGCCTATGACCACCATCGATCTATCCACCCACCAGTAAACCTGTGGGATTAGCCAGCCATCTCTCGTGTCTGCTTCATTCGCCTTGCCCTCCTCTCTCCACCGGGATCCCAACGTGTCAGGGAAAGATGCCAGAGCCACCCCTCACCAAGGAAGCTTGCTGTGACTTATCTTCACTAAGGCATTTTCTAGCCCTTTCACACAGCACACACAAGCCAGACACAACCCGAGGGGGAGCCCTCAGCTTGGCCAACCTCCCGGTGACAATGGCCCATTGGATTTCTCCCCTTATCAGGAGAAACCTAAACTGCATCTGGTCTCCCAAGCAGAACACGGCAAAGAAGCCTGCCCTAGGCCAGGAATCCTGCTCTCACCCTGAGCCTACAGACTTCCGTTTCTTTGCGGGCACAAGGCAACGAGTAGCCGGTGGCGGAGGCCTGTAGAACTCAAGGGCAGGCGACCGGACCACCAAGGGCTCACGCTTCCTCTCCTACCCGAATGCTGAACCGTGGCAGGGGACAGCAGTCCCGGCTCGACCAAGGAACCCACAGACGGCACGCTCTCCCTAGCCTTCCCTGCTGGATTGGCATCCCAGGGTCCTTTCCCAATGCCTCTTCTCCCCATCAGACGGCCACAAGCCTCAACTTAAACAGCGTGGCTGTGGACACCCACGGGAGCAAATGCAACGCGAACCTCTCCCTACTTTCCTTTTGGGAGCCACGTGTTGGACCTCAGTTCCAAGGAGGAGACGGCAGGGATTTCTCACTCATTTTGTTCAGATTTCCAAGGAATGCATTTGTGGAAGTCATCGTCGAGCCAAGCACACGCTCAAACGCTGGACATGCAAACTTGCAGATTCCACCACGGTACGGACAGCGAGCTGAATCATGTCAGCATACGGAAGTGAACAAAGCAAAGCCATCGGGGAAGGAAATGCAGCCAGTTCTCAGGGCATCGAAGCTCGGGTTCCCATGGAAAAGGCCAGAAGGTGAGGGTGTAGCCCCGTTGCACATGTTCCCTTGGTCAAACCTCTAGGTTTTAGGAAAGAGGTGCTACTTACCGCAACAAGGGTTAAACCAGGATCCTCATGGAATGCGGGCCAACACCCCTGTGAGACTCCTCCTCCTCACTTCACCGGGTGTCAGGGATTATACAGATGGTCCCAGGTTGATCTGCTGCTGGAATTCCTTTCCTGGCATTCCACCTGGCTCGGGGTGAGAGAACACATGCGTTCTTTAGGAGGGTGCACGGGTGCACCGAGCGAAAGGGCGATATCCCTCAGTGATGCGTGCTCTGTCTCCCCTCGACATTTAATTTGCTGCAGATCTTGCCTGTGGGTCCGCAGGGAAACGTGAAAGCAACATAGAGCTGACGCCTTCAGAGGGTGCGGCCATCAGGACACAGAGCACCGCTGTCCAAAATCCCCCTGGTCTCGGGCACTGCAATTCCACTCCTGAGTGCTCTCCCATCCACCACAGCAGAAGGATGTCTTCCTAAACCCCTGAGACACCCTCTGGGCAACTGTGGCCCCTCAGACTAAGAGCCGGTGCCATCTAGGGGAACACGCCCGCCCTTGGCACATATTCTTCCACACAAGTGCCACGCTCTTACGGGGAAGAGATCTTCCACAAGGGAAGGGGCCTTGGCCGAATATGACGGCCTTCGTCAAAAGCAGCTCGAAGGGAACCGTGACAAAGGGCACGTGAGGAACACCTGGACTGATCAAGCGAGACTCACCAGTAGGCACACTTCCTGAGCTGCTGCCAAGACAGATGACCTACCCTTGGTTCACACACAGAGGTAATGACATGGGAAACATTCTGAAGCCCAACGTGGTGGGGAAACCCTTGCAACCAAATGGCATGGGAGCCATTCCAATGCCCATTGTGGCGGAGAACACCATTGCCCCAATGGGGTCAACTGCGGTGGTACCTGGCACATTCACACTCCGGGCCCGTCAGTGACGTGACCTCGGAGAAACAGTGAGGCCCAGGTCTTCTAGAAGCAATGTGTGACCCACAGCCATGCAATTAAGAGAACCCAGCCAACAGCCGAGACACCTGAACCGCTATGACTCGTCTGGCCTGTGGCCAGGCACACCGGATACCACAGTCTGGATGCACCAGCGCGTGGCAGTAAAAATGACCCCCGCACCACACACCCTCACCCGCCTTTAAATCTATAGCCTTTCCTTGGCAGCCGACTCCCTTTTTTCCGCATGGTTGTGCCCAGTGACCTCCGGGAAGATCTGCAAACCTCAGGGAACGCTATGTGGGCCAGGTTTAGTAAAGATGTTGGGCTGGACTCAGGAACACCCTCACACCTCCAACACAGGGGGAACGTGGACAGACAGGGACAAAACACCCCACGACCTCCAAATCAGCCCCCATGAGAAGACACCATACTGTGCCACAAAGGCAACCATTCACTAGCATAGGGACCCGCCATGAAGTAAATCGACCAAGGAGGGGAAAAAGGCGGGACAGTCCACAGAAGTTCTCCCGTGTTCCCTCTCTACACGTGCCTCCAAATGCTCCTGAGGGGACATCAAAAGTCTTCCTGGAAGCCTATGGCCTCTGTCAATCTGTCCACCCACAAGTAAACATGTGGGCTTAGCCAGCCATTTCATGTGTCTTTATCGGTAGCCTTGCCCTTCCCTCTCCACCGGGATCCCAACGTGTCATGGAAAGATGCCAGAGCCACCCCTCACCAAAGAAGCTTGCTGTGACTTATCTTGACTAAGGCATTTTCTAGCCTGTTCACACAGCACACACAAGCCAGAAACAACCCGAGGAGGAGCCATCAGCTTGGCCAACCGCCCGGGGACAATGGCCCATTGGATTTCTCCCCTCATCATGAGAAACCGAAACTGCATCTGGTCTCCCAAGCAGAACATCACAAAGAGCCAGCCCTAGGCCAGGAATCCTGCTCTGACCCTGACCATAGACTTCTCTTTCCGTGAGGGCACAAGGCAACGAGTAGCCGGTGGCGGCGGCCTGTAGAACTCAAATGCAGTCGATAGGACCACCAATGGTTCACGCTTCCTTTCCTAGCCGCACGCTCGTCCGTGGCAGGGGACAGAAGTCCTGGCTCGACCAAGGAACCCAGAGACGGCACGCTGTCCCTAGCCTTCCCACCTGCATTGGCATCCCAGGCTCCTTTCCCAATGGCTCTTCTCCCCATGAGACGGCCACAACCCTCCACTTGAACAACGTGGCTGTACACACACACGGCAGCAAACGCAACCTCAACCTCTCCCTACTTTCCTTTTGGGAGCCACGTGCTGGACCTCAGTTCCGATGAGGAGACGGTAGGGTTTTCTCACTCATTTTGTTCAGATTTCCAAGGAATGCATCTGTGGGGGTCATCATCGATCCAAGCACATGCTCAAACGCCGGACATGCAAAGTTGCAGATTCCACCAAGGGACGGCCAGTGAGCTGAATCATGTCAGCATACAGAAGCGGCCAGATCTGAGCCATGGGGCAGGAAATGCAGCCAGTTCTCAGGTCATCGAAGCTCATGTTCCCCAGGAAAAAGACAGAAGATGAGGCTGTAGCACCGGTTTTCAGTTCCCGTGGCCAAACCTCTAGGTTTTAGCAAAGAAGTGCCACTTACCGCAACAAGGTTTAAACCAGGATCCTCATGGAATGTGCGCCAACACCCCTGCGAGACTCCTCCTCCTCCCTTCACCAGGTATTATGGATTATACGGATGGCCCCGGGCTGCTCTGCTGCTGGGATTCCGTCCCTGGCAGTCCACCTGGCTCGGGCTGAGTGAACACACGCGTGCTTGAGGATGGTGCACGGGCGCACCGAGGGAAAGGGCGATACCATCTAGTGATGCGTGCTCTATATCCCCTCAACATTTCATTTGCTGCCCATCGTGCCTGGGCGTCCACACGTAAATGTGAAAGCAACGTGGCGTAGACGCCTTCACAGCGTGCCGCCATCAGGACGAAGAGCCCCGCCGTCCAACAACACCCTGGTCTCGGGCCCTGCAATTCCTCTCCTGAGCACTCTCCCCTCCATCACAGCTAAAGGATGTCTTCCGGAAACCCTGAGACACGCTCAGGGCAACTGTGCCTCCTCAGACTAAGAGCCAGTGACCTTTGGGGAACACACCAACTCTAAGCACATATGGCTCCACACAGTGGACGCGCCCGGAAGATCAAGAGATCTTCCACAAGGGAAGGGCACACGGCCGAATATGACGGCCTCCACCAAAAGCGGCTCATAGGGACCCACGACAAAGGGCACGTGAGGAACACCTGCACTAATCAAGGCAGACTCACCAGCAGGCATACTTCCTGGCCTGCTGTTAGGACAGACGACCTACCCTTGTCGTACACACAAAGGTAATGGCATGGGAACCATTACGATGCCCAACGTGGCGGGGCAAACTCTTGCGGCAATTGGGTCTCTTGCAGTGCTGCCTGCCACTTTCGCACTCTGGGTCCGTCAGTGACGTGACCTCGGTGAAACCGTGAGGCCCAGGTCCTCTAGAAGCAACGTGTTACCTACAGCCGCGCAACAAGAGAACCCGGCCAACAGCCTAGACACCTGAACCGGTATGACTTCTCTGGACTGTGGCCAGGCACGCCGTACACCACAGTCTCAAAGCACCAGCGGGTGGCAGGAGAAAAGATCCCCGCACCACACATCCTCTCGGGCCCGGAAACCTGTAGCCTTTCCTTGGCAGCCGACTCCCTTTCCGCGTGGTTTTGCCCAAAGACCTCCGGGAAGGTCTGCAATCCTCAGGGACTGCTAGGTGGGCTGGGTGTAGTACCGATGCAGGGCTGTACTGAGGAACACCTTCACATCTTCAACACAGGGAGAACGTGGACAGACAGGGACAAAACACCCCACGGCCTCCAAATCAGCCCCCATGAGAAGACACCATCCTGTGCCACGAAGGCAACCATTCCCTGGCACAGGGACCCGCCATGAAGTAAATTGACCAAGGAGGGGAAACAAGCGAGACACGCCACAGATGTGCTCCCGTGTTCCCTCTCTACACTTGCCTCCAAATGTCCCTGAGGGAATACCAAAAGTGTTCCCGGAAGCCTATGACCACCATCGATCTATCCACCCACCAGTAAACCTGTGGGATTAGCCAGCCATCTCTCGTGTCTGCTTCATTCGCCTTGCCCTCCTCTCTCCACCGGGATCCCAACGTGTCAGGGAAAGATGCCAGAGCCACCCCTCACCAAGGAAGCTTGCTGTGACTTATCTTCACTAAGGCATTTTCTAGCCCTTTCACACAGCACACACAAGCCAGACACAACCCGAGGGGGAGCCCTCAGCTTGGCCAACCTCCCGGTGACAATGGCCCATTGGATTTCTCCCCTTATCAGGAGAAACCTAAACTGCATCTGGTCTCCCAAGCAGAACACGGCAAAGAAGCCTGCCCTAGGCCAGGAATCCTGCTCTCACCCTGAGCCTACAGACTTCCGTTTCTTTGCGGGCACAAGGCAACGAGTAGCCGGTGGCGGAGGCCTGTAGAACTCAAGGGCAGGCGACCGGACCACCAAGGGCTCACGCTTCCTCTCCTACCCGAATGCTGAACCGTGGCAGGGGACAGCAGTCCCGGCTCGACCAAGGAACCCACAGACGGCACGCTCTCCCTAGCCTTCCCACCTGGATTGGCATCCCAGGGTCCTTTCCCAATGCCTCTTCTCCCCATCAGACGGCCACAAGCCTCAACTTAAACAGCGTGGCTGTGGACACCCACGGGAGCAAATGCAACGCGAACCTCTCCCTACTTTCCTTTTGGGAGCCACGTGTTGGACCTCAGTTCCAAGGAGGAGACGGCAGGGATTTCTCACTCATTTTGTTCAGATTTCCAAGGAATGCATTTGTGGAAGTCATCGTCGAGCCAAGCACACGCTCAAACGCTGGACATGCAAACTTGCAGATTCCACCACGGTACGGACAGCGAGCTGAATCATGTCAGCATACGGAAGTGAACAAAGCAAAGCCATCGGGGAAGGAAATGCAGCCAGTTCTCAGGGCATCGAAGCTCGGGTTCCCATGGAAATGGCCAGAAGGTGAGGGTGTAGCCCCGTTGCACATGTTCCCTTGGTCAAACCTCTAGGTTTTAGGAAAGAGGTGCTACTTACCGCAACAAGGGTTAAACCAGGATCCTCATGGAATGCGGGCCAACACCCCTGTGAGACTCCTCCTCCTCACTTCACCGGGTGTCAGGGATTATACAGATGGTCCCAGGTTGATCTGCTGCTGGAATTCCTTTCCTGGCATTCCACCTGGCTCGGGGTGAGAGAACACATGCGTTCTTTAGGAGGGTGCACGGGTGCACCGAGCGAAAGGGCGATATCCCTCAGTGATGCGTGCTCTGTCTCCCCTCGACATTTAATTTGCTGCAGATCTTGCCTGTGGGTCCGCAGGGAAACGTGAAAGCAACATAGAGCTGACGCCTTCAGAGGGTGCGGCCATCAGGACACAGAGCACCGCTGTCCAAAATCCCCCTGGTCTCGGGCACTGCAATTCCACTCCTGAGTGCTCTCCCATCCACCACAGCAGAAGGATGTCTTCCTAAACCCCTGAGACACCCTCTGGGCAACTGTGGCCCCTCAGACTAAGAGCCGGTGCCATCTAGGGGAACACGCCCGCCCTTGGCACATATTCTTCCACACAAGTGCCACGCTCTTACGGGGAAGAGATCTTCCACAAGGGAAGGGGCCTTGGCCGAATATGACGGCCTTCGTCAAAAGCAGCTCGAAGGGAACCGTGACAAAGGGCACGTGAGGAACACCTGGACTGATCAAGCGAGACTCACCAGTAGGCACGCTTCCTGAGCTGCTGCCAAGACAGATGACCTACCCTTGGTTCACACACAGAGGTAATGACATGGGAAACATTCTGAAGCCCAACGTGGTGGGGAAACCCTTGCAACCAAATGGCATGGGAGCCATTCCAATGCCCATTGTGGCGGAGAACACCATTGCCCCAATGGGGTCAACTGCGGTGGTACCTGGCACATTCACACTCCGGGCCCGTCAGTGACGTGACCTCGGAGAAACAGTGAGGCCCAGGTCTTCTAGAAGCAATGTGTGACCCACAGCCATGCAATTAAGAGAACCCAGCCAACAGCCGAGACACCTGAACCGCTATGACTCGTCTGGCCTGTGGCCAGGCACACCGGATACCACAGTCTGGATGCACCAGCGCGTGGCAGTAAAAATGACCCCCGCACCACACACCCTCACCCGCCTTAAAATCTATAGCCTTTCCTTGGCAGCCGACTCCCTTTTTTCCGCATGGTTGTGCCCAGTGACCTCCGGGAAGATCTGCAAACCTCAGGGAACGCTATGTGGGCCAGGTTTAGTAAAGATGTTGGGCTGGACTCAGGAACACCCTCACACCTTCAACACAGGGGGAACGTGGACAGACAGGGACAAAACACCCCACGACCTCCAAATCAGCCCCCATGAGAAGACACCATACTGTGCCACAAACGCAACCATTCACTAGCATAGGGACCCGCCATGAAGTAAATCGACCAAGGAGGGGAAAAAGGCGGGACAGTCCACAGAAGTTCTCCCGTGTTCCCTCTCTACACGTGCCTCCAAATGCTCCTGAGGGGATATCAAAAGTGTTCCTGGAAGCCTATGGCCTCTGTCAATCTGTCCACCCACAAGTAAACATGTGGGCTTAGCCAGCCATTTCATGTGTCTTTATCGGTAGCCTTGCCCTTCCCTCTCCACCGGGATCCCAACGTGTCATGGAAAGATGCCAGAGCCACCCCTCACCAAAGAAGCTTGCTGTGACTTATCTTGACTAAGGCATTTTCTAGCCTGTTCACACAGCACACACAAGCCGGAAACAACCCGAGGAGGAGCCATCAGCTTGGCCAACCGCCCGGGGACAATGGCCCATTGGATTTCTCCCCTCATCATGAGAAACCGAAACTGCATCTGGTCTCCCAAGCAGAACATCACAAAGAGCCAGCCCTAGGCCAGGAATCCTGCTCTGACCCTGACCATAGACTTCTCTTTCCGTGAGGGCACAAGGCAACGAGTAGCCGGTGGCGGCGGCCTGTAGAACTCAAATGCAGTCGATAGGACCACCAATGGTTCACGCTTCCTTTCCTAGCCGCACGCTCGTCCGTGGCAGGGGACAGAAGTCCTGGCTCGACCAAGGAACCCAGAGACGGCACGCTGTCCCTAGCCTTCCCACCTGCATTGGCATCCCAGGCTCCTTTCCCAATGGCTCTTCTCCCCATGAGACGGCCACAACCCTCCACTTGAACAACGTGGCTGTACACACACACGGCAGCAAACGCAACCTCAACCTCTCCCTACTTTCCTTTTGGGAGCCACGTGCTGGACCTCAGTTCCGATGAGGAGACGGTAGGGTTTTCTCACTCATTTTGTTCAGATTTCCAAGGAATGCATCTGTGGGGGTCATCATCGATCCAAGCACATGCTCAAACGCCGGACATGCAAAGTTGCAGATTCCACCAAGGGACGGCCAGTGAGCTGAATCATGTCAGCATACAGAAGCGGCCAGATCTGAGCCATGGGGCAGGAAATGCAGCCAGTTCTCAGGTCATCGAAGCTCATGTTCCCCAGGAAAAAGACAGAAGATGAGGCTGTAGCACCGGTTTTCAGTTCCCGTGGCCAAACCTCTAGGTTTTAGCAAAGAAGTGCCACTTACCGCAACAAGGTTTAAACCAGGATCCTCATGGAATGTGCGCCAACACCCCTGCGAGACTCCTCCTCCTCCCTTCACCAGGTATTATGGATTATACGGATGGCCCCGGGCTGCTCTGCTGCTGGGATTCCGTCCCTGGCAGTCCACCTGGCTCGGGCTGAGTGAACACACGCGTGCTTGAGGATGGTGCACGGGCGCACCGAGGGAAAGGGCGATACCATCTAGTGATGCGTGCTCTATATCCCCTCAACATTTCATTTGCTGCCCATCGTGCCTGGGCGTCCACACGTAAATGTGAAAGCAACGTGGCGTAGACGCCTTCACAGCGTGCCGCCATCAGGACGAAGAGCCCCGCCGTCCAACAACACCCTGGTCTCGGGCCCTGCAATTCCTCTCCTGAGCACTCTCCCCTCCATCACAGCTAAAGGATGTCTTCCGGAAACCCTGAGACACGCTCAGGGCAACTGTGCCTCCTCAGACTAAGAGCCAGTGACCTTTGGGGAACACACCAACTCTAAGCACATATGGCTCCACACAGTGGACGCGCCCGGAAGATCAAGAGATCTTCCACAAGGGAAGGGCACACGGCCGAATATGACGGCCTCCACCAAAAGCGGCTCATAGGGACCCACGACAAAGGGCACGTGAGGAACACCTGCACTAATCAAGGCAGACTCACCAGCAGGCATACTTCCTGGCCTGCTGTTAGGACAGACGACCTACCCTTGTCGTACACACAAAGGTAATGGCATGGGAACCATTACGATGCCCAACGTGGCGGGGCAAACTCTTGCGGCAATTGGGTCTCTTGCAGTGCTGCCTGCCACTTTCGCACTCTGGGTCCGTCAGTGACGTGACCTCGGTGAAACCGTGAGGCCCAGGTCCTCTAGAAGCAACGTGTTACCTACAGCCGCGCAACAAGAGAACCCGGCCAACAGCCTAGACACCTGAACCGGTATGACTTCTCTGGACTGTGGCCAGGCACGCCGTACACCACAGTCTCAAAGCACCAGCGGGTGGCAGGAGAAAAGATCCCCGCACCACACATCCTCTCGGGCCCGGAAACCTGTAGCCTTTCCTTGGCAGCCGACTCCCTTTCCGCGTGGTTTTGCCCAAAGACCTCCGGGAAGGTCTGCAATCCTCAGGGACTGCTAGGTGGGCTGGGTGTAGTACCGATGCAGGGCTGTACTGAGGAACACCTTCACATCTTCAACACAGGGAGAACGTGGACAGACAGGGACAAAACACCCCACGGCCTCCAAATCAGCCCCCATGAGAAGACACCATCCTGTGCCACGAAGGCAACCATTCCCTGGCACAGGGACCCGCCATGAAGTAAATTGACCAAGGAGGGGAAACAAGCGAGACACGCCACAGATGTGCTCCCGTGTTCCCTCTCTACACTTGCCTCCAAATGTCCCTGAGGGAATACCAAAAGTGTTCCCGGAAGCCTATGACCACCATCGATCTATCCACCCACCAGTAAACCTGTGGGATTAGCCAGCCATCTCTCGTGTCTGCTTCATTCGCCTTGCCCTCCTCTCTCCACCGGGATCCCAACGTGTCAGGGAAAGATGCCAGAGCCACCCCTCACCAAGGAAGCTTGCTGTGACTTATCTTCACTAAGGCATTTTCTAGCCCTTTCACACAGCACACACAAGCCAGACACAACCCGAGGGGGAGCCCTCAGCTTGGCCAACCTCCCGGTGACAATGGCCCATTGGATTTCTCCCCTTATCAGGAGAAACCTAAACTGCATCTGGTCTCCCAAGCAGAACACGGCAAAGAAGCCTGCCCTAGGCCAGGAATCCTGCTCTCACCCTGAGCCTACAGACTTCCGTTTCTTTGCGGGCACAAGGCAACGAGTAGCCGGTGGCGGAGGCCTGTAGAACTCAAGGGCAGGCGACCGGACCACCAAGGGCTCACGCTTCCTCTCCTACCCGAATGCTGAACCGTGGCAGGGGACAGCAGTCCCGGCTCGACCAAGGAACCCACAGACGGCACGCTCTCCCTAGCCTTCCCACCTGGATTGGCATCCCAGGGTCCTTTCCCAATGCCTCTTCTCCCCATCAGACGGCCACAAGCCTCAACTTAAACAGCGTGGCTGTGGACACCCACGGGAGCAAATGCAACGCGAACCTCTCCCTACTTTCCTTTTGGGAGCCACGTGTTGGACCTCAGTTCCAAGGAGGAGACGGCAGGGATTTCTCACTCATTTTGTTCAGATTTCCAAGGAATGCATTTGTGGAAGTCATCGTCGAGCCAAGCACACGCTCAAACGCTGGACATGCAAACTTGCAGATTCCACCACGGTACGGACAGCGAGCTGAATCATGTCAGCATACGGAAGTGAACAAAGCAAAGCCATCGGGGAAGGAAATGCAGCCAGTTCTCAGGGCATCGAAGCTCGGGTTCCCATGGAAATGGCCAGAAGGTGAGGGTGTAGCCCCGTTGCACATGTTCCCTTGGTCAAACCTCTAGGTTTTAGGAAAGAGGTGCTACTTACCGCAACAAGGGTTAAACCAGGATCCTCATGGAATGCGGGCCAACACCCCTGTGAGACTCCTCCTCCTCACTTCACCGGGTGTCAGGGATTATACAGATGGTCCCAGGTTGATCTGCTGCTGGAATTCCTTTCCTGGCATTCCACCTGGCTCGGGGTGAGAGAACACATGCGTTCTTTAGGAGGGTGCACGGGTGCACCGAGCGAAAGGGCGATATCCCTCAGTGATGCGTGCTCTGTCTCCCCTCGACATTTAATTTGCTGCAGATCTTGCCTGTGGGTCCGCAGGGAAACGTGAAAGCAACATAGAGCTGACGCCTTCAGAGGGTGCGGCCATCAGGACACAGAGCACCGCTGTCCAAAATCCCCCTGGTCTCGGGCACTGCAATTCCACTCCTGAGTGCTCTCCCATCCACCACAGCAGAAGGATGTCTTCCTAAACCCCTGAGACACCCTCTGGGCAACTGTGGCCCCTCAGACTAAGAGCCGGTGCCATCTAGGGGAACACGCCCGCCCTTGGCACATATTCTTCCACACAAGTGCCACGCTCTTACGGGGAAGAGATCTTCCACAAGGGAAGGGGCCTTGGCCGAATATGACGGCCTTCGTCAAAAGCAGCTCGAAGGGAACCGTGACAAAGGGCACGTGAGGAACACCTGGACTGATCAAGCGAGACTCACCAGTAGGCACGCTTCCTGAGCTGCTGCCAAGACAGATGACCTACCCTTGGTTCACACACAGAGGTAATGACATGGGAAACATTCTGAAGCCCAACGTGGTGGGGAAACCCTTGCAACCAAATGGCATGGGAGCCATTCCAATGCCCATTGTGGCGGAGAACACCATTGCCCCAATGGGGTCAACTGCGGTGGTACCTGGCACATTCACACTCCGGGCCCGTCAGTGACGTGACCTCGGAGAAACAGTGAGGCCCAGGTCTTCTAGAAGCAATGTGTGACCCACAGCCATGCAATTAAGAGAACCCAGCCAACAGCCGAGACACCTGAACCGCTATGACTCGTCTGGCCTGTGGCCAGGCACACCGGATACCACAGTCTGGATGCACCAGCGCGTGGCAGTAAAAATGACCCCCGCACCACACACCCTCACCCGCCTTAAAATCTATAGCCTTTCCTTGGCAGCCGACTCCCTTTTTTCCGCATGGTTGTGCCCAGTGACCTCCGGGAAGATCTGCAAACCTCAGGGAACGCTATGTGGGCCAGGTTTAGTAAAGATGTTGGGCTGGACTCAGGAACACCCTCACACCTTCAACACAGGGGGAACGTGGACAGACAGGGACAAAACACCCCACGACCTCCAAATCAGCCCCCATGAGAAGACACCATACTGTGCCACAAACGCAACCATTCACTAGCATAGGGACCCGCCATGAAGTAAATCGACCAAGGAGGGGAAAAAGGCGGGACAGTCCACAGAAGTTCTCCCGTGTTCCCTCTCTACACGTGCCTCCAAATGCTCCTGAGGGGATATCAAAAGTGTTCCTGGAAGCCTATGGCCTCTGTCAATCTGTCCACCCACAAGTAAACATGTGGGCTTAGCCAGCCATTTCATGTGTCTTTATCGGTAGCCTTGCCCTTCCCTCTCCACCGGGATCCCAACGTGTCATGGAAAGATGCCAGAGCCACCCCTCACCAAAGAAGCTTGCTGTGACTTATCTTGACTAAGGCATTTTCTAGCCTGTTCACACAGCACACACAAGCCGGAAACAACCCGAGGAGGAGCCATCAGCTTGGCCAACCGCCCGGGGACAATGGCCCATTGGATTTCTCCCCTCATCATGAGAAACCGAAACTGCATCTGGTCTCCCAAGCAGAACATCACAAAGAGCCAGCCCTAGGCCAGGAATCCTGCTCTGACCCTGACCATAGACTTCTCTTTCCGTGAGGGCACAAGGCAACGAGTAGCCGGTGGCGGCGGCCTGTAGAACTCAAATGCAGTCGATAGGACCACCAATGGTTCACGCTTCCTTTCCTAGCCGCACGCTCGTCCGTGGCAGGGGACAGAAGTCCTGGCTCGACCAAGGAACCCAGAGACGGCACGCTGTCCCTAGCCTTCCCACCTGCATTGGCATCCCAGGCTCCTTTCCCAATGGCTCTTCTCCCCATGAGACGGCCACAACCCTCCACTTGAACAACGTGGCTGTACACACACACGGCAGCAAACGCAACCTCAACCTCTCCCTACTTTCCTTTTGGGAGCCACGTGCTGGACCTCAGTTCCGATGAGGAGACGGTAGGGTTTTCTCACTCATTTTGTTCAGATTTCCAAGGAATGCATCTGTGGGGGTCATCATCGATCCAAGCACATGCTCAAACGCCGGACATGCAAAGTTGCAGATTCCACCAAGGGACGGCCAGTGAGCTGAATCATGTCAGCATACAGAAGCGGCCAGATCTGAGCCATGGGGCAGGAAATGCAGCCAGTTCTCAGGTCATCGAAGCTCATGTTCCCCAGGAAAAAGACAGAAGATGAGGCTGTAGCACCGGTTTTCAGTTCCCGTGGCCAAACCTCTAGGTTTTAGCAAAGAAGTGCCACTTACCGCAACAAGGTTTAAACCAGGATCCTCATGGAATGTGCGCCAACACCCCTGCGAGACTCCTCCTCCTCCCTTCACCAGGTATTATGGATTATACGGATGGCCCCGGGCTGCTCTGCTGCTGGGATTCCGTCCCTGGCAGTCCACCTGGCTCGGGCTGAGTGAACACACGCGTGCTTGAGGATGGTGCACGGGCGCACCGAGGGAAAGGGCGATACCATCTAGTGATGCGTGCTCTATATCCCCTCAACATTTCATTTGCTGCCCATCGTGCCTGGGCGTCCACACGTAAATGTGAAAGCAACGTGGCGTAGACGCCTTCACAGCGTGCCGCCATCAGGACGAAGAGCCCCGCCGTCCAACAACACCCTGGTCTCGGGCCCTGCAATTCCTCTCCTGAGCACTCTCCCCTCCATCACAGCTAAAGGATGTCTTCCGGAAACCCTGAGACACGCTCAGGGCAACTGTGCCTCCTCAGACTAAGAGCCAGTGACCTTTGGGGAACACACCAACTCTAAGCACATATGGCTCCACACAGTGGACGCGCCCGGAAGATCAAGAGATCTTCCACAAGGGAAGGGCACACGGCCGAATATGACGGCCTCCACCAAAAGCGGCTCATAGGGACCCACGACAAAGGGCACGTGAGGAACACCTGCACTAATCAAGGCAGACTCACCAGCAGGCATACTTCCTGGCCTGCTGTTAGGACAGACGACCTACCCTTGTCGTACACACAAAGGTAATGGCATGGGAACCATTACGATGCCCAACGTGGCGGGGCAAACTGTTGCAGCAATTGGGTCTCTTGCAGTGCTGCCTGCCACTTTCGCACTCTGGGTCCGTCAGTGACGTGACCTCGGTGAAACCGTGAGGCCCAGGTCCTCTAGAAGCAACGTGTTACCTACAGCCGCGCAACAAGAGAACCCGGCCAACAGCCTAGACACCTGAACCGGTATGACTTCTCTGGACTGTGGCCAGGCACGCCGTACACCACAGTCTCAAAGCACCAGCGGGTGGCAGGAGAAAAGATCCCCGCACCACACATCCTCTCGGGCCCGGAAACCTGTAGCCTTTCCTTGGCAGCCGACTCCCTTTCCGCGTGGTTTTGCCCAAAGACCTCCGGGAAGGTCTGCAATCCTCAGGGACTGCTAGGTGGGCTGGGTGTAGTACCGATGCAGGGCTGTACTGAGGAACACCTTCACATCTTCAACACAGGGAGAACGTGGACAGACAGGGACAAAACACCCCACGGCCTCCAAATCAGCCCCCATGAGAAGACACCATCCTGTGCCACGAAGGCAACCATTCCCTGGCACAGGGACCCGCCATGAAGTAAATTGACCAAGGAGGGGAAACAAGCGAGACACGCCACAGATGTGCTCCCGTGTTCCCTCTCTACACTTGCCTCCAAATGTCCCTGAGGGAATACCAAAAGTGTTCCCGGAAGCCTATGACCACCATCGATCTATCCACCCACCAGTAAACCTGTGGGATTAGCCAGCCATCTCTCGTGTCTGCTTCATTCGCCTTGCCCTCCTCTCTCCACCGGGATCCCAACGTGTCAGGGAAAGATGCCAGAGCCACCCCTCACCAAGGAAGCTTGCTGTGACTTATCTTCACTAAGGCATTTTCTAGCCCTTTCACACAGCACACACAAGCCAGACACAACCCGAGGGGGAGCCCTCAGCTTGGCCAACCTCCCGGTGACAATGGCCCATTGGATTTCTCCCCTTATCAGGAGAAACCTAAACTGCATCTGGTCTCCCAAGCAGAACACGGCAAAGAAGCCTGCCCTAGGCCAGGAATCCTGCTCTCACCCTGAGCCTACAGACTTCCGTTTCTTTGCGGGCACAAGGCAACGAGTAGCCGGTGGCGGAGGCCTGTAGAACTCAAGGGCAGGCGACCGGACCACCAAGGGCTCACGCTTCCTCTCCTACCCGAATGCTGAACCGTGGCAGGGGACAGCAGTCCCGGCTCGACCAAGGAACCCACAGACGGCACGCTCTCCCTAGCCTTCCCACCTGGATTGGCATCCCAGGGTCCTTTCCCAATGCCTCTTCTCCCCATCAGACGGCCACAAGCCTCAACTTAAACAGCGTGGCTGTGGACACCCACGGGAGCAAATGCAACGCGAACCTCTCCCTACTTTCCTTTTGGGAGCCACGTGTTGGACCTCAGTTCCAAGGAGGAGACGGCAGGGATTTCTCACTCATTTTGTTCAGATTTCCAAGGAATGCATTTGTGGAAGTCATCGTCGAGCCAAGCACACGCTCAAACGCTGGACATGCAAACTTGCAGATTCCACCACGGTACGGACAGCGAGCTGAATCATGTCAGCATACGGAAGTGAACAAAGCAAAGCCATCGGGGAAGGAAATGCAGCCAGTTCTCAGGGCATCGAAGCTCGGGTTCCCATGGAAATGGCCAGAAGGTGAGGGTGTAGCCCCGTTGCACATGTTCCCTTGGTCAAACCTCTAGGTTTTAGGAAAGAGGTGCTACTTACCGCAACAAGGGTTAAACCAGGATCCTCATGGAATGCGGGCCAACACCCCTGTGAGACTCCTCCTCCTCACTTCACCGGGTGTCAGGGATTATACAGATGGTCCCAGGTTGATCTGCTGCTGGAATTCCTTTCCTGGCATTCCACCTGGCTCGGGGTGAGAGAACACATGCGTTCTTTAGGAGGGTGCACGGGTGCACCGAGCGAAAGGGCGATATCCCTCAGTGATGCGTGCTCTGTCTCCCCTCGACATTTAATTTGCTGCAGATCTTGCCTGTGGGTCCGCAGGGAAACGTGAAAGCAACATAGAGCTGACGCCTTCAGAGGGTGCGGCCATCAGGACACAGAGCACCGCTGTCCAAAATCCCCCTGGTCTCGGGCACTGCAATTCCACTCCTGAGTGCTCTCCCATCCACCACAGCAGAAGGATGTCTTCCTAAACCCCTGAGACACCCTCTGGGCAACTGTGGCCCCTCAGACTAAGAGCCGGTGCCATCTAGGGGAACACGCCCGCCCTTGGCACATATTCTTCCACACAAGTGCCACGCTCTTACGGGGAAGAGATCTTCCACAAGGGAAGGGGCCTTGGCCGAATATGACGGCCTTCGTCAAAAGCAGCTCGAAGGGAACCGTGACAAAGGGCACGTGAGGAACACCTGGACTGATCAAGCGAGACTCACCAGTAGGCACGCTTCCTGAGCTGCTGCCAAGACAGATGACCTACCCTTGGTTCACACACAGAGGTAATGACATGGGAAACATTCTGAAGCCCAACGTGGTGGGGAAACCCTTGCAACCAAATGGCATGGGAGCCATTCCAATGCCCATTGTGGCGGAGAACACCATTGCCCCAATGGGGTCAACTGCGGTGGTACCTGGCACATTCACACTCCGGGCCCGTCAGTGACGTGACCTCGGAGAAACAGTGAGGCCCAGGTCTTCTAGAAGCAATGTGTGACCCACAGCCATGCAATTAAGAGAACCCAGCCAACAGCCGAGACACCTGAACCGCTATGACTCGTCTGGCCTGTGGCCAGGCACACCGGATACCACAGTCTGGATGCACCAGCGCGTGGCAGTAAAAATGACCCCCGCACCACACACCCTCACCCGCCTTTAAATCTATAGCCTTTCCTTGGCAGCCGACTCCCTTTTTTCCGCATGGTTGTGCCCAGTGACCTCCGGGAAGATCTGCAAACCTCAGGGAACGCTATGTGGGCCAGGTTTAGTAAAGATGTTGGGCTGGACTCAGGAACACCCTCACACCTTCAACACAGGGGGAACGTGGACAGACAGGGACAAAACACCCCACGACCTCCAAATCAGCCCCCATGACAAGACACCATACTGTGCCACAAAGGCAACCGTTCACTAGCATAGGGACCCGCCATGAAGTAAATCGACCAAGGAGGGGAAAAAGGCGGGACAGTCCACAGAAGTTCTCCCGTGTTCCCTCTCTACACGTGCCTCCAAGTGCTCCTGAGGGGATATCAAAAGTGTTCCTGGAAGCCTATGGCCTCTGTCAATCTGTCCACCCACAAGTAAACATGTGGGCTTAGCCAGCCATTTCATGTGTCTTTATCGGTAGCCTTGCCCTTCCCTCTCCACCGGGATCCCAACGTGTCATGGAAAGATGCCAGAGCCACCCCTCACCAAAGAAGCTTGCTGTGACTTATCTTGACTAAGGCATTTTCTAGCCTGTTCACACAGCACACACAAGCCGGAAACAACCCGAGGAGGAGCCATCAGCTTGGCCAACCGCCCGGGGACAATGGCCCATTGGATTTCTCCCCTCATCATGAGAAACCGAAACTGCATCTGGTCTCCCAAGCAGAACATCACAAAGAGCCAGCCCTAGGCCAGGAATCCTGCTCTGACCCTGACCATAGACTTCTCTTTCCGTGAGGGCACAAGGCAACGAGTAGCCGGTGGCGGCGGCCTGTAGAACTCAAATGCAGTCGATAGGACCACCAATGGTTCACGCTTCCTTTCCTAGCCGCACGCTCGTCCGTGGCAGGGGACAGAAGTCCTGGCTCGACCAAGGAACCCAGAGACGGCACGCTGTCCCTAGCCTTCCCACCTGCATTGGCATCCCAGGCTCCTTTCCCAATGGCTCTTCTCCCCATGAGACGGCCACAACCCTCCACTTGAACAACGTGGCTGTACACACACACGGCAGCAAACGCAACCTCAACCTCTCCCTACTTTCCTTTTGGGAGCCACGTGCTGGACCTCAGTTCCGATGAGGAGACGGTAGGGTTTTCTCACTCATTTTGTTCAGATTTCCAAGGAATGCATCTGTGGGGGTCATCATCGATCCAAGCACATGCTCAAACGCCGGACATGCAAAGTTGCAGATTCCACCAAGGGACGGCCAGTGAGCTGAATCATGTCAGCATACAGAAGCGGCCAGATCTGAGCCATGGGGCAGGAAATGCAGCCAGTTCTCAGGTCATCGAAGCTCATGTTCCCCAGGAAAAAGACAGAAGATGAGGCTGTAGCACCGGTTTTCAGTTCCCGTGGCCAAACCTCTAGGTTTTAGCAAAGAAGTGCCACTTACCGCAACAAGGTTTAAACCAGGATCCTCATGGAATGTGCGCCAACACCCCTGCGAGACTCCTCCTCCTCCCTTCACCAGGTATTATGGATTATACGGATGGCCCCGGGCTGCTCTGCTGCTGGGATTCCGTCCCTGGCAGTCCACCTGGCTCGGGCTGAGTGAACACACGCGTGCTTGAGGATGGTGCACGGGCGCACCGAGGGAAAGGGCGATACCATCTAGTGATGCGTGCTCTATATCCCCTCAACATTTCATTTGCTGCCCATCGTGCCTGGGCGTCCACACGTAAATGTGAAAGCAACGTGGCGTAGACGCCTTCACAGCGTGCCGCCATCAGGACGAAGAGCCCCGCCGTCCAACAACACCCTGGTCTCGGGCCCTGCAATTCCTCTCCTGAGCACTCTCCCCTCCATCACAGCTAAAGGATGTCTTCCGGAAACCCTGAGACACGCTCAGGGCAACTGTGCCTCCTCAGACTAAGAGCCAGTGACCTTTGGGGAACACACCAACTCTAAGCACATATGGCTCCACACAGTGGACGCGCCCGGAAGATCAAGAGATCTTCCACAAGGGAAGGGCACACGGCCGAATATGACGGCCTCCACCAAAAGCGGCTCATAGGGACCCACGACAAAGGGCACGTGAGGAACACCTGCACTAATCAAGGCAGACTCACCAGCAGGCATACTTCCTGGCCTGCTGTTAGGACAGACGACCTACCCTTGTCGTACACACAAAGGTAATGGCATGGGAACCATTACGATGCCCAACGTGGCGGGGCAAACTCTTGCGGCAATTGGGTCTCTTGCAGTGCTGCCTGCCACTTTCGCACTCTGGGTCCGTCAGTGACGTGACCTCGGTGAAACCGTGAGGCCCAGGTCCTCTAGAAGCAACGTGTTACCTACAGCCGCGCAACAAGAGAACCCGGCCAACAGCCTAGACACCTGAACCGGTATGACTTCTCTGGACTGTGGCCAGGCACGCCGTACACCACAGTCTCAAAGCACCAGCGGGTGGCAGGAGAAAAGATCCCCGCACCACACATCCTCTCGGGCCCGGAAACCTGTAGCCTTTCCTTGGCAGCCGACTCCCTTTCCGCGTGGTTTTGCCCAAAGACCTCCGGGAAGGTCTGCAATCCTCAGGGACTGCTAGGTGGGCTGGGTGTAGTACCGATGCAGGGCTGTACTGAGGAACACCTTCACATCTTCAACACAGGGAGAACGTGGACAGACAGGGACAAAACACCCCACGGCCTCCAAATCAGCCCCCATGAGAAGACACCATCCTGTGCCACGAAGGCAACCATTCCCTGGCACAGGGACCCGCCATGAAGTAAATTGACCAAGGAGGGGAAACAAGCGAGACACGCCACAGATGTGCTCCCGTGTTCCCTCTCTACACTTGCCTCCAAATGTCCCTGAGGGAATACCAAAAGTGTTCCCGGAAGCCTATGACCACCATCGATCTATCCACCCACCAGTAAACCTGTGGGATTAGCCAGCCATCTCTCGTGTCTGCTTCATTCGCCTTGCCCTCCTCTCTCCACCGGGATCCCAACGTGTCAGGGAAAGATGCCAGAGCCACCCCTCACCAAGGAAGCTTGCTGTGACTTATCTTCACTAAGGCATTTTCTAGCCCTTTCACACAGCACACACAAGCCAGACACAACCCGAGGGGGAGCCCTCAGCTTGGCCAACCTCCCGGTGACAATGGCCCATTGGATTTCTCCCCTTATCAGGAGAAACCTAAACTGCATCTGGTCTCCCAAGCAGAACACGGCAAAGAAGCCTGCCCTAGGCCAGGAATCCTGCTCTCACCCTGAGCCTACAGACTTCCGTTTCTTTGCGGGCACAAGGCAACGAGTAGCCGGTGGCGGAGGCCTGTAGAACTCAAGGGCAGGCGACCGGACCACCAAGGGCTCACGCTTCCTCTCCTACCCGAATGCTGAACCGTGGCAGGGGACAGCAGTCCCGGCTCGACCAAGGAACCCACAGACGGCACGCTCTCCCTAGCCTTCCCACCTGGATTGGCATCCCAGGGTCCTTTCCCAATGCCTCTTCTCCCCATCAGACGGCCACAAGCCTCAACTTAAACAGCGTGGCTGTGGACACCCACGGGAGCAAATGCAACGCGAACCTCTCCCTACTTTCCTTTTGGGAGCCACGTGTTGGACCTCAGTTCCAAGGAGGAGACGGCAGGGATTTCTCACTCATTTTGTTCAGATTTCCAAGGAATGCATTTGTGGAAGTCATCGTCGAGCCAAGCACACGCTCAAACGCTGGACATGCAAACTTGCAGATTCCACCACGGTACGGACAGCGAGCTGAATCATGTCAGCATACGGAAGTGAACAAAGCAAAGCCATCGGGGAAGGAAATGCAGCCAGTTCTCAGGGCATCGAAGCTCGGGTTCCCATGGAAATGGCCAGAAGGTGAGGGTGTAGCCCCGTTGCACATGTTCCCTTGGTCAAACCTCTAGGTTTTAGGAAAGAGGTGCTACTTACCGCAACAAGGGTTAAACCAGGATCCTCATGGAATGCGGGCCAACACCCCTGTGAGACTCCTCCTCCTCACTTCACCGGGTGTCAGGGATTATACAGATGGTCCCAGGTTGATCTGCTGCTGGAATTCCTTTCCTGGCATTCCACCTGGCTCGGGGTGAGAGAACACATGCGTTCTTTAGGAGGGTGCACGGGTGCACCGAGCGAAAGGGCGATATCCCTCAGTGATGCGTGCTCTGTCTCCCCTCGACATTTAATTTGCTGCAGATCTTGCCTGTGGGTCCGCAGGGAAACGTGAAAGCAACATAGAGCTGACGCCTTCAGAGGGTGCGGCCATCAGGACACAGAGCACCGCTGTCCAAAATCCCCCTGGTCTCGGGCACTGCAATTCCACTCCTGAGTGCTCTCCCATCCACCACAGCAGAAGGATGTCTTCCTAAACCCCTGAGACACCCTCTGGGCAACTGTGGCCCCTCAGACTAAGAGCCGGTGCCATCTAGGGGAACACGCCCGCCCTTGGCACATATTCTTCCACACAAGTGCCACGCTCTTACGGGGAAGAGATCTTCCACAAGGGAAGGGGCCTTGGCCGAATATGACGGCCTTCGTCAAAAGCAGCTCGAAGGGAACCGTGACAAAGGGCACGTGAGGAACACCTGGACTGATCAAGCGAGACTCACCAGTAGGCACGCTTCCTGAGCTGCTGCCAAGACAGATGACCTACCCTTGGTTCACACACAGAGGTAATGACATGGGAAACATTCTGAAGCCCAACGTGGTGGGGAAACCCTTGCAACCAAATGGCATGGGAGCCATTCCAATGCCCATTGTGGCGGAGAACACCATTGCCCCAATGGGGTCAACTGCGGTGGTACCTGGCACATTCACACTCCGGGCCCGTCAGTGACGTGACCTCGGAGAAACAGTGAGGCCCAGGTCTTCTAGAAGCAATGTGTGACCCACAGCCATGCAATTAAGAGAACGCAGCCAACAGCCGAGACACCTGAACCACTATGACTCGTCTGGCTTGTGGTCAGGCACACCGGATACCACAGTCTGGATGCACCAGCGCGTGGCAGTAAAAATGACCCCCGCACCACACACCCTCACCCGCCTTTAAATCTATAGCCTTTCCTTGGCAGCCGACTCCCTTTTTTCCGCATGGTTGTGCCCAGTGACCTCCGGGAAGATCTGCAAACCTCAGGGAACGCTATGTGGGCCAGGTTTAGTAAAGATGTTGGGCTGGACTCAGGAACACCCTCACACCTCCAACACAGGGGGAACGTGGACAGACAGGGACAAAACACCCCACGACCTCCAAATCAGCCCCCATGACAAGACACCATACTGTGCCACAAACGCAACCATTCACTAGCATAGGGACCCGCCATGAAGTAAATCGACCAAGGAGGGGAAAAAGGCGGGACAGTCCACAGAAGTTCTCCCGTGTTCCCTCTCTACACGTGCCTCCAAATGCTCCTGAGGGGACATCAAAAGTCTTCCTGGAAGCCTATGGCCTGTGTCAATCTGTCCACCCACAAGTAAACATGTGGGCTTAGCCAGCCATTTCATGTGTCTTTATCGGTAGCCTTGCCCTTCCCTCTCCACCGGGATCCCAACGTGTCATGGAAAGATGCCAGAGCCACCCCTCACCAAAGAAGCTTGCTGTGACTTATCTTGACTAAGGCATTTTCTAGCCTGTTCACACAGCACACACAAGCCGGAAACAACCCGAGGAGGAGCCATCAGCTTGGCCAACCGCCCGGGGACAATGGCCCATTGGATTTCTCCCCTCATCATGAGAAACCGAAACTGCATCTGGTCTCCCAAGCAGAACATCACAAAGAGCCAGCCCTAGGCCAGGAATCCTGCTCTGACCCTGACCATAGACTTCTCTTTCCGTGAGGGCACAAGGCAACGAGTAGCCGGTGGCGGCGGCCTGTAGAACTCAAATGCAGTCGATAGGACCACCAATGGTTCACGCTTCCTTTCCTAGCCGCACGCTCGTCTGTGGCAGGGGACAGAAGTCCTGGCTCGACCAAGGAACCCAGAGACGGCACGCTGTCCCTAGCCTTCCCACCTGCATTGGCATCCCAGGCTCCTTTCCCAATGGCTCTTCTCCCCATGAGACGGCCACAACCCTCCACTTGAACAACGTGGCTGTACACACACACGGCAGCAAACGCAACCTCAACCTCTCCCTACTTTCCTTTTGGGAGCCACGTGCTGGACCTCAGTTCCGATGAGGAGACGGTAGGGTTTTCTCACTCATTTTGTTCAGATTTCCAAGGAATGCATCTGTGGGGGTCATCATCGATCCAAGCACATGCTCAAACGCCGGACATGCAAAGTTGCAGATTCCACCAAGGGACGGCCAGTGAGCTGAATCATGTCAGCATACAGAAGCGGCCAGATCTGAGCCATGGGGCAGGAAATGCAGCCAGTTCTCAGGTCATCGAAGCTCATGTTCCCCAGGAAAAAGACAGAAGATGAGGCTGTAGCACCGGTTTTCAGTTCCCGTGGCCAAACCTCTAGGTTTTAGCAAAGAAGTGCCACTTACCGCAACAAGGTTTAAACCAGGATCCTCATGGAATGTGCGCCAACACCCCTGCGAGACTCCTCCTCCTCCCTTCACCAGGTATTATGGATTATACGGATGGCCCCGGGCTGCTCTGCTGCTGGGATTCCGTCCCTGGCAGTCCACCTGGCTCGGGCTGAGTGAACACACGCGTGCTTGAGGATGGTGCACGGGCGCACCGAGGGAAAGGGCGATACCATCTAGTGATGCGTGCTCTATATCCCCTCAACATTTCATTTGCTGCCCATCGTACCTGGGCGTCCGCACGTAAATGTGAAAGCAACGTGGCGTAGACGCCTTCACAGCGTGCCGCCATCAGGACGAAGAGCCCCGCCGTCCAACAACACCCTGGTCTCGGGCCCTGCAATTCCTCTCCTGAGCACTCTCCCCTCCATCACAGCTAAAGGATGTCTTCCGGAAACCCTGAGACACGCTCAGGGCAACTGTGCCTCCTCAGACTAAGAGCCAGTGACCTTTGGGGAACACACCAACTCTAAGCACATATGGCTCCACACAGTGGACGCGCCCGGAAGATCAAGAGATCTTCCACAAGGGAAGGGCACACGGCCGAATATGACGGCCTCCACCAAAAGCGGCTCATAGGGACCCACGACAAAGGGCACGTGAGGAACACCTGCACTAATCAAGGCAGACTCACCAGCAGGCATACTTCCTGGCCTGCTGTTAGGACAGACGACCTACCCTTGTCGTACACACAAAGGTAATGGCATGGGAACCATTACGATGCCCAACGTGGCGGGGCAAACTCTTGCGGCAATTGGGTCTCTTGCAGTGCTGCCTGCCACTTTCGCACTCTGGGTCCGTCAGTGACGTGACCTCGGTGAAACCGTGAGGCCCAGGTCCTCTAGAAGCAACGTGTTACCTACAGCCGCGCAACAAGAGAACCCGGCCAACAGCCTAGACACCTGAACCGGTATGACTTCTCTGGACTGTGGCCAGGCACGCCGTACACCACAGTCTCAAAGCACCAGCGGGTGGCAGGAGAAAAGATCCCCGCACCACACATCCTCTCGGGCCCGGAAACCTGTAGCCTTTCCTTGGCAGCCGACTCCCTTTCCGCGTGGTTTTGCCCAAAGACCTCCGGGAAGGTCTGCAATCCTCAGGGACTGCTAGGTGGGCTGGGTGTAGTACCGATGCAGGGCTGTACTGAGGAACACCTTCACATCTTCAACACAGGGAGAACGTGGACAGACAGGGACAAAACACCCCACGGCCTCCAAATCAGCCCCCATGAGAAGACACCATCCTGTGCCACGAAGGCAACCATTCCCTGGCACAGGGACCCGCCATGAAGTAAATTGACCAAGGAGGGGAAACAAGCGAGACACGCCACAGATGTGCTCCCGTGTTCCCTCTCTACACTTGCCTCCAAATGTCCCTGAGGGAATACCAAAAGTGTTCCCGGAAGCCTATGACCACCATCGATCTATCCACCCACCAGTAAACCTGTGGGATTAGCCAGCCATCTCTCGTGTCTGCTTCATTCGCCTTGCCCTCCTCTCTCCACCGGGATCCCAACGTGTCAGGGAAAGATGCCAGAGCCACCCCTCACCAAGGAAGCTTGCTGTGACTTATCTTCACTAAGGCATTTTCTAGCCCTTTCACACAGCACACACAAGCCAGACACAACCCAAGGAGGAGCCCTCAGCTTGGCCAACCTCCCGGTGACAATGGCCCATTGGATTTCTCCCCTTATCAGGAGAAACCTAAACTGCATCTGGTCTCCCAAGCAGAACATGGCAAAGAAGCCTGCCCTAGGCCAGGAATCCTGCTCTCACCCTGAGCCTACAGACTTCCGTTTCTTTGCGGGCACAAGGCAACGAGTAGCCGGTGGCGGAGGCCTGTAGAACTCAAGGGCAGGCGACCGGGCCACCAAGGGCTCACGCTTCCTCTCCTACCCGAATGCTGAACCGTGGCAGGGGACAGCAGTCCCGGCTCGACCAAGGAACCCACAGACGGCACGCTCTCCCTAGCCTTCCCACCTGGATTGGCATCCCAGGGTCCTTTCCCAATGCCTCTTCTCCCCATCAGACGGCCACAAGCCTCAACTTAAACAGCGTGGCTGTGGACACCCACGGGAGCAAATGCAACGCGAACCTCTCCCTACTTTCCTTTTGGGAGCCACGTGTTGGACCTCAGTTCCAAGGAGGAGACGGCAGGGATTTCTCACTCATTTTGTTCAGATTTCCAAGGAATGCATTTGTGGAAGTCATCGTCGAGCCAAGCACACGCTCAAACGCTGGACATGCAAACTTGCAGATTCCACCACGGTACGGACAGCGAGCTGAATCATGTCACCATACGGAAGTGAACAAAGCAAAGCCATCGGGGAAGGAAATGCAGCCAGTTCTCAGGGCATCGAAGCTCGGGTTCCCATGGAAAAGGCCAGAAGGTGAGGGTGTAGCCCCGTTGCACATGTTCCCTTGGTCAAACCTCTAGGTTTTAGGAAAGAGGTGCTACTTACCGCAACAAGGGTTAAACCAGGATCCTCATGGAATGCGGGCCAACACCCCTGTGAGACTCCTCCTCCTCACTTCACCGGGTGTCAGGGATTATACAGATGGTCCCAGGTTGATCTGCTGCTGGAATTCCTTTCCTGGCATTCCACCTGGCTCGGGGTGAGAGAACACATGCGTTCTTTAGGAGGGTGCACGGGTGCACCGAGCGAAAGGGCGATATCCCTCAGTGATGCGTGCTCTGTCTCCCCTCGACATTTAATTTGCTGCAGATCTTGCCTGTGGGTCCGCAGGGAAACGTGAAAGCAACATAGAGCTGACGCCTTCAGAGGGTGCGGCCATCAGGACACAGAGCACCGCTGTCCAAAATCCCCCTGGTCTCGGGCACTGCAATTCCACTCCTGAGTGCTCTCCCATCCACCACAGCAGAAGGATGTCTTCCTAAACCCCTGAGACACCCTCTGGGCAACTGTGGCCCCTCAGACTAAGAGCCGGTGCCATCTAGGGGAACACGCCCGCCCTTGGCACATATTCTTCCACACAAGTGCCACGCTCTTACGGGGAAGAGATCTTCCACAAGGGAAGGGGCCTTGGCCGAATATGACGGCCTTCGTCAAAAGCAGCTCGAAGGGAACCGTGACAAAGGGCACGTGAGGAACACCTGGACTGATCAAGCGAGACTCACCAGTAGGCACGCTTCCTGAGCTGCTGCCAAGACAGATGACCTACCCTTGGTTCACTCACAGAGGTAATGACATGGGAAACATTCTGAAGCCCAACGTGGTGGGGAAACCCTTGCAACCAAATGGCATGGGAGCCATTCCAATGCCCATTGTGGCGGAGAACACCATTGCACCAATGGGGTCAACTGCGGTGGTACCTGGCACATTCACACTCCGGGCCCGTCAGTGACGTGACCTCGGAGAAACAGTGAGGCCCAGGTCTTCTAGAAGCAATGTGTGACCCACAGCCATGCAATTAAGAGAACCCAGCCAACAGCCGAGACACCTGAACCGCTATGACTCGTCTGGCCTGTGGCCAGGCACACCGGATACCACAGTCTGGATGCACCAGCGCGTGGCAGTAAAAATGACCCCCGCACCACACACCCTCACCCGCCTTTAAATCTATAGCCTTTCCTTGGCAGCCGACTCCCTTTTTTCCGCATGGTTGTGCCCAGTGACCTCCGGGAAGATCTGCAAACCTCAGGGAACGCTATGTGGGCCAGGTTTAGTAAAGATGTTGGGCTGGACTCAGGAACACCCTCACACCTTCAACACAGGGGGAACGTGGACAGACAGGGACAAAACACCCCACGACCTCCAAATCAGCCCCCATGACAAGACACCATACTGTGCCACAAAGGCAACCATTCACTAGCATAGGGACCCGCCATGAAGTAAATCGACCAAGGAGGGGGAAAAGGCGGGACAGTCCACAGAAGTTCTCCCGTGTTCCCTCTCTACACGTGCCTCCAAGTGCTCCTGAGGGGATATCAAAAGTGTTCCTGGAAGCCTATGGCCTGTGTCAATCTGTCCACCCACAAGTAAACATGTGGGCTTAGCCAGCCATTTCATGTGTCTTTATCGGTAGCCTTGCCCTTCCCTCTCCACCGGGATCCCAACGTGTCATGGAAAGATGCCAGAGCCACCCCTCACCAAAGAAGCTTGCTGTGACTTATCTTGACTAAGGCATTTCCTAGCCTGTTCACACAGCACACACAAGCCGGAAACAACCCGAGGAGGAGCCATCAGCTTGGCCAACCGCCCGGGGACAATGGCCCATTGGATTTCTCCCCTCATCATGAGAAACCGAAACTGCATCTGGTCTCCCAAGCAGAACATCACAAAGAGCCAGCCCTAGGCCAGGAATCCTGCTCTGACCCTGACCATAGACTTCTCTTTCCGTGAGGGCACAAGGCAACGAGTAGCCGGTGGCGGCGGCCTGTAGAACTCAAATGCAGTCGATAGGACCACCAATGGTTCACGCTTCCTTTCCTAGCCGCATGCTCGTCCGTGGCAGGGGACAGAAGTCCTGGCTCGACCAAGGAACCCAGAGACGGCACGCTGTCCCTAGCCTTCCCACCTGCATTGGCATCCCAGGCTCCTTTCCCAATGGCTCTTCTCCCCATGAGACGGCCACAACCCTCCACTTGAACAACGTGGCTGTACACACACACGGCAGCAAACGCAACCTCAACCTCTCCCTACCTTCCTTTTGGGAGCCACGTGCTGGACCTCAGTTCCGATGAGGAGACGGTAGGGTTTTCTCACTCATTTTGTTCAGATTTCCAAGGAATGCATCTGTGGGGGTCATCATCGATCCAAGCACATGCTCAAACGCCGGACATGCAAAGTTGCAGATTCCACCAAGGGACGGCCAGTGAGCTGAATCATGTCAGCATACAGAAGCGGCCAGATCTGAGCCATGGGGCAGGAAATGCAGCCAGTTCTCAGGTCATCGAAGCTCATGTTCCCCAGGAAAAAGACAGAAGATGAGGCTGTAGCACCGGTTTTCAGTTCCCGTGGCCAAACCTCTAGGTTTTAGCAAAGAAGTGCCACTTACCGCAACAAGGTTTAAACCAGGATCCTCATGGAATGTGCGCCAACACCCCTGCGAGACTCCTCCTCCTCCCTTCACCAGGTATTATGGATTATACGGATGGCCCCGGGCTGCTCTGCTGCTGGGATTCCGTCCCTGGCAGTCCACCTGGCTCGGGCTGAGAGAACACACGCGTGCTTGAGGATGGTGCACGGGCGCACCGAGGGAAAGGGCGATACCATCTAGTGATGCGTGCTCTATATCCCCTCAACATTTCATTTGCTGCCCATCGTGCCTGGGCGTCCACACGTAAATGTGAAAGCAACGTGGCGTAGACGCCTTCACAGCGTGCCGCCATCAGGACGACGAGCCCCGCCGTCCAACAACACCCTGGCCTCGGGCCCTGCAATTCCTCTCCTGAGCACTCTCCCCTCCATCACAGCTAAAGGATGTCTTCCGGAAACCCTGAGACACGCTCAGGGCAACTGTGCCTCCTCAGACTAAGAGCCAGTGACCTTTGGGGAACACACCAACTCTAAGCACATATGGCTCCACACAGTGGACGCGCCCGGAAGATCAAGAGATCTTCCACAAGGGAAGGGCACACGGCCGAATATGACGGCCTCCACCAAAAGCGGCTCATAGGGACCCACGACAAAGGGCACGTGAGGAACACCTGCACTAATCAAGGCAGACTCACCAGCAGGCATACTTCCTGGCCTGCTGTTAGGACAGACGACCTACCCTTGTCGTACACACAAAGGTAATGGCATGGGAACCATTACGATGCCCAACGTGGCGGGGCAAACTGTTGCAGCAATTGGGTCTCTTGCAGTGCTGCCTGCCACTTTCGCACTCTGGGTCCGTCAGTGACGTGACCTCGGTGAAACCGTGAGGCCCAGGTCCTCTAGAAGCAACGTGTTACCTACAGCCGCGCAACAAGAGAACCCGGCCAACAGCCTAGACACCTGAACCGGTATGACTTCTCTGGACTGTGGCCAGGCACGCCGTACACCACAGTCTCAAAGCACCAGCGGGTGGCAGGAGAAAAGATCCCCGCACCACACATCCTCTCGGGCCCGGAAACCTGTAGCCTTTCCTTGGCAGCCGACTCCCTTTCCGCGTGGTTTTGCCCAAAGACCTCCGGGAAGGTCTGCAATCCTCAGGGACTGCTAGGTGGGCTGGGTGTAGTACCGATGCAGGGCTGTACTGAGGAACACCTTCACATCTTCAACACAGGGAGAACGTGGACAGACAGGGACAAAACACCCCACGGCCTCCAAATCAGCCCCCATGAGAAGACACCATCCTGTGCCACGAAGGCAACCATTCCCTGGCACAGGGACCCGCCATGAAGTAAATTGACCAAGGAGGGGAAACAAGCGAGACACGCCACAGATGTGCTCCCGTGTTCCCTCTCTACACTTGCCTCCAAATGTCCCTGAGGGAATACCAAAAGTGTTCCCGGAAGCCTATGACCACCATCGATCTATCCACCCACCAGTAAACCTGTGGGATTAGCCAGCCATCTCTCGTGTCTGCTTCATTCGCCTTGCCCTCCTCTCTCCACCGGGATCCCAACGTGTCAGGGAAAGATGCCAGAGCCACCCCTCACCAAGGAAGCTTGCTGTGACTTATCTTCACTAAGGCATTTTCTAGCCCTTTCACACAGCACACACAAGCCAGACACAACCCGAGGGGGAGCCCTCAGCTTGGCCAACCTCCCGGTGACAATGGCCCATTGGATTTCTCCCCTTATCAGGAGAAACCTAAACTGCATCTGGTCTCCCAAGCAGAACACGGCAAAGAAGCCTGCCCTAGGCCAGGAATCCTGCTCTCACCCTGAGCCTACAGACTTCCGTTTCTTTGCGGGCACAAGGCAACGAGTAGCCGGTGGCGGAGGCCTGTAGAACTCAAGGGCAGGCGACCGGACCACCAAGGGCTCACGCTTCCTCTCCTACCCGAATGCTGAACCGTGGCAGGGGACAGCAGTCCCGGCTCGACCAAGGAACCCACAGACGGCACGCTCTCCCTAGCCTTCCCACCTGGATTGGCATCCCAGGGTCCTTTCCCAATGCCTCTTCTCCCCATCAGACGGCCACAAGCCTCAACTTAAACAGCGTGGCTGTGGACACCCACGGGAGCAAATGCAACGCGAACCTCTCCCTACTTTCCTTTTGGGAGCCACGTGTTGGACCTCAGTTCCAAGGAGGAGACGGCAGGGATTTCTCACTCATTTTGTTCAGATTTCCAAGGAATGCATTTGTGGAAGTCATCGTCGAGCCAAGCACACGCTCAAACGCTGGACATGCAAACTTGCAGATTCCACCACGGTACGGACAGCGAGCTGAATCATGTCAGCATACGGAAGTGAACAAAGCAAAGCCATCGGGGAAGGAAATGCAGCCAGTTCTCAGGGCATCGAAGCTCGGGTTCCCATGGAAATGGCCAGAAGGTGAGGGTGTAGCCCCGTTGCACATGTTCCCTTGGTCAAACCTCTAGGTTTTAGGAAAGAGGTGCTACTTACCGCAACAAGGGTTAAACCAGGATCCTCATGGAATGCGGGCCAACACCCCTGTGAGACTCCTCCTCCTCACTTCACCGGGTGTCAGGGATTATACAGATGGTCCCAGGTTGATCTGCTGCTGGAATTCCTTTCCTGGCATTCCACCTGGCTCGGGGTGAGAGAACACATGCGTTCTTTAGGAGGGTGCACGGGTGCACCGAGCGAAAGGGCGATATCCCTCAGTGATGCGTGCTCTGTCTCCCCTCGACATTTAATTTGCTGCAGATCTTGCCTGTGGGTCCGCAGGGAAACGTGAAAGCAACATAGAGCTGACGCCTTCAGAGGGTGCGGCCATCAGGACACAGAGCACCGCTGTCCAAAATCCCCCTGGTCTCGGGCACTGCAATTCCACTCCTGAGTGCTCTCCCATCCACCACAGCAGAAGGATGTCTTCCTAAACCCCTGAGACACCCTCTGGGCAACTGTGGCCCCTCAGACTAAGAGCCGGTGCCATCTAGGGGAACACGCCCGCCCTTGGCACATATTCTTCCACACAAGTGCCACGCTCTTACGGGGAAGAGATCTTCCACAAGGGAAGGGGCCTTGGCCGAATATGACGGCCTTCGTCAAAAGCAGCTCGAAGGGAACCGTGACAAAGGGCACGTGAGGAACACCTGGACTGATCAAGCGAGACTCACCAGTAGGCACGCTTCCTGAGCTGCTGCCAAGACAGATGACCTACCCTTGGTTCACACACAGAGGTAATGACATGGGAAACATTCTGAAGCCCAACGTGGTGGGGAAACCCTTGCAACCAAATGGCATGGGAGCCATTCCAATGCCCATTGTGGCGGAGAACACCATTGCCCCAATGGGGTCAACTGCGGTGGTACCTGGCACATTCACACTCCGGGCCCGTCAGTGACGTGACCTCGGAGAAACAGTGAGGCCCAGGTCTTTTAGAAGCAATGTGTGACCCACAGCCATGCAATTAAGAGAACGCAGCCAACAGCCGAGACACCTGAACCACTATGACTCGTCTGGCTTGTGGTCAGGCACACCGGATACCACAGTCTGGATGCACCAGCGCGTGGCAGTAAAAATGACCCCCGCACCACACACCCTCACCCGCCTTAAAATCTATAGCCTTTCCTTGGCAGCCGACTCCCTTTTTTCCGCATGGTTGTGCCCAGTGACCTCCGGGAAGATCTGCAAACCTCAGGGAACGCTATGTGGGCCAGGTTTAGTAAAGATGTTGGGCTGGACTCAGGAACACCCTCACACCTCCAACACAGGGGGAACGTGGACAGACAGGGACAAAACACCCCACGACCTCCAAATCAGCCCCCATGACAAGACACCATACTGTGCCACAAACGCAACCATTCACTAGCATAGGGACCCGCCATGAAGTAAATCGACCAAGGAGGGGAAAAAGGCGGGACAGTCCACAGAAGTTCTCCCGTGTTCCCTCTCTACACGTGCCTCCAAATGCTCCTGAGGGGACATCAAAAGTCTTCCTGGAAGCCTATGGCCTGTGTCAATCTGTCCACCCACAAGTAAACATGTGGGCTTAGCCAGCCATTTCATGTGTCTTTATCGGTAGCCTTGCCCTTCCCTCTCCACCGGGATCCCAACGTGTCATGGAAAGATGCCAGAGCCACCCCTCACCAAAGAAGCTTGCTGTGACTTATCTTGACTAAGGCATTTTCTAGCCTGTTCACACAGCACACACAAGCCGGAAACAACCCGAGGAGGAGCCATCAGCTTGGCCAACCGCCCGGGGACAATGGCCCATTGGATTTCTCCCCTCATCATGAGAAACCGAAACTGCATCTGGTCTCCCAAGCAGAACATCACAAAGAGCCAGCCCTAGGCCAGGAATCCTGCTCTGACCCTGACCATAGACTTCTCTTTCCGTGAGGGCACAAGGCAACGAGTAGCCGGTGGCGGCGGCCTGTAGAACTCAAATGCAGTCGATAGGACCACCAATGGTTCACGCTTCCTTTCCTAGCCGCACGCTCGTCCGTGGCAGGGGACAGAAGTCCTGGCTCGACCAAGGAACCCAGAGACGGCACGCTGTCCCTAGCCTTCCCACCTGCATTGGCATCCCAGGCTCCTTTCCCAATGGCTCTTCTCCCCATGAGACGGCCACAACCCTCCACTTGAACAACGTGGCTGTACACACACACGGCAGCAAACGCAACCTCAACCTCTCCCTACTTTCCTTTTGGGAGCCACGTGCTGGACCTCAGTTCCGATGAGGAGACGGTAGGGTTTTCTCACTCATTTTGTTCAGATTTCCAAGGAATGCATCTGTGGGGGTCATCATCGATCCAAGCACATGCTCAAACGCCGGACATGCAAAGTTGCAGATTCCACCAAGGGACGGCCAGTGAGCTGAATCATGTCAGCATACAGAAGCGGCCAGATCTGAGCCATGGGGCAGGAAATGCAGCCAGTTCTCAGGTCATCGAAGCTCATGTTCCCCAGGAAAAAGACAGAAGATGAGGCTGTAGCACCGGTTTTCAGTTCCCGTGGCCAAACCTCTAGGTTTTAGCAAAGAAGTGCCACTTACCGCAACAAGGTTTAAACCAGGATCCTCATGGAATGTGCGCCAACACCCCTGCGAGACTCCTCCTCCTCCCTTCACCAGGTATTATGGATTATACGGATGGCCCCGGGCTGCTCTGCTGCTGGGATTCCGTCCCTGGCAGTCCACCTGGCTCGGGCTGAGTGAACACACGCGTGCTTGAGGATGGTGCACGGGCGCACCGAGGGAAAGGGCGATACCATCTAGTGATGCGTGCTCTATATCCCCTCAACATTTCATTTGCTGCCCATCGTACCTGGGCGTCCGCACGTAAATGTGAAAGCAACGTGGCGTAGACGCCTTCACAGCGTGCCGCCATCAGGACGAAGAGCCCCGCCGTCCAACAACACCCTGGTCTCGGGCCCTGCAATTCCTCTCCTGAGCACTCTCCCCTCCATCACAGCTAAAGGATGTCTTCCGGAAACCCTGAGACACGCTCAGGGCAACTGTGCCTCCTCAGACTAAGAGCCAGTGACCTTTGGGGAACACACCAACTCTAAGCACATATGGCTCCACACAGTGGACGCGCCCGGAAGATCAAGAGATCTTCCACAAGGGAAGGGCACACGGCCGAATATGACGGCCTCCACCAAAAGCGGCTCATAGGGACCCACGACAAAGGGCACGTGAGGAACACCTGCACTAATCAAGGCAGACTCACCAGCAGGCATACTTCCTGGCCTGCTGTTAGGACAGACGACCTACCCTTGTCGTACACACAAAGGTAATGGCATGGGAACCATTACGATGCCCAACGTGGCGGGGCAAACTCTTGCGGCAATTGGGTCTCTTGCAGTGCTGCCTGCCACTTTCGCACTCTGGGTCCGTCAGTGACGTGACCTCGGTGAAACCGTGAGGCCCAGGTCCTCTAGAAGCAACGTGTTACCTACAGCCGCGCAACAAGAGAACCCGGCCAACAGCCTAGACACCTGAACCGGTATGACTTCTCTGGACTGTGGCCAGGCACGCCGTACACCACAGTCTCAAAGCACCAGCGGGTGGCAGGAGAAAAGATCCCCGCACCACACATCCTCTCGGGCCCGGAAACCTGTAGCCTTTCCTTGGCAGCCGACTCCCTTTCCGCGTGGTTTTGCCCAAAGACCTCCGGGAAGGTCTGCAATCCTCAGGGACTGCTAGGTGGGCTGGGTGTAGTACCGATGCAGGGCTGTACTGAGGAACACCTTCACATCTTCAACACAGGGAGAACGTGGACAGACAGGGACAAAACACCCCACGGCCTCCAAATCAGCCCCCATGAGAAGACACCATCCTGTGCCACGAAGGCAACCATTCCCTGGCACAGGGACCCGCCATGAAGTAAATTGACCAAGGAGGGGAAACAAGCGAGACACGCCACAGATGTGCTCCCGTGTTCCCTCTCTACACTTGCCTCCAAATGTCCCTGAGGGAATACCAAAAGTGTTCCCGGAAGCCTATGACCACCATCGATCTATCCACCCACCAGTAAACCTGTGGGATTAGCCAGCCATCTCTCGTGTCTGCTTCATTCGCCTTGCCCTCCTCTCTCCACCGGGATCCCAACGTGTCAGGGAAAGATGCCAGAGCCACCCCTCACCAAGGAAGCTTGCTGTGACTTATCTTCACTAAGGCATTTTCTAGCCCTTTCACACAGCACACACAAGCCAGACACAACCCAAGGAGGAGCCCTCAGCTTGGCCAACCTCCCGGTGACAATGGCCCATTGGATTTCTCCCCTTATCAGGAGAAACCTAAACTGCATCTGGTCTCCCAAGCAGAACATGGCAAAGAAGCCTGCCCTAGGCCAGGAATCCTGCTCTCACCCTGAGCCTACAGACTTCCGTTTCTTTGCGGGCACAAGGCAACGAGTAGCCGGTGGCGGAGGCCTGTAGAACTCAAGGGCAGGCGACCGGGCCACCAAGGGCTCACGCTTCCTCTCCTACCCGAATGCTGAACCGTGGCAGGGGACAGCAGTCCCGGCTCGACCAAGGAACCCACAGACGGCACGCTCTCCCTAGCCTTCCCACCTGGATTGGCATCCCAGGGTCCTTTCCCAATGCCTCTTCTCCCCATCAGACGGCCACAAGCCTCAACTTAAACAGCGTGGCTGTGGACACCCACGGGAGCAAATGCAACGCGAACCTCTCCCTACTTTCCTTTTGGGAGCCACGTGTTGGACCTCAGTTCCAAGGAGGAGACGGCAGGGATTTCTCACTCATTTTGTTCAGATTTCCAAGGAATGCATTTGTGGAAGTCATCGTCGAGCCAAGCACACGCTCAAACGCTGGACATGCAAACTTGCAGATTCCACCACGGTACGGACAGCGAGCTGAATCATGTCACCATACGGAAGTGAACAAAGCAAAGCCATCGGGGAAGGAAATGCAGCCAGTTCTCAGGGCATCGAAGCTCGGGTTCCCATGGAAAAGGCCAGAAGGTGAGGGTGTAGCCCCGTTGCACATGTTCCCTTGGTCAAACCTCTAGGTTTTAGGAAAGAGGTGCTACTTACCGCAACAAGGGTTAAACCAGGATCCTCATGGAATGCGGGCCAACACCCCTGTGAGACTCCTCCTCCTCACTTCACCGGGTGTCAGGGATTATACAGATGGTCCCAGGTTGATCTGCTGCTGGAATTCCTTTCCTGGCATTCCACCTGGCTCGGGGTGAGAGAACACATGCGTTCTTTAGGAGGGTGCACGGGTGCACCGAGCGAAAGGGCGATATCCCTCAGTGATGCGTGCTCTGTCTCCCCTCGACATTTAATTTGCTGCAGATCTTGCCTGTGGGTCCGCAGGGAAACGTGAAAGCAACATAGAGCTGACGCCTTCAGAGGGTGCGGCCATCAGGACACAGAGCACCGCTGTCCAAAATCCCCCTGGTCTCGGGCACTGCAATTCCACTCCTGAGTGCTCTCCCATCCACCACAGCAGAAGGATGTCTTCCTAAACCCCTGAGACACCCTCTGGGCAACTGTGGCCCCTCAGACTAAGAGCCGGTGCCATCTAGGGGAACACGCCCGCCCTTGGCACATATTCTTCCACACAAGTGCCACGCTCTTACGGGGAAGAGATCTTCCACAAGGGAAGGGGCCTTGGCCGAATATGACGGCCTTCGTCAAAAGCAGCTCGAAGGGAACCGTGACAAAGGGCACGTGAGGAACACCTGGACTGATCAAGCGAGACTCACCAGTAGGCACACTTCCTGAGCTGCTGCCAAGACAGATGACCTACCCTTGGTTCACACACAGAGGTAATGACATGGGAAACATTCTGAAGCCCAACGTGGTGGGGAAACCCTTGCAACCAAATGGCATGGGAGCCATTCCAATGCCCATTGTGGCGGAGAACACCATTGCCCCAATGGGGTCAACTGCGGTGGTACCTGGCACATTCACACTCCGGGCCCGTCAGTGACGTGACCTCGGAGAAACAGTGAGGCCCAGGTCTTCTAGAAGCAATGTGTGACCCACAGCCATGCAATTAAGAGAACCCAGCCAACAGCCGAGACACCTGAACCGCTATGACTCGTCTGGCCTGTGGCCAGGCACACCGGATACCACAGTCTGGATGCACCAGCGCGTGGCAGTAAAAATGACCCCCGCACCACACACCCTCACCCGCCTTAAAATCTATAGCCTTTCCTTGGCAGCCGACTCCCTTTTTTCCGCATGGTTGTGCCCAGTGACCTCCGGGAAGATCTGCAAACCTCAGGGAACGCTATGTGGGCCAGGTTTAGTAAAGATGTTGGGCTGGACTCAGGAACACCCTCACACCTTCAACACAGGGGGAACGTGGACAGACAGGGACAAAACACCCCACGACCTCCAAATCAGCCCCCATGAGAAGACACCATACTGTGCCACAAACGCAACCATTCACTAGCATAGGGACCCGCCATGAAGTAAATCGACCAAGGAGGGGAAAAAGGCGGGACAGTCCACAGAAGTTCTCCCGTGTTCCCTCTCTACACGTGCCTCCAAATGCTCCTGAGGGGATATCAAAAGTGTTCCTGGAAGCCTATGGCCTCTGTCAATCTGTCCACCCACAAGTAAACATGTGGGCTTAGCCAGCCATTTCATGTGTCTTTATCGGTAGCCTTGCCCTTCCCTCTCCACCGGGATCCCAACGTGTCATGGAAAGATGCCAGAGCCACCCCTCACCAAAGAAGCTTGCTGTGACTTATCTTGACTAAGGCATTTTCTAGCCTGTTCACACAGCACACACAAGCCGGAAACAACCCGAGGAGGAGCCATCAGCTTGGCCAACCGCCCGGGGACAATGGCCCATTGGATTTCTCCCCTCATCATGAGAAACCGAAACTGCATCTGGTCTCCCAAGCAGAACATCACAAAGAGCCAGCCCTAGGCCAGGAATCCTGCTCTGACCCTGACCATAGACTTCTCTTTCCGTGAGGGCACAAGGCAACGAGTAGCCGGTGGCGGCGGCCTGTAGAACTCAAATGCAGTCGATAGGACCACCAATGGTTCACGCTTCCTTTCCTAGCCGCACGCTCGTCCGTGGCAGGGGACAGAAGTCCTGGCTCGACCAAGGAACCCAGAAACGGCACGCTGTCCCTAGCCTTCCCACCTGCATTGGCATCCCAGGCTCCTTTCCCAATGGCTCTTCTCCCCATGAGACGGCCACAACCCTCCACTTGAACAACGTGGCTGTACACACACACGGCAGCAAACGCAACCTCAACCTCTCCCTACTTTCCTTTTGGGAGCCACGTGCTGGACCTCAGTTCCGATGAGGAGACGGTAGGGTTTTCTCACTCATTTTGTTCAGATTTCCAAGGAATGCATCTGTGGGGGTCATCATCGATCCAAGCACATGCTCAAACGCCGGACATGCAAAGTTGCAGATTCCACCAAGGGACGGCCAGTGAGCTGAATCATGTCAGCATACAGAAGCGGCCAGATCTGAGCCATGGGGCAGGAAATGCAGCCAGTTCTCAGGTCATCGAAGCTCATGTTCCCCAGGAAAAAGACAGAAGATGAGGCTGTAGCACCGGTTTTCAGTTCCCGTGGCCAAACCTCTAGGTTTTAGCAAAGAAGTGCCACTTACCGCAACAAGGTTTAAACCAGGATCCTCATGGAATGTGCGCCAACACCCCTGCGAGACTCCTCCTCCTCCCTTCACCAGGTATTATGGATTATACGGATGGCCCCGGGCTGCTCTGCTGCTGGGATTCCGTCCCTGGCAGTCCACCTGGCTCGGGCTGAGTGAACACACGCGTGCTTGAGGATGGTGCACGGGCGCACCGAGGGAAAGGGCGATACCATCTAGCGATGCGTGCTCTATATCCCCTCAACATTTCATTTGCTGCCCATCGTGCCTGGGCGTCCGCACGTAAATGTGAAAGCAACGTGGCGTAGACGCCTTCACAGCGTGCCGCCATCAGGACGAAGAGCCCCGCCGTCCAACAACACCCTGGTCTCGGGCCCTGCAATTCCTCTCCTGAGCACTCTCCCCTCCATCACAGCTAAAGGATGTCTTCCGGAAACCCTGAGACACGCTCAGGGCAACTGTGCCTCCTCAGACTAAGAGCCAGTGACCTTTGGGGAACACACCAACTCTAAGCACATATGGCTCCACACAGTGGACGCGCCCGGAAGATCAAGAGATCTTCCACAAGGGAAGGGCACACGGCCGAATATGACGGCCTCCACCAAAAGCGGCTCATAGGGACCCACGACAAAGGGCACGTGAGGAACACCTGCACTAATCAAGGCAGACTCACCAGCAGGCATACTTCCTGGCCTGCTGTTAGGACAGACGACCTACCCTTGTCGTACACACAAAGGTAATGGCATGGGAACCATTACGATGCCCAACGTGGCGGGGCAAACTCTTGCGGCAATTGGGTCTCTTGCAGTGCTGCCTGCCACTTTCGCACTCTGGGTCCGTCAGTGACGTGACCTCGGTGAAACCGTGAGGCCCAGGTCCTCTAGAAGCAACGTGTTACCTACAGCCGCGCAACAAGAGAACCCGGCCAACAGCCTAGACACCTGAACCGGTATGACTTCTCTGGACTGTGGCCAGGCACGCCGTACACCACAGTCTCAAAGCACCAGCGGGTGGCAGGAGAAAAGATCCCCGCACCACACATCCTCTCGGGCCCGGAAACCTGTAGCCTTTCCTTGGCAGCCGACTCCCTTTCCGCGTGGTTTTGCCCAAAGACCTCCGGGAAGGTCTGCAATCCTCAGGGACTGCTAGGTGGGCTGGGTGTAGTACCGATGCAGGGCTGTACTGAGGAACACCTTCACATCTTCAACACAGGGAGAACGTGGACAGACAGGGACAAAACACCCCACGGCCTCCAAATCAGCCCCCATGAGAAGACACCATCCTGTGCCACGAAGGCAACCATTCCCTGGCACAGGGACCCGCCATGAAGTAAATTGACCAAGGAGGGGAAACAAGCGAGACACGCCACAGATGTGCTCCCGTGTTCCCTCTCTACACTTGCCTCCAAATGTCCCTGAGGGAATACCAAAAGTGTTCCCGGAAGCCTATGACCACCATCGATCTATCCACCCACCAGTAAACCTGTGGGATTAGCCAGCCATCTCTCGTGTCTGCTTCATTCGCCTTGCCCTCCTCTCTCCACCGGGATCCCAACGTGTCAGGGAAAGATGCCAGAGCCACCCCTCACCAAGGAAGCTTGCTGTGACTTATCTTCACTAAGGCATTTTCTAGCCCTTTCACACAGCACACACAAGCCAGACACAACCCGAGGGGGAGCCCTCAGCTTGGCCAACCTCCCGGTGACAATGGCCCATTGGATTTCTCCCCTTATCAGGAGAAACCTAAACTGCATCTGGTCTCCCAAGCAGAACACGGCAAAGAAGCCTGCCCTAGGCCAGGAATCCTGCTCTCACCCTGAGCCTACAGACTTCCGTTTCTTTGCGGGCACAAGGCAACGAGTAGCCGGTGGCGGAGGCCTGTAGAACTCAAGGGCAGGCGACCGGACCACCAAGGGCTCACGCTTCCTCTCCTACCCGAATGCTGAACCGTGGCAGGGGACAGCAGTCCCGGCTCGACCAAGGAACCCACAGACGGCACGCTCTCCCTAGCCTTCCCACCTGGATTGGCATCCCAGGGTCCTTTCCCAATGCCTCTTCTCCCCATCAGACGGCCACAAGCCTCAACTTAAACAGCGTGGCTGTGGACACCCACGGGAGCAAATGCAACGCGAACCTCTCCCTACTTTCCTTTTGGGAGCCACGTGTTGGACCTCAGTTCCAAGGAGGAGACGGCAGGGATTTCTCACTCATTTTGTTCAGATTTCCAAGGAATGCATTTGTGGAAGTCATCGTCGAGCCAAGCACACGCTCAAACGCTGGACATGCAAACTTGCAGATTCCACCACGGTACGGACAGCGAGCTGAATCATGTCAGCATACGGAAGTGAACAAAGCAAAGCCATCGGGGAAGGAAATGCAGCCAGTTCTCAGGGCATCGAAGCTCGGGTTCCCATGGAAATGGCCAGAAGGTGAGGGTGTAGCCCCGTTGCACATGTTCCCTTGGTCAAACCTCTAGGTTTTAGGAAAGAGGTGCTACTTACCGCAACAAGGGTTAAACCAGGATCCTCATGGAATGCGGGCCAACACCCCTGTGAGACTCCTCCTCCTCACTTCACCGGGTGTCAGGGATTATACAGATGGTCCCAGGTTGATCTGCTGCTGGAATTCCTTTCCTGGCATTCCACCTGGCTCGGGGTGAGAGAACACATGCGTTCTTTAGGAGGGTGCACGGGTGCACCGAGCGAAAGGGCGATATCCCTCAGTGATGCGTGCTCTGTCTCCCCTCGACATTTAATTTGCTGCAGATCTTGCCTGTGGGTCCGCAGGGAAACGTGAAAGCAACATAGAGCTGACGCCTTCAGAGGGTGCGGCCATCAGGACACAGAGCACCGCTGTCCAAAATCCCCCTGGTCTCGGGCACTGCAATTCCACTCCTGAGTGCTCTCCCATCCACCACAGCAGAAGGATGTCTTCCTAAACCCCTGAGACACCCTCTGGGCAACTGTGGCCCCTCAGACTAAGAGCCGGTGCCATCTAGGGGAACACGCCCGCCCTTGGCACATATTCTTCCACACAAGTGCCACGCTCTTACGGGGAAGAGATCTTCCACAAGGGAAGGGGCCTTGGCCGAATATGACGGCCTTCGTCAAAAGCAGCTCGAAGGGAACCGTGACAAAGGGCACGTGAGGAACACCTGGACTGATCAAGCGAGACTCACCAGTAGGCACGCTTCCTGAGCTGCTGCCAAGACAGATGACCTACCCTTGGTTCACACACAGAGGTAATGACATGGGAAACATTCTGAAGCCCAACGTGGTGGGGAAACCCTTGCAACCAAATGGCATGGGAGCCATTCCAATGCCCATTGTGGCGGAGAACACCATTGCCCCAATGGGGTCAACTGCGGTGGTACCTGGCACATTCACACTCCGGGCCCGTCAGTGACGTGACCTCGGAGAAACAGTGAGGCCCAGGTCTTTTAGAAGCAATGTGTGACCCACAGCCATGCAATTAAGAGAACCCAGCCAACAGCCGAGACACCTGAACCGCTATGACTCGTCTGGCTTGTGGTCAGGCACACCGGATACCACAGTCTGGATGCACCAGCGCGTGGCAGTAAAAATGACCCCCGCACCACACACCCTCACCCGCCTTAAAATCTATAGCCTTTCCTTGGCAGCCGACTCCCTTTTTTCCGCATGGTTGTGCCCAGTGACCTCCGGGAAGATCTGCAAACCTCAGGGAACGCTATGTGGGCCAGGTTTAGTAAAGATGTTGGGCTGGACTCAGGAACACCCTCACACCTCCAACACAGGGGGAACGTGGACAGACAGGGACAAAACACCCCACGACCTCCAAATCAGCCCCCATGACAAGACACCATACTGTGCCACAAACGCAACCATTCACTAGCATAGGGACCCGCCATGAAGTAAATCGACCAAGGAGGGGAAAAAGGCGGGACAGTCCACAGAAGTTCTCCCGTGTTCCCTCTCTACACGTGCCTCCAAATGCTCCTGAGGGGACATCAAAAGTCTTCCTGGAAGCCTATGGCCTGTGTCAATCTGTCCACCCACAAGTAAACATGTGGGCTTAGCCAGCCATTTCATGTGTCTTTATTGGTAGCCTTGCCCTTCCCTCTCCACCGGGATCCCAACGTGTCATGGAAAGATGCCAGAGCCACCCCTCACCAAAGAAGCTTGCTGTGACTTATCTTGACTAAGGCATTTTCTAGCCTGTTCACACAGCACACACAAGCCGGAAACAACCCGAGGAGGAGCCATCAGCTTGGCCAACCGCCCGGGGACAATGGCCCATTGGATTTCTCCCCTCATCATGAGAAACCGAAACTGCATCTGGTCTCCCAAGCAGAACATGACAAAGAGCCAGCCCTAGGCCAGGAATCCTGCTCTGACCCTGACCATAGACTTCTCTTTCCGTGAGGGCACAAGGCAACGAGTAGCCGGTGGCGGCGGCCTGTAGAACTCAAATGCAGTCGATAGGACCACCAATGGTTCACGCTTCCTTTCCTAGCCGCACGCTCGTCCGTGGCAGGGGACAGAAGTCCTGGCTCGACCAAGGAACCCAGAGACGGCACGCTGTCCCTAGCCTTCCCACCTGCATTGGCATCCCAGGCTCCTTTCCCAATGGCTCTTCTCCCCATGAGACGGCCACAACCCTCCACTTGAACAACGTGGCTGTACACACACACGGCAGCAAACGCAACCTCAACCTCTCCCTACTTTCCTTTTGGGAGCCACGTGCTGGACCTCAGTTCCGATGAGGAGACGGTAGGGTTTTCTCACTCATTTTGTTCAGATTTCCAAGGAATGCATCTGTGGGGGTCATCATCGATCCAAGCACATGCTCAAACGCCGGACATGCAAAGTTGCAGATTCCACCAAGGGACGGCCAGTGAGCTGAATCATGTCAGCATACAGAAGCGGCCAGATCTGAGCCATGGGGCAGGAAATGCAGCCAGTTCTCAGGTCATCGAAGCTCATGTTCCCCAGGAAAAAGACAGAAGATGAGGCTGTAGCACCGGTTTTCAGTTCCCGTGGCCAAACCTCTAGGTTTTAGCAAAGAAGTGCCACTTACCGCAACAAGGTTTAAACCAGGATCCTCATGGAATGTGCGCCAACACCCCTGCGAGACTCCTCCTCCTCCCTTCACCAGGTATTATGGATTATACGGATGGCCCCGGGCTGCTCTGCTGCTGGGATTCCGTCCCTGGCAGTCCACCTGGCTCGGGCTGAGTGAACACACGCGTGCTTGAGGATGGTGCACGGGCGCACCGAGGGAAAGGGCGATACCATCTAGTGATGCGTGCTCTATATCCCCTCAACATTTCATTTGCTGCCCATCGTACCTGGGCGTCCGCACGTAAATGTGAAAGCAACGTGGCGTAGACGCCTTCACAGCGTGCCGCCATCAGGACGAAGAGCCCCGCCGTCCAACAACACCCTGGTCTCGGGCCCTGCAATTCCTCTCCTGAGCACTCTCCCCTCCATCACAGCTAAAGGATGTCTTCCGGAAACCCTGAGACACGCTCAGGGCAACTGTGCCTCCTCAGACTAAGAGCCAGTGACCTTTGGGGAACACACCAACTCTAAGCACATATGGCTCCACACAGTGGACGCGCCCGGAAGATCAAGAGATCTTCCACAAGGGAAGGGCACACGGCCGAATATGACGGCCTCCACCAAAAGCGGCTCATAGGGACCCACGACAAAGGGCACGTGAGGAACACCTGCACTAATCAAGGCAGACTCACCAGCAGGCATACTTCCTGGCCTGCTGTTAGGACAGACGACCTACCCTTGTCGTACACACAAAGGTAATGGCATGGGAACCATTACGATGCCCAACGTGGCGGGGCAAACTGTTGCGGCAATTGGGTCTCTTGCAGTGCTGCCTGCCACTTTCGCACTCTGGGTCCGTCAGTGACGTGACCTCGGTGAAACCGTGAGGCCCAGGTCCTCTAGAAGCAACGTGTTACCTACAGCCGCGCAACAAGAGAACCCGGCCAACAGCCTAGACACCTGAACCGGTATGACTTCTCTGGACTGTGGCCAGGCACGCCGTACACCACAGTCTCAAAGCACCAGCGGGTGGCAGGAGAAAAGATCCCCGCACCACACATCCTCTCAGGCCCGGAAACCTGTAGCCTTTCCTTGGCAGACGACTCCCTTTCCGCGTGGTTTTGCCCAAAGACCTCCGGGAAGGTCTGCAATCCTCAGGGACTGCTAGGTGGGCTGGGTGTAGTACCGATGCAGGGCTGTACTGAGGAACACCTTCACATCTTCAACACAGGGAGAACGTGGACAGACAGGGACAAAACACCCCACGGCCTCCAAATCAGCCCCCATGAGAAGACACCATCCTGTGCCACGAAGGCAACCATTCCCTGGCACAGGGACCCGCCATGAAGTAAATTGACCAAGGAGGGGAAACAAGCGAGACACGCCACAGATGTGCTCCCGTGTTCCCTCTCTACACTTGCCTCCAAATGTCCCTGAGGGAATACCAAAAGTGTTCCCGGAAGCCTATGACCACCATCGATCTATCCACCCACCAGTAAACCTGTGGGATTAGCCAGCCATCTCTCGTGTCTGCTTCATTCGCCTTGCCCTCCTCTCTCCACCGGGATCCCAACGTGTCAGGGAAAGATGCCAGAGCCACCCCTCACCAAGGAAGCTTGCTGTGACTTATCTTCACTAAGGCATTTTCTAGCCCTTTCACACAGCACACACAAGCCAGACACAACCCGAGGAGGAGCCCTCAGCTTGGCCAACCTCCCGGTGACAATGGCCCATTGGATTTCTCCCCTTATCAGGAGAAACCTAAACTGCATCTGGTCTCCCAAGCAGAACATGGCAAAGAAGCCTGCCCTAGGCCAGGAATCCTGCTCTCACCCTGAGCCTACAGACTTCCGTTTCTTTGCGGGCACAAGGCAACGAGTAGCCGGTGGCGGAGGCCTGTAGAACTCAAGGGCAGGCGACCGGGCCACCAAGGGCTCACGCTTCCTCTCCTACCCGAATGCTGAACCGTGGCAGGGGACAGCAGTCCCGGCTCGACCAAGGAACCCACAGACGGCACGCTCTCCCTAGCCTTCCCTGCTGGATTGGCATCCCAGGGTCCTTTCCCAATGCCTCTTCTCCCCATCAGACGGCCACAAGCCTCAACTTAAACAGCGTGGCTGTGGACACCCACGGGAGCAAATGCAACGCGAACCTCTCCCTACTTTCCTTTTGGGAGCCACGTGTTGGACCTCAGTTCCAAGGAGGAGACGGCAGGGATTTCTCACTCATTTTGTTCAGATTTCCAAGGAATGCATTTGTGGAAGTCATCGTCGAGCCAAGCACACGCTCAAACGCTGGACATGCAAACTTGCAGATTCCACCACGGTACGGACAGCGAGCTGAATCATGTCAGCATACGGAAGTGAACAAAGCAAAGCCATCGGGGAAGGAAATGCAGCCAGTTCTCAGGGCATCGAAGCTCGGGTTCCCATGGAAAAGGCCAGAAGGTGAGGGTGTAGCCCCGTTGCACATGTTCCCTTGGTCAAACCTCTAGGTTTTAGGAAAGAGGTGCTACTTACCGCAACAAGGGTTAAACCAGGATCCTCATGGAATGCGGGCCAACACCCCTGTGAGACTCCTCCTCCTCACTTCACCGGGTGTCAGGGATTATACAGATGGTCCCAGGTTGATCTGCTGCTGGAATTCCTTTCCTGGCATTCCACCTGGCTCGGGGTGAGAGAACACATGCGTTCTTTAGGAGGGTGCACGGGTGCACCGAGCGAAAGGGCGATATCCCTCAGTGATGCGTGCTCTGTCTCCCCTCGACATTTAATTTGCTGCAGATCTTGCCTGTGGGTCCGCAGGGAAACGTGAAAGCAACATAGAGCTGACGCCTTCAGAGGGTGCGGCCATCAGGACACAGAGCACCGCTGTCCAAAATCCCCCTGGTCTCGGGCACTGCAATTCCACTCCTGAGTGCTCTCCCATCCACCACAGCAGAAGGATGTCTTCCTAAACCCCTGAGACACCCTCTGGGCAACTGTGGCCCCTCAGACTAAGAGCCGGTGCCATCTAGGGGAACACGCCCGCCCTTGGCACATATTCTTCCACACAAGTGCCACGCTCTTACGGGGAAGAGATCTTCCACAAGGGAAGGGGCCTTGGCCGAATATGACGGCCTTCGTCAAAAGCAGCTCGAAGGGAACCGTGACAAAGGGCACGTGAGGAACACCTGGACTGATCAAGCGAGACTCACCAGTAGGCACACTTCCTGAGCTGCTGCCAAGACAGATGACCTACCCTTGGTTCACACACAGAGGTAATGACATGGGAAACATTCTGAAGCCCAACGTGGTGGGGAAACCCTTGCAACCAAATGGCATGGGAGCCATTCCAATGCCCATTGTGGCGGAGAACACCATTGCACCAATGGGGTCAACTGCGGTGGTACCTGGCACATTCACACTCCGGGCCCGTCAGTGACGTGACCTCGGAGAAACAGTGAGGCCCAGGTCTTCTAGAAGCAATGTGTGACCCACAGCCATGCAATTAAGAGAACCCAGCCAACAGCCGAGACACCTGAACCGCTATGACTCGTCTGGCCTGTGGCCAGGCACACCGGATACCACAGTCTGGATGCACCAGCGCGTGGCAGTAAAAATGACCCCCGCACCACACACCCTCACCCGCCTTAAAATCTATAGCCTTTCCTTGGCAGCCGACTCCCTTTTTTCCGCATGGTTGTGCCCAGTGACCTCCGGGAAGATCTGCAAACCTCAGGGAACGCTATGTGGGCCAGGTTTAGTAAAGATGTTGGGCTGGACTCAGGAACACCCTCACACCTTCAACACAGGGGGAACGTGGACAGACAGGGACAAAACACCCCACGACCTCCAAATCAGCCCCCATGAGAAGACACCATACTGTGCCACAAACGCAACCATTCACTAGCATAGGGACCCGCCATGAAGTAAATCGACCAAGGAGGGGAAAAAGGCGGGACAGTCCACAGAAGTTCTCCCGTGTTCCCTCTCTACACGTGCCTCCAAATGCTCCTGAGGGGATATCAAAAGTGTTCCTGGAAGCCTATGGCCTCTGTCAATCTGTCCACCCACAAGTAAACATGTGGGCTTAGCCAGCCATTTCATGTGTCTTTATCGGTAGCCTTGCCCTTCCCTCTCCACCGGGATCCCAACGTGTCATGGAAAGATGCCAGAGCCACCCCTCACCAAAGAAGCTTGCTGTGACTTATCTTGACTAAGGCATTTTCTAGCCTGTTCACACAGCACACACAAGCCGGAAACAACCCGAGGAGGAGCCATCAGCTTGGCCAACCGCCCGGGGACAATGGCCCATTGGATTTCTCCCCTCATCATGAGAAACCGAAACTGCATCTGGTCTCCCAAGCAGAACATCACAAAGAGCCAGCCCTAGGCCAGGAATCCTGCTCTGACCCTGACCATAGACTTCTCTTTCCGTGAGGGCACAAGGCAACGAGTAGCCGGTGGCGGCGGCCTGTAGAACTCAAATGCAGTCGATAGGACCACCAATGGTTCACGCTTCCTTTCCTAGCCGCACGCTCGTCCGTGGCAGGGGACAGAAGTCCTGGCTCGACCAAGGAACCCAGAGACGGCACGCTGTCCCTAGCCTTCCCACCTGCATTGGCATCCCAGGCTCCTTTCCCAATGGCTCTTCTCCCCATGAGACGGCCACAACCCTCCACTTGAACAACGTGGCTGTACACACACACGGCAGCAAACGCAACCTCAACCTCTCCCTACTTTCCTTTTGGGAGCCACGTGCTGGACCTCAGTTCCGATGAGGAGACGGTAGGGTTTTCTCACTCATTTTGTTCAGATTTCCAAGGAATGCATCTGTGGGGGTCATCATCGATCCAAGCACATGCTCAAACGCCGGACATGCAAAGTTGCAGATTCCACCAAGGGACGGCCAGTGAGCTGAATCATGTCAGCATACAGAAGCGGCCAGATCTGAGCCATGGGGCAGGAAATGCAGCCAGTTCTCAGGTCATCGAAGCTCATGTTCCCCAGGAAAAAGACAGAAGATGAGGCTGTAGCACCGGTTTTCAGTTCCCGTGGCCAAACCTCTAGGTTTTAGCAAAGAAGTGCCACTTACCGCAACAAGGTTTAAACCAGGATCCTCATGGAATGTGCGCCAACACCCCTGCGAGACTCCTCCTCCTCCCTTCACCAGGTATTATGGATTATACGGATGGCCCCGGGCTGCTCTGCTGCTGGGATTCCGTCCCTGGCAGTCCACCTGGCTCGGGCTGAGTGAACACACGCGTGCTTGAGGATGGTGCACGGGCGCACCGAGGGAAAGGGCGATACCATCTAGTGATGCGTGCTCTATATCCCCTCAACATTTCATTTGCTGCCCATCGTGCCTGGGCGTCCACACGTAAATGTGAAAGCAACGTGGCGTAGACGCCTTCACAGCGTGCCGCCATCAGGACGAAGAGCCCCGCCGTCCAACAACACCCTGGTCTCGGGCCCTGCAATTCCTCTCCTGAGCACTCTCCCCTCCATCACAGCTAAAGGATGTCTTCCGGAAACCCTGAGACACGCTCAGGGCAACTGTGCCTCCTCAGACTAAGAGCCAGTGACCTTTGGGGAACACACCAACTCTAAGCACATATGGCTCCACACAGTGGACGCGCCCGGAAGATCAAGAGATCTTCCACAAGGGAAGGGCACACGGCCGAATATGACGGCCTCCACCAAAAGCGGCTCATAGGGACCCACGACAAAGGGCACGTGAGGAACACCTGCACTAATCAAGGCAGACTCACCAGCAGGCATACTTCCTGGCCTGCTGTTAGGACAGACGACCTACCCTTGTCGTACACACAAAGGTAATGGCATGGGAACCATTACGATGCCCAACGTGGCGGGGCAAACTCTTGCGGCAATTGGGTCTCTTGCAGTGCTGCCTGCCACTTTCGCACTCTGGGTCCGTCAGTGACGTGACCTCGGTGAAACCGTGAGGCCCAGGTCCTCTAGAAGCAACGTGTTACCTACAGCCGCGCAACAAGAGAACCCGGCCAACAGCCTAGACACCTGAACCGGTATGACTTCTCTGGACTGTGGCCAGGCACGCCGTACACCACAGTCTCAAAGCACCAGCGGGTGGCAGGAGAAAAGATCCCCGCACCACACATCCTCTCGGGCCCGGAAACCTGTAGCCTTTCCTTGGCAGCCGACTCCCTTTCCGCGTGGTTTTGCCCAAAGACCTCCGGGAAGGTCTGCAATCCTCAGGGACTGCTAGGTGGGCTGGGTGTAGTACCGATGCAGGGCTGTACTGAGGAACACCTTCACATCTTCAACACAGGGAGAACGTGGACAGACAGGGACAAAACACCCCACGGCCTCCAAATCAGCCCCCATGAGAAGACACCATCCTGTGCCACGAAGGCAACCATTCCCTGGCACAGGGACCCGCCATGAAGTAAATTGACCAAGGAGGGGAAACAAGCGAGACACGCCACAGATGTGCTCCCGTGTTCCCTCTCTACACTTGCCTCCAAATGTCCCTGAGGGAATACCAAAAGTGTTCCCGGAAGCCTATGACCACCATCGATCTATCCACCCACCAGTAAACCTGTGGGATTAGCCAGCCATCTCTCGTGTCTGCTTCATTCGCCTTGCCCTCCTCTCTCCACCGGGATCCCAACGTGTCAGGGAAAGATGCCAGAGCCACCCCTCACCAAGGAAGCTTGCTGTGACTTATCTTCACTAAGGCATTTTCTAGCCCTTTCACACAGCACACACAAGCCAGACACAACCCGAGGGGGAGCCCTCAGCTTGGCCAACCTCCCGGTGACAATGGCCCATTGGATTTCTCCCCTTATCAGGAGAAACCTAAACTGCATCTGGTCTCCCAAGCAGAACACGGCAAAGAAGCCTGCCCTAGGCCAGGAATCCTGCTCTCACCCTGAGCCTACAGACTTCCGTTTCTTTGCGGGCACAAGGCAACGAGTAGCCGGTGGCGGAGGCCTGTAGAACTCAAGGGCAGGCGACCGGACCACCAAGGGCTCACGCTTCCTCTCCTACCCGAATGCTGAACCGTGGCAGGGGACAGCAGTCCCGGCTCGACCAAGGAACCCACAGACGGCACGCTCTCCCTAGCCTTCCCACCTGGATTGGCATCCCAGGGTCCTTTCCCAATGCCTCTTCTCCCCATCAGACGGCCACAAGCCTCAACTTAAACAGCGTGGCTGTGGACACCCACGGGAGCAAATGCAACGCGAACCTCTCCCTACTTTCCTTTTGGGAGCCACGTGTTGGACCTCAGTTCCAAGGAGGAGACGGCAGGGATTTCTCACTCATTTTGTTCAGATTTCCAAGGAATGCATTTGTGGAAGTCATCGTCGAGCCAAGCACACGCTCAAACGCTGGACATGCAAACTTGCAGATTCCACCACGGTACGGACAGCGAGCTGAATCATGTCAGCATACGGAAGTGAACAAAGCAAAGCCATCGGGGAAGGAAATGCAGCCAGTTCTCAGGGCATCGAAGCTCGGGTTCCCATGGAAATGGCCAGAAGGTGAGGGTGTAGCCCCGTTGCACATGTTCCCTTGGTCAAACCTCTAGGTTTTAGGAAAGAGGTGCTACTTACCGCAACAAGGGTTAAACCAGGATCCTCATGGAATGCGGGCCAACACCCCTGTGAGACTCCTCCTCCTCACTTCACCGGGTGTCAGGGATTATACAGATGGTCCCAGGTTGATCTGCTGCTGGAATTCCTTTCCTGGCATTCCACCTGGCTCGGGGTGAGAGAACACATGCGTTCTTTAGGAGGGTGCACGGGTGCACCGAGCGAAAGGGCGATATCCCTCAGTGATGCGTGCTCTGTCTCCCCTCGACATTTAATTTGCTGCAGATCTTGCCTGTGGGTCCGCAGGGAAACGTGAAAGCAACATAGAGCTGACGCCTTCAGAGGGTGCGGCCATCAGGACACAGAGCACCGCTGTCCAAAATCCCCCTGGTCTCGGGCACTGCAATTCCACTCCTGAGTGCTCTCCCATCCACCACAGCAGAAGGATGTCTTCCTAAACCCCTGAGACACCCTCTGGGCAACTGTGGCCCCTCAGACTAAGAGCCGGTGCCATCTAGGGGAACACGCCCGCCCTTGGCACATATTCTTCCACACAAGTGCCACGCTCTTACGGGGAAGAGATCTTCCACAAGGGAAGGGGCCTTGGCCGAATATGACGGCCTTCGTCAAAAGCAGCTCGAAGGGAACCGTGACAAAGGGCACGTGAGGAACACCTGGACTGATCAAGCGAGACTCACCAGTAGGCACGCTTCCTGAGCTGCTGCCAAGACAGATGACCTACCCTTGGTTCACACACAGAGGTAATGACATGGGAAACATTCTGAAGCCCAACGTGGTGGGGAAACCCTTGCAACCAAATGGCATGGGAGCCATTCCAATGCCCATTGTGGCGGAGAACACCATTGCCCCAATGGGGTCAACTGCGGTGGTACCTGGCACATTCACACTCCGGGCCCGTCAGTGACGTGACCTCGGAGAAACAGTGAGGCCCAGGTCTTTTAGAAGCAATGTGTGACCCACAGCCATGCAATTAAGAGAACGCAGCCAACAGCCGAGACACCTGAACCGCTATGACTCGTCTGGCTTGTGGTCAGGCACACCGGATACCACAGTCTGGATGCACCAGCGCGTGGCAGTAAAAATGACCCCCGCACCACACACCCTCACCCGCCTTAAAATCTATAGCCTTTCCTTGGCAGCCGACTCCCTTTTTTCCGCATGGTTGTGCCCAGTGACCTCCGGGAAGATCTGCAAACCTCAGGGAACGCTATGTGGGCCAGGTTTAGTAAAGATGTTGGGCTGGACTCAGGAACACCCTCACACCTCCAACACAGGGGGAACGTGGACAGACAGGGACAAAACACCCCACGACCTCCAAATCAGCCCCCATGACAAGACACCATACTGTGCCACAAACGCAACCATTCACTAGCATAGGGACCCGCCATGAAGTAAATCGACCAAGGAGGGGAAAAAGGCGGGACAGTCCACAGAAGTTCTCCCGTGTTCCCTCTCTACACGTGCCTCCAAATGCTCCTGAGGGGACATCAAAAGTCTTCCTGGAAGCCTATGGCCTGTGTCAATCTGTCCACCCACAAGTAAACATGTGGGCTTAGCCAGCCATTTCATGTGTCTTTATCGGTAGCCTTGCCCTTCCCTCTCCACCGGGATCCCAACGTGTCATGGAAAGATGCCAGAGCCACCCCTCACCAAAGAAGCTTGCTGTGACTTATCTTGACTAAGGCATTTTCTAGCCTGTTCACACAGCACACACAAGCCGGAAACAACCCGAGGAGGAGCCATCAGCTTGGCCAACCGCCCGGGGACAATGGCCCATTGGATTTCTCCCCTCATCATGAGAAACCGAAACTGCATCTGGTCTCCCAAGCAGAACATCACAAAGAGCCAGCCCTAGGCCAGGAATCCTGCTCTGACCCTGACCATAGACTTCTCTTTCCGTGAGGGCACAAGGCAACGAGTAGCCGGTGGCGGCGGCCTGTAGAACTCAAATGCAGTCGATAGGACCACCAATGGTTCACGCTTCCTTTCCTAGCCGCACGCTCGTCCGTGGCAGGGGACAGAAGTCCTGGCTCGACCAAGGAACCCAGAGACGGCACGCTGTCCCTAGCCTTCCCACCTGCATTGGCATCCCAGGCTCCTTTCCCAATGGCTCTTCTCCCCATGAGACGGCCACAACCCTCCACTTGAACAACGTGGCTGTACACACACACGGCAGCAAACGCAACCTCAACCTCTCCCTACTTTCCTTTTGGGAGCCACGTGCTGGACCTCAGTTCCGATGAGGAGACGGTAGGGTTTTCTCACTCATTTTGTTCAGATTTCCAAGGAATGCATCTGTGGGGGTCATCATCGATCCAAGCACATGCTCAAACGCCGGACATGCAAAGTTGCAGATTCCACCAAGGGACGGCCAGTGAGCTGAATCATGTCAGCATACAGAAGCGGCCAGATCTGAGCCATGGGGCAGGAAATGCAGCCAGTTCTCAGGTCATCGAAGCTCATGTTCCCCAGGAAAAAGACAGAAGATGAGGCTGTAGCACCGGTTTTCAGTTCCCGTGGCCAAACCTCTAGGTTTTAGCAAAGAAGTGCCACTTACCGCAACAAGGTTTAAACCAGGATCCTCATGGAATGTGCGCCAACACCCCTGCGAGACTCCTCCTCCTCCCTTCACCAGGTATTATGGATTATACGGATGGCCCCGGGCTGCTCTGCTGCTGGGATTCCGTCCCTGGCAGTCCACCTGGCTCGGGCTGAGTGAACACACGCGTGCTTGAGGATGGTGCACGGGCGCACCGAGGGAAAGGGCGATACCATCTAGTGATGCGTGCTCTATATCCCCTCAACATTTCATTTGCTGCCCATCGTGCCTGGGCGTCCACACGTAAATGTGAAAGCAACGTGGCGTAGACGCCTTCACAGCGTGCCGCCATCAGGACGAAGAGCCCCGCCGTCCAACAACACCCTGGTCTCGGGCCCTGCAATTCCTCTCCTGAGCACTCTCCCCTCCATCACAGCTAAAGGATGTCTTCCGGAAACCCTGAGACACGCTCAGGGCAACTGTGCCTCCTCAGACTAAGAGCCAGTGACCTTTGGGGAACACACCAACTCTAAGCACATATGGCTCCACACAGTGGACGCGCCCGGAAGATCAAGAGATCTTCCACAAGGGAAGGGCACACGGCCGAATATGACGGCCTCCACCAAAAGCGGCTCATAGGGACCCACGACAAAGGGCACGTGAGGAACACCTGCACTAATCAAGGCAGACTCACCAGCAGGCATACTTCCTGGCCTGCTGTTAGGACAGACGACCTACCCTTGTCGTACACACAAAGGTAATGGCATGGGAACCATTACGATGCCCAACGTGGCGGGGCAAACTCTTGCGGCAATTGGGTCTCTTGCAGTGCTGCCTGCCACTTTCGCACTCTGGGTCCGTCAGTGACGTGACCTCGGTGAAACCGTGAGGCCCAGGTCCTCTAGAAGCAACGTGTTACCTACAGCCGCGCAACAAGAGAACCCGGCCAACAGCCTAGACACCTGAACCGGTATGACTTCTCTGGACTGTGGCCAGGCACGCCGTACACCACAGTCTCAAAGCACCAGCGGGTGGCAGGAGAAAAGATCCCCGCACCACACATCCTCTCGGGCCCGGAAACCTGTAGCCTTTCCTTGGCAGCCGACTCCCTTTCCGCGTGGTTTTGCCCAAAGACCTCCGGGAAGGTCTGCAATCCTCAGGGACTGCTAGGTGGGCTGGGTGTAGTACCGATGCAGGGCTGTACTGAGGAACACCTTCACATCTTCAACACAGGGAGAACGTGGACAGACAGGGACAAAACACCCCACGGCCTCCAAATCAGCCCCCATGAGAAGACACCATCCTGTGCCACGAAGGCAACCATTCCCTGGCACAGGGACCCGCCATGAAGTAAATTGACCAAGGAGGGGAAACAAGCGAGACACGCCACAGATGTGCTCCCGTGTTCCCTCTCTACACTTGCCTCCAAATGTCCCTGAGGGAATACCAAAAGTGTTCCCGGAAGCCTATGACCACCATCGATCTATCCACCCACCAGTAAACCTGTGGGATTAGCCAGCCATCTCTCGTGTCTGCTTCATTCGCCTTGCCCTCCTCTCTCCACCGGGATCCCAACGTGTCAGGGAAAGATGCCAGAGCCACCCCTCACCAAGGAAGCTTGCTGTGACTTATCTTCACTAAGGCATTTTCTAGCCCTTTCACACAGCACACACAAGCCAGACACAACCCGAGGGGGAGCCCTCAGCTTGGCCAACCTCCCGGTGACAATGGCCCATTGGATTTCTCCCCTTATCAGGAGAAACCTAAACTGCATCTGGTCTCCCAAGCAGAACACGGCAAAGAAGCCTGCCCTAGGCCAGGAATCCTGCTCTCACCCTGAGCCTACAGACTTCCGTTTCTTTGCGGGCACAAGGCAACGAGTAGCCGGTGGCGGAGGCCTGTAGAACTCAAGGGCAGGCGACCGGACCACCAAGGGCTCACGCTTCCTCTCCTACCCGAATGCTGAACCGTGGCAGGGGACAGCAGTCCCGGCTCGACCAAGGAACCCACAGACGGCACGCTCTCCCTAGCCTTCCCACCTGGATTGGCATCCCAGGGTCCTTTCCCAATGCCTCTTCTCCCCATCAGACGGCCACAAGCCTCAACTTAAACAGCGTGGCTGTGGACACCCACGGGAGCAAATGCAACGCGAACCTCTCCCTACTTTCCTTTTGGGAGCCACGTGTTGGACCTCAGTTCCAAGGAGGAGACGGCAGGGATTTCTCACTCATTTTGTTCAGATTTCCAAGGAATGCATTTGTGGAAGTCATCGTCGAGCCAAGCACACGCTCAAACGCTGGACATGCAAACTTGCAGATTCCACCACGGTACGGACAGCGAGCTGAATCATGTCAGCATACGGAAGTGAACAAAGCAAAGCCATCGGGGAAGGAAATGCAGCCAGTTCTCAGGGCATCGAAGCTCGGGTTCCCATGGAAATGGCCAGAAGGTGAGGGTGTAGCCCCGTTGCACATGTTCCCTTGGTCAAACCTCTAGGTTTTAGGAAAGAGGTGCTACTTACCGCAACAAGGGTTAAACCAGGATCCTCATGGAATGCGGGCCAACACCCCTGTGAGACTCCTCCTCCTCACTTCACCGGGTGTCAGGGATTATACAGATGGTCCCAGGTTGATCTGCTGCTGGAATTCCTTTCCTGGCATTCCACCTGGCTCGGGGTGAGAGAACACATGCGTTCTTTAGGAGGGTGCACGGGTGCACCGAGCGAAAGGGCGATATCCCTCAGTGATGCGTGCTCTGTCTCCCCTCGACATTTAATTTGCTGCAGATCTTGCCTGTGGGTCCGCAGGGAAACGTGAAAGCAACATAGAGCTGACGCCTTCAGAGGGTGCGGCCATCAGGACACAGAGCACCGCTGTCCAAAATCCCCCTGGTCTCGGGCACTGCAATTCCACTCCTGAGTGCTCTCCCATCCACCACAGCAGAAGGATGTCTTCCTAAACCCCTGAGACACCCTCTGGGCAACTGTGGCCCCTCAGACTAAGAGCCGGTGCCATCTAGGGGAACACGCCCGCCCTTGGCACATATTCTTCCACACAAGTGCCACGCTCTTACGGGGAAGAGATCTTCCACAAGGGAAGGGGCCTTGGCCGAATATGACGGCCTTCGTCAAAAGCAGCTCGAAGGGAACCGTGACAAAGGGCACGTGAGGAACACCTGGACTGATCAAGCGAGACTCACCAGTAGGCACGCTTCCTGAGCTGCTGCCAAGACAGATGACCTACCCTTGGTTCACACACAGAGGTAATGACATGGGAAACATTCTGAAGCCCAACGTGGTGGGGAAACCCTTGCAACCAAATGGCATGGGAGCCATTCCAATGCCCATTGTGGCGGAGAACACCATTGCACCAATGGGGTCAACTGCGGTGGTACCTGGCACATTCACACTCCGGGCCCGTCAGTGACGTGACCTCGGAGAAACAGTGAGGCCCAGGTCTTCTAGAAGCAATGTGTGACCCACAGCCATGCAATTAAGAGAACCCAGCCAACAGCCGAGACACCTGAACCGCTATGACTCGTCTGGCCTGTGGCCAGGCACACCGGATACCACAGTCTGGATGCACCAGCGCGTGGCAGTAAAAATGACCCCCGCACCACACACCCTCACCCGCCTTAAAATCTATAGCCTTTCCTTGGCAGCCGACTCCCTTTTTTCCGCATGGTTGTGCCCAGTGACCTCCGGGAAGATCTGCAAACCTCAGGGAACGCTATGTGGGCCAGGTTTAGTAAAGATGTTGGGCTGGACTCAGGAACACCCTCACACCTTCAACACAGGGGGAACGTGGACAGACAGGGACAAAACACCCCACGACCTCCAAATCAGCCCCCATGAGAAGACACCATACTGTGCCACAAACGCAACCATTCACTAGCATAGGGACCCGCCATGAAGTAAATCGACCAAGGAGGGGAAAAAGGCGGGACAGTCCACAGAAGTTCTCCCGTGTTCCCTCTCTACACGTGCCTCCAAATGCTCCTGAGGGGATATCAAAAGTGTTCCTGGAAGCCTATGGCCTCTGTCAATCTGTCCACCCACAAGTAAACATGTGGGCTTAGCCAGCCATTTCATGTGTCTTTATCGGTAGCCTTGCCCTTCCCTCTCCACCGGGATCCCAACGTGTCATGGAAAGATGCCAGAGCCACCCCTCACCAAAGAAGCTTGCTGTGACTTATCTTGACTAAGGCATTTTCTAGCCTGTTCACACAGCACACACAAGCCGGAAACAACCCGAGGAGGAGCCATCAGCTTGGCCAACCGCCCGGGGACAATGGCCCATTGGATTTCTCCCCTCATCATGAGAAACCGAAACTGCATCTGGTCTCCCAAGCAGAACATCACAAAGAGCCAGCCCTAGGCCAGGAATCCTGCTCTGACCCTGACCATAGACTTCTCTTTCCGTGAGGGCACAAGGCAACGAGTAGCCGGTGGCGGCGGCCTGTAGAACTCAAATGCAGTCGATAGGACCACCAATGGTTCACGCTTCCTTTCCTAGCCGCACGCTCGTCCGTGGCAGGGGACAGAAGTCCTGGCTCGACCAAGGAACCCAGAGACGGCACGCTGTCCCTAGCCTTCCCACCTGCATTGGCATCCCAGGCTCCTTTCCCAATGGCTCTTCTCCCCATGAGACGGCCACAACCCTCCACTTGAACAACGTGGCTGTACACACACACGGCAGCAAACGCAACCTCAACCTCTCCCTACTTTCCTTTTGGGAGCCACGTGCTGGACCTCAGTTCCGATGAGGAGACGGTAGGGTTTTCTCACTCATTTTGTTCAGATTTCCAAGGAATGCATCTGTGGGGGTCATCATCGATCCAAGCACATGCTCAAACGCCGGACATGCAAAGTTGCAGATTCCACCAAGGGACGGCCAGTGAGCTGAATCATGTCAGCATACAGAAGCGGCCAGATCTGAGCCATGGGGCAGGAAATGCAGCCAGTTCTCAGGTCATCGAAGCTCATGTTCCCCAGGAAAAAGACAGAAGATGAGGCTGTAGCACCGGTTTTCAGTTCCCGTGGCCAAACCTCTAGGTTTTAGCAAAGAAGTGCCACTTACCGCAACAAGGTTTAAACCAGGATCCTCATGGAATGTGCGCCAACACCCCTGCGAGACTCCTCCTCCTCCCTTCACCAGGTATTATGGATTATACGGATGGCCCCGGGCTGCTCTGCTGCTGGGATTCCGTCCCTGGCAGTCCACCTGGCTCGGGCTGAGTGAACACACGCGTGCTTGAGGATGGTGCACGGGCGCACCGAGGGAAAGGGCGATACCATCTAGTGATGCGTGCTCTATATCCCCTCAACATTTCATTTGCTGCCCATCGTGCCTGGGCGTCCACACGTAAATGTGAAAGCAACGTGGCGTAGACGCCTTCACAGCGTGCCGCCATCAGGACGAAGAGCCCCGCCGTCCAACAACACCCTGGTCTCGGGCCCTGCAATTCCTCTCCTGAGCACTCTCCCCTCCATCACAGCTAAAGGATGTCTTCCGGAAACCCTGAGACACGCTCAGGGCAACTGTGCCTCCTCAGACTAAGAGCCAGTGACCTTTGGGGAACACACCAACTCTAAGCACATATGGCTCCACACAGTGGACGCGCCCGGAAGATCAAGAGATCTTCCACAAGGGAAGGGCACACGGCCGAATATGACGGCCTCCACCAAAAGCGGCTCATAGGGACCCACGACAAAGGGCACGTGAGGAACACCTGCACTAATCAAGGCAGACTCACCAGCAGGCATACTTCCTGGCCTGCTGTTAGGACAGACGACCTACCCTTGTCGTACACACAAAGGTAATGGCATGGGAACCATTACGATGCCCAACGTGGCGGGGCAAACTCTTGCGGCAATTGGGTCTCTTGCAGTGCTGCCTGCCACTTTCGCACTCTGGGTCCGTCAGTGACGTGACCTCGGTGAAACCGTGAGGCCCAGGTCCTCTAGAAGCAACGTGTTACCTACAGCCGCGCAACAAGAGAACCCGGCCAACAGCCTAGACACCTGAACCGGTATGACTTCTCTGGACTGTGGCCAGGCACGCCGTACACCACAGTCTCAAAGCACCAGCGGGTGGCAGGAGAAAAGATCCCCGCACCACACATCCTCTCGGGCCCGGAAACCTGTAGCCTTTCCTTGGCAGCCGACTCCCTTTCCGCGTGGTTTTGCCCAAAGACCTCCGGGAAGGTCTGCAATCCTCAGGGACTGCTAGGTGGGCTGGGTGTAGTACCGATGCAGGGCTGTACTGAGGAACACCTTCACATCTTCAACACAGGGAGAACGTGGACAGACAGGGACAAAACACCCCACGGCCTCCAAATCAGCCCCCATGAGAAGACACCATCCTGTGCCACGAAGGCAACCATTCCCTGGCACAGGGACCCGCCATGAAGTAAATTGACCAAGGAGGGGAAACAAGCGAGACACGCCACAGATGTGCTCCCGTGTTCCCTCTCTACACTTGCCTCCAAATGTCCCTGAGGGAATACCAAAAGTGTTCCCGGAAGCCTATGACCACCATCGATCTATCCACCCACCAGTAAACCTGTGGGATTAGCCAGCCATCTCTCGTGTCTGCTTCATTCGCCTTGCCCTCCTCTCTCCACCGGGATCCCAACGTGTCAGGGAAAGATGCCAGAGCCACCCCTCACCAAGGAAGCTTGCTGTGACTTATCTTCACTAAGGCATTTTCTAGCCCTTTCACACAGCACACACAAGCCAGACACAACCCGAGGGGGAGCCCTCAGCTTGGCCAACCTCCCGGTGACAATGGCCCATTGGATTTCTCCCCTTATCAGGAGAAACCTAAACTGCATCTGGTCTCCCAAGCAGAACACGGCAAAGAAGCCTGCCCTAGGCCAGGAATCCTGCTCTCACCCTGAGCCTACAGACTTCCGTTTCTTTGCGGGCACAAGGCAACGAGTAGCCGGTGGCGGAGGCCTGTAGAACTCAAGGGCAGGCGACCGGACCACCAAGGGCTCACGCTTCCTCTCCTACCCGAATGCTGAACCGTGGCAGGGGACAGCAGTCCCGGCTCGACCAAGGAACCCACAGACGGCACGCTCTCCCTAGCCTTCCCACCTGGATTGGCATCCCAGGGTCCTTTCCCAATGCCTCTTCTCCCCATCAGACGGCCACAAGCCTCAACTTAAACAGCGTGGCTGTGGACACCCACGGGAGCAAATGCAACGCGAACCTCTCCCTACTTTCCTTTTGGGAGCCACGTGTTGGACCTCAGTTCCAAGGAGGAGACGGCAGGGATTTCTCACTCATTTTGTTCAGATTTCCAAGGAATGCATTTGTGGAAGTCATCGTCGAGCCAAGCACACGCTCAAACGCTGGACATGCAAACTTGCAGATTCCACCACGGTACGGACAGCGAGCTGAATCATGTCAGCATACGGAAGTGAACAAAGCAAAGCCATCGGGGAAGGAAATGCAGCCAGTTCTCAGGGCATCGAAGCTCGGGTTCCCATGGAAATGGCCAGAAGGTGAGGGTGTAGCCCCGTTGCACATGTTCCCTTGGTCAAACCTCTAGGTTTTAGGAAAGAGGTGCTACTTACCGCAACAAGGGTTAAACCAGGATCCTCATGGAATGCGGGCCAACACCCCTGTGAGACTCCTCCTCCTCACTTCACCGGGTGTCAGGGATTATACAGATGGTCCCAGGTTGATCTGCTGCTGGAATTCCTTTCCTGGCATTCCACCTGGCTCGGGGTGAGAGAACACATGCGTTCTTTAGGAGGGTGCACGGGTGCACCGAGCGAAAGGGCGATATCCCTCAGTGATGCGTGCTCTGTCTCCCCTCGACATTTAATTTGCTGCAGATCTTGCCTGTGGGTCCGCAGGGAAACGTGAAAGCAACATAGAGCTGACGCCTTCAGAGGGTGCGGCCATCAGGACACAGAGCACCGCTGTCCAAAATCCCCCTGGTCTCGGGCACTGCAATTCCACTCCTGAGTGCTCTCCCATCCACCACAGCAGAAGGATGTCTTCCTAAACCCCTGAGACACCCTCTGGGCAACTGTGGCCCCTCAGACTAAGAGCCGGTGCCATCTAGGGGAACACGCCCGCCCTTGGCACATATTCTTCCACACAAGTGCCACGCTCTTACGGGGAAGAGATCTTCCACAAGGGAAGGGGCCTTGGCCGAATATGACGGCCTTCGTCAAAAGCAGCTCGAAGGGAACCGTGACAAAGGGCACGTGAGGAACACCTGGACTGATCAAGCGAGACTCACCAGTAGGCACGCTTCCTGAGCTGCTGCCAAGACAGATGACCTACCCTTGGTTCACACACAGAGGTAATGACATGGGAAACATTCTGAAGCCCAACGTGGTGGGGAAACCCTTGCAACCAAATGGCATGGGAGCCATTCCAATGCCCATTGTGGCGGAGAACACCATTGCCCCAATGGGGTCAACTGCGGTGGTACCTGGCACATTCACACTCCGGGCCCGTCAGTGACGTGACCTCGGAGAAACAGTGAGGCCCAGGTCTTTTAGAAGCAATGTGTGACCCACAGCCATGCAATTAAGAGAACCCAGCCAACAGCCGAGACACCTGAACCGCTATGACTCGTCTGGCTTGTGGTCAGGCACACCGGATACCACAGTCTGGATGCACCAGCGCGTGGCAGTAAAAATGACCCCCGCACCACACACCCTCACCCGCCTTAAAATCTATAGCCTTTCCTTGGCAGCCGACTCCCTTTTTTCCGCATGGTTGTGCCCAGTGACCTCCGGGAAGATCTGCAAACCTCAGGGAACGCTATGTGGGCCAGGTTTAGTAAAGATGTTGGGCTGGACTCAGGAACACCCTCACACCTCCAACACAGGGGGAACGTGGACAGACAGGGACAAAACACCCCACGACCTCCAAATCAGCCCCCATGACAAGACACCATACTGTGCCACAAACGCAACCATTCACTAGCATAGGGACCCGCCATGAAGTAAATCGACCAAGGAGGGGAAAAAGGCGGGACAGTCCACAGAAGTTCTCCCGTGTTCCCTCTCTACACGTGCCTCCAAATGCTCCTGAGGGGACATCAAAAGTCTTCCTGGAAGCCTATGGCCTGTGTCAATCTGTCCACCCACAAGTAAACATGTGGGCTTAGCCAGCCATTTCATGTGTCTTTATCGGTAGCCTTGCCCTTCCCTCTCCACCGGGATCCCAACGTGTCATGGAAAGATGCCAGAGCCACCCCTCACCAAAGAAGCTTGCTGTGACTTATCTTGACTAAGGCATTTTCTAGCCTGTTCACACAGCACACACAAGCCGGAAACAACCCGAGGAGGAGCCATCAGCTTGGCCAACCGCCCGGGGACAATGGCCCATTGGATTTCTCCCCTCATCATGAGAAACCGAAACTGCATCTGGTCTCCCAAGCAGAACATCACAAAGAGCCAGCCCTAGGCCAGGAATCCTGCTCTGACCCTGACCATAGACTTCTCTTTCCGTGAGGGCACAAGGCAACGAGTAGCCGGTGGCGGCGGCCTGTAGAACTCAAATGCAGTCGATAGGACCACCAATGGTTCACGCTTCCTTTCCTAGCCGCACGCTCGTCCGTGGCAGGGGACAGAAGTCCTGGCTCGACCAAGGAACCCAGAGACGGCACGCTGTCCCTAGCCTTCCCACCTGCATTGGCATCCCAGGCTCCTTTCCCAATGGCTCTTCTCCCCATGAGACGGCCACAACCCTCCACTTGAACAACGTGGCTGTACACACACACGGCAGCAAACGCAACCTCAACCTCTCCCTACTTTCCTTTTGGGAGCCACGTGCTGGACCTCAGTTCCGATGAGGAGACGGTAGGGTTTTCTCACTCATTTTGTTCAGATTTCCAAGGAATGCATCTGTGGGGGTCATCATCGATCCAAGCACATGCTCAAACGCCGGACATGCAAAGTTGCAGATTCCACCAAGGGACGGCCAGTGAGCTGAATCATGTCAGCATACAGAAGCGGCCAGATCTGAGCCATGGGGCAGGAAATGCAGCCAGTTCTCAGGTCATCGAAGCTCATGTTCCCCAGGAAAAAGACAGAAGATGAGGCTGTAGCACCGGTTTTCAGTTCCCGTGGCCAAACCTCTAGGTTTTAGCAAAGAAGTGCCACTTACCGCAACAAGGTTTAAACCAGGATCCTCATGGAATGTGCGCCAACACCCCTGCGAGACTCCTCCTCCTCCCTTCACCAGGTATTATGGATTATACGGATGGCCCCGGGCTGCTCTGCTGCTGGGATTCCGTCCCTGGCAGTCCACCTGGCTCGGGCTGAGTGAACACACGCGTGCTTGAGGATGGTGCACGGGCGCACCGAGGGAAAGGGCGATACCATCTAGCGATGCGTGCTCTATATCCCCTCAACATTTCATTTGCTGCCCATCGTGCCTGGGCGTCCGCACGTAAATGTGAAAGCAACGTGGCGTAGACGCCTTCACAGCGTGCCGCCATCAGGACGAAGAGCCCCGCCGTCCAACAACACCCTGGTCTCGGGCCCTGCAATTCCTCTCCTGAGCACTCTCCCCTCCATCACAGCTAAAGGATGTCTTCCGGAAACCCTGAGACACGCTCAGGGCAACTGTGCCTCCTCAGACTAAGAGCCAGTGACCTTTGGGGAACACACCAACTCTAAGCACATATGGCTCCACACAGTGGACGCGCCCGGAAGATCAAGAGATCTTCCACAAGGGAAGGGCACACGGCCGAATATGACGGCCTCCACCAAAAGCGGCTCATAGGGACCCACGACAAAGGGCACGTGAGGAACACCTGCACTAATCAAGGCAGACTCACCAGCAGGCATACTTCCTGGCCTGCTGTTAGGACAGACGACCTACCCTTGTCGTACACACAAAGGTAATGGCATGGGAACCATTACGATGCCCAACGTGGCGGGGCAAACTCTTGCGGCAATTGGGTCTCTTGCAGTGCTGCCTGCCACTTTCGCACTCTGGGTCCGTCAGTGACGTGACCTCGGTGAAACCGTGAGGCCCAGGTCCTCTAGAAGCAACGTGTTACCTACAGCCGCGCAACAAGAGAACCCGGCCAACAGCCTAGACACCTGAACCGGTATGACTTCTCTGGACTGTGGCCAGGCACGCCGTACACCACAGTCTCAAAGCACCAGCGGGTGGCAGGAGAAAAGATCCCCGCACCACACATCCTCTCGGGCCCGGAAACCTGTAGCCTTTCCTTGGCAGCCGACTCCCTTTCCGCGTGGTTTTGCCCAAAGACCTCCGGGAAGGTCTGCAATCCTCAGGGACTGCTAGGTGGGCTGGGTGTAGTACCGATGCAGGGCTGTACTGAGGAACACCTTCACATCTTCAACACAGGGAGAACGTGGACAGACAGGGACAAAACACCCCACGGCCTCCAAATCAGCCCCCATGAGAAGACACCATCCTGTGCCACGAAGGCAACCATTCCCTGGCACAGGGACCCGCCATGAAGTAAATTGACCAAGGAGGGGAAACAAGCGAGACACGCCACAGATGTGCTCCCGTGTTCCCTCTCTACACTTGCCTCCAAATGTCCCTGAGGGAATACCAAAAGTGTTCCCGGAAGCCTATGACCACCATCGATCTATCCACCCACCAGTAAACCTGTGGGATTAGCCAGCCATCTCTCGTGTCTGCTTCATTCGCCTTGCCCTCCTCTCTCCACCGGGATCCCAACGTGTCAGGGAAAGATGCCAGAGCCACCCCTCACCAAGGAAGCTTGCTGTGACTTATCTTCACTAAGGCATTTTCTAGCCCTTTCACACAGCACACACAAGCCAGACACAACCCGAGGGGGAGCCCTCAGCTTGGCCAACCTCCCGGTGACAATGGCCCATTGGATTTCTCCCCTTATCAGGAGAAACCTAAACTGCATCTGGTCTCCCAAGCAGAACACGGCAAAGAAGCCTGCCCTAGGCCAGGAATCCTGCTCTCACCCTGAGCCTACAGACTTCCGTTTCTTTGCGGGCACAAGGCAACGAGTAGCCGGTGGCGGAGGCCTGTAGAACTCAAGGGCAGGCGACCGGACCACCAAGGGCTCACGCTTCCTCTCCTACCCGAATGCTGAACCGTGGCAGGGGACAGCAGTCCCGGCTCGACCAAGGAACCCACAGACGGCACGCTCTCCCTAGCCTTCCCACCTGGATTGGCATCCCAGGGTCCTTTCCCAATGCCTCTTCTCCCCATCAGACGGCCACAAGCCTCAACTTAAACAGCGTGGCTGTGGACACCCACGGGAGCAAATGCAACGCGAACCTCTCCCTACTTTCCTTTTGGGAGCCACGTGTTGGACCTCAGTTCCAAGGAGGAGACGGCAGGGATTTCTCACTCATTTTGTTCAGATTTCCAAGGAATGCATTTGTGGAAGTCATCGTCGAGCCAAGCACACGCTCAAACGCTGGACATGCAAACTTGCAGATTCCACCACGGTACGGACAGCGAGCTGAATCACGTCAGCATACGGAAGTGAACAAAGCAAAGCCACTGGGGAAGGAAATGCAGCCAGTTCTCAGGGCATCGAAGCTCGGGTTCCCATGGAAAAGGCCAGAAGGTGAGGGTGTAGCCCCGTTGCACATGTTCCCTTGGTCAAACCTCTAGGTTTTAGGAAAGAGGTGCTACTTACCGCAACAAGGGTTAAACCAGGATCCTCATGGAATGCGGGCCAACACCCCTGTGAGACTCCTCCTCCTCACTTCACCGGGTGTCAGGGATTATACAGATGGTCCCAGGTTGATCTGCTGCTGGAATTCCTTTCCTGGCATTCCACCTGGCTCGGGGTGAGAGAACACATGCGTTCTTTAGGAGGGTGCACGGGTGCACCGAGCGAAAGGGCGATATCCCTCAGTGATGCGTGCTCTGTCTCCCCTCGACATTTAATTTGCTGCAGATCTTGCCTGTGGGTCCGCAGGGAAACGTGAAAGCAACATAGAGCTGACGCCTTCAGAGGGTGCGGCCATCAGGACACAGAGCACCGCTGTCCAAAATCCCCCTGGTCTCGGGCACTGCAATTCCACTCCTGAGTGCTCTCCCATCCACCACAGCAGAAGGATGTCTTCCTAAACCCCTGAGACACCCTCTGGGCAACTGTGGCCCCTCAGACTAAGAGCCGGTGCCATCTAGGGGAACACGCCCGCCCTTGGCACATATTCTTCCACACAAGTGCCACGCTCTTACGGGGAAGAGATCTTCCACAAGGGAAGGGGCCTTGGCCGAATATGACGGCCTTCGTCAAAAGCAGCTCGAAGGGAACCGTGACAAAGGGCACGTGAGGAACACCTGGACTGATCAAGCGAGACTCACCAGTAGGCACACTTCCTGAGCTGCTGCCAAGACAGATGACCTACCCTTGGTTCACACACAGAGGTAATGACATGGGAAACATTCTGAAGCCCAACGTGGTGGGGAAACCCTTGCAACCAAATGGCATGGGAGCCATTCCAATGCCCATTGTGGCGGAGAACACCATTGCCCCAATGGGGTCAACTGCGGTGGTACCTGGCACATTCACACTCCGGGCCCGTCAGTGACGTGACCTCGGAGAAACAGTGAGGCCCAGGTCTTCTAGAAGCAATGTGTGACCCACAGCCATGCAATTAAGAGAACGCAGCCAACAGCCGAGACACCTGAACCGCTATGACTCGTCTGGCCTGTGGCCAGGCACACCGGATACCACAGTCTGGATGCACCAGCGCATGGCAGTAAAAATGACCCCCGCACCACACACCCTCACCCGCCTTTAAATCTATAGCCTTTCCTTGGCAGCCGACTCCCTTTTTTCCGCATGGTTGTGCCCAGTGACCTCCGGGAAGATCTGCAAACCTCAGGGAACGCTATGTGGGCCAGGTTTAGTAAAGATGTTGGGCTGGACTCAGGAACACCCTCACACCTTCAACACAGGGGAAACGTGGACAGACAGGGACAAAACACCCCATGACCTCCAAATCAGCCCCCATGAGAAGACACCATACTGTGCCACAAAGGCAACCATTCACTAGCATAGGGACCCGCCATGAAGTAAATCGACCAAGGAGGGGAAAAAGGCGGGACAGTCCACAGAAGTTCTCCCGTGTTCCCTCTCTACACGTGCCTCCAAATGCTCCTGAGGGGACATCAAAAGTCTTCCTGGAAGCTTATGGCCTCTGTCAATCTGTCCACCCACAAGTAAACATGTGGGCTTAGCCAGCCATTTCATGTGTCTTTATCGGTAGCCTTGCCCTTCCCTCTCCACCGGGATCCCAACGTGTCATGGAAAGATGCCAGAGCCACCCCTCACCAAAGAAGCTTGCTGTGACTTATCTTGACTAAGGCATTTTCTAGCCTGTTCACACAGCACACACAAGCCGGAAACAACCCGAGGAGGAGCCATCAGCTTGGCCAACCGCCCGGGGACAATGGCCCATTGGATTTCTCCCCTCATCATGAGAAACCGAAACTGCATCTGGTCTCCCAAGCAGAACATCACAAAGAGCCAGCCCTAGGCCAGGAATCCTGCTCTGACCCTGACCATAGACTTCTCTTTCCGTGAGGGCACAAGGCAACGAGTAGCCGGTGGCGGCGGCCTGTAGAACTCAAATGCAGTCGATAGGACCACCAATGGTTCACGCTTCCTTTCCTAGCCGCACGCTCGTCCGTGGCAGGGGACAGAAGTCCTGGCTCGACCAAGGAACCCAGAGACGGCACGCTGTCCCTAGCCTTCCCACCTGCATTGGCATCCCAGGCTCCTTTCCCAATGGCTCTTCTCCCCATGAGACGGCCACAACCCTCCACTTGAACAACGTGGCTGTACACACACACGGCAGCAAACGCAACCTCAACCTCTCCCTACTTTCCTTTTGGGAGCCACGTGCTGGACCTCAGTTCCGATGAGGAGACGGTAGGGTTTTCTCACTCATTTTGTTCAGATTTCCAAGGAATGCATCTGTGGGGGTCATCATCGATCCAAGCACATGCTCAAACGCCGGACATGCAAAGTTGCAGATTCCACCAAGGGACGGCCAGTGAGCTGAATCATGTCAGCATACAGAAGCGGCCAGATCTGAGCCATGGGGCAGGAAATGCAGCCAGTTCTCAGGTCATCGAAGCTCATGTTCCCCAGGAAAAAGACAGAAGATGAGGCTGTAGCACCGGTTTTCAGTTCCCGTGGCCAAACCTCTAGGTTTTAGCAAAGAAGTGCCACTTACCGCAACAAGGTTTAAACCAGGATCCTCATGGAATGTGCGCCAACACCCCTGCGAGACTCCTCCTCCTCCCTTCACCAGGTATTATGGATTATACGGATGGCCCCGGGCTGCTCTGCTGCTGGGATTCCGTCCCTGGCAGTCCACCTGGCTCGGGCTGAGTGAACACACGCGTGCTTGAGGATGCTGCACGGGCGCACCGAGGGAAAGGGCGATACCATCTAGTGATGCGTGCTCTATATCCCCTCAACATTTCATTTGCTGCCCATCGTGCCTGGGCGTCCACACGTAAATGTGAAAGCAACGTGGCGTAGACGCCTTCACAGCGTGCCGCCATCAGGACGAAGAGCCCCGCCGTCCAACAACACCCTGGTCTCGGGCCCTGCAATTCCTCTCCTGAGCACTCTCCCCTCCATCACAGCTAAAGGATGTCTTCCGGAAACCCTGAGACACGCTCAGGGCAACTGTGCCTCCTCAGACTAAGAGCCAGTGACCTTTGGGGAACACACCAACTCTAAGCACATATGGCTCCACACAGTGGACGCGCCCGGAAGATCAAGAGATCTTCCACAAGGGAAGGGCACACGGCCGAATATGACGGCCTCCACCAAAAGCGGCTCATAGGGACCCACGACAAAGGGCACGTGAGGAACACCTGCACTAATCAAGGCAGACTCACCAGCAGGCATACTTCCTGGCCTGCTGTTAGGACAGACGACCTACCCTTGTCGTACACACAAAGGTAATGGCATGGGAACCATTACGATGCCCAACGTGGCGGGGCAAACTCTTGCGGCAATTGGGTCTCTTGCAGTGCTGCCTGCCACTTTCGCACTCTGGGTCCGTCAGTGACGTGACCTCGGTGAAACCGTGAGGCCCAGGTCCTCTAGAAGCAACGTGTTACCTACAGCCGCGCAACAAGAGAACCCGGCCAACAGCCTAGACACCTGAACCGGTATGACTTCTCTGGACTGTGGCCAGGCACGCCGTACACCACAGTCTCAAAGCACCAGCGGGTGGCAGGAGAAAAGATCCCCGCACCACACATCCTCTCGGGCCCGGAAACCTGTAGCCTTTCCTTGGCAGCCGACTCCCTTTCCGCGTGGTTTTGCCCAAAGACCTCCGGGAAGGTCTGCAATCCTCAGGGACTGCTAGGTGGGCTGGGTGTAGTACCGATGCAGGGCTGTACTGAGGAACACCTTCACATCTTCAACACAGGGAGAACGTGGACAGACAGGGACAAAACACCCCACGGCCTCCAAATCAGCCCCCATGAGAAGACACCATCCTGTGCCACGAAGGCAACCATTCCCTGGCACAGGGACCCGCCATGAAGTAAATTGACCAAGGAGGGGAAACAAGCGAGACACGCCACAGATGTGCTCCCGTGTTCCCTCTCTACACTTGCCTCCAAATGTCCCTGAGGGAATACCAAAAGTGTTCCCGGAAGCCTATGACCACCATCGATCTATCCACCCACCAGTAAACCTGTGGGATTAGCCAGCCATCTCTCGTGTCTGCTTCATTCGCCTTGCCCTCCTCTCTCCACCGGGATCCCAACGTGTCAGGGAAAGATGCCAGAGCCACCCCTCACCAAGGAAGCTTGCTGTGACTTATCTTCACTAAGGCATTTTCTAGCCCTTTCACACAGCACACACAAGCCAGACACAACCCGAGGGGGAGCCCTCAGCTTGGCCAACCTCCCGGTGACAATGGCCCATTGGATTTCTCCCCTTATCAGGAGAAACCTAAACTGCATCTGGTCTCCCAAGCAGAACACGGCAAAGAAGCCTGCCCTAGGCCAGGAATCCTGCTCTCACCCTGAGCCTACAGACTTCCGTTTCTTTGCGGGCACAAGGCAACGAGTAGCCGGTGGCGGAGGCCTGTAGAACTCAAGGGCAGGCGACCGGACCACCAAGGGCTCACGCTTCCTCTCCTACCCGAATGCTGAACCGTGGCAGGGGACAGCAGTCCCGGCTCGACCAAGGAACCCACAGACGGCACGCTCTCCCTAGCCTTCCCTGCTGGATTGGCATCCCAGGGTCCTTTCCCAATGCCTCTTCTCCCCATCAGACGGCCACAAGCCTCAACTTAAACAGCGTGGCTGTGGACACCCACGGGAGCAAATGCAACGCGAACCTCTCCCTACTTTCCTTTTGGGAGCCACGTGTTGGACCTCAGTTCCAAGGAGGAGACGGCAGGGATTTCTCACTCATTTTGTTCAGATTTCCAAGGAATGCATTTGTGGAAGTCATCGTCGAGCCAAGCACACGCTCAAACGCTGGACATGCAAACTTGCAGATTCCACCACGGTACGGACAGCGAGCTGAATCACGTCAGCATACGGAAGTGAACAAAGCAAAGCCACTGGGGAAGGAAATGCAGCCAGTTCTCAGGGCATCGAAGCTCGGGTTCCCATGGAAAAGGCCAGAAGGTGAGGGTGTAGCCCCGTTGCACATGTTCCCTTGGTCAAACCTCTAGGTTTTAGGAAAGAGGTGCTACTTACCGCAACAAGGGTTAAACCAGGATCCTCATGGAATGCGGGCCAACACCCCTGTGAGACTCCTCCTCCTCACTTCACCGGGTGTCAGGGATTATACAGATGGTCCCAGGTTGATCTGCTGCTGGAATTCCTTTCCTGGCATTCCACCTGGCTCGGGGTGAGAGAACACATGCGTTCTTTAGGAGGGTGCACGGGTGCACCGAGCGAAAGGGCGATATCCCTCAGTGATGCGTGCTCTGTCTCCCCTCGACATTTAATTTGCTGCAGATCTTGCCTGTGGGTCCGCAGGGAAACGTGAAAGCAACATAGAGCTGACGCCTTCAGAGGGTGCGGCCATCAGGACACAGAGCACCGCTGTCCAAAATCCCCCTGGTCTCGGGCACTGCAATTCCACTCCTGAGTGCTCTCCCATCCACCACAGCAGAAGGATGTCTTCCTAAACCCCTGAGACACCCTCTGGGCAACTGTGGCCCCTCAGACTAAGAGCCGGTGCCATCTAGGGGAACACGCCCGCCCTTGGCACATATTCTTCCACACAAGTGCCACGCTCTTACGGGGAAGAGATCTTCCACAAGGGAAGGGGCCTTGGCCGAATATGACGGCCTTCGTCAAAAGCAGCTCGAAGGGAACCGTGACAAAGGGCACGTGAGGAACACCTGGACTGATCAAGCGAGACTCACCAGTAGGCACACTTCCTGAGCTGCTGCCAAGACAGATGACCTACCCTTGGTTCACACACAGAGGTAATGACATGGGAAACATTCTGAAGCCCAACGTGGTGGGGAAACCCTTGCAACCAAATGGCATGGGAGCCATTCCAATGCCCATTGTGGCGGAGAACACCATTGCCCCAATGGGGTCAACTGCGGTGGTACCTGGCACATTCACACTCCGGGCCCGTCAGTGACGTGACCTCGGAGAAACAGTGAGGCCCAGGTCTTCTAGAAGCAATGTGTGACCCACAGCCATGCAATTAAGAGAACCCAGCCAACAGCCGAGACACCTGAACCGCTATGACTCGTCTGGCCTGTGGCCAGGCACACCGGATACCACAGTCTGGATGCACCAGCGCGTGGCAGTAAAAATGACCCCCGCACCACACACCCTCACCCGCCTTTAAATCTATAGCCTTTCCTTGGCAGCCGACTCCCTTTTTTCCGCATGGTTGTGCCCAGTGACCTCCGGGAAGATCTGCAATCCTCAGGGAACGCTATGTGGGCCAGGTTTAGTAAAGATGTTGGGCTGGACTCAGGAACACCCTCACACCTTCAACACAGGGGAAACGTGGACAGACAGGGACAAAACACCCCATGACCTCCAAATCAGCCCCCATGAGAAGACACCATACTGTGCCACAAAGGCAACCATTCACTAGCATAGGGACCCGCCATGAAGTAAATCGACCAAGGAGGGGAAAAAGGCGGGACAGTCCACAGAAGTTCTCCCGTGTTCCCTCTCTACACGTGCCTCCAAATGCTCCTGAGGGGACATCAAAAGTCTTCCTGGAAGCCTATGGCCTCTGTCAATCTGTCCACCCACAAGTAAACATGTGGGCTTAGCCAGCCATTTCATGTGTCTTTATCGGTAGCCTTGCCCTTCCCTCTCCACCGGGATCCCAACGTGTCATGGAAAGATGCCAGAGCCACCCCTCACCAAAGAAGCTTGCTGTGACTTATCTTGACTAAGGCATTTTCTAGCCTGTTCACACAGCACACACAAGCCGGAAACAACCCGAGGAGGAGCCATCAGCTTGGCCAACCGCCCGGGGACAATGGCCCATTGGATTTCTCCCCTCATCATGAGAAACCGAAACTGCATCTGGTCTCCCAAGCAGAACATCACAAAGAGCCAGCCCTAGGCCAGGAATCCTGCTCTGACCCTGACCATAGACTTCTCTTTCCGTGAGGGCACAAGGCAACGAGTAGCCGGTGGCGGCGGCCTGTAGAACTCAAATGCAGTCGATAGGACCACCAATGGTTCACGCTTCCTTTCCTAGCCGCACGCTCGTCCGTGGCAGGGGACAGAAGTCCTGGCTCGACCAAGGAACCCAGAGACGGCACGCTGTCCCTAGCCTTCCCACCTGCATTGGCATCCCAGGCTCCTTTCCCAATGGCTCTTCTCCCCATGAGACGGCCACAACCCTCCACTTGAACAACGTGGCTGTACACACACACGGCAGCAAACGCAACCTCAACCTCTCCCTACTTTCCTTTTGGGAGCCACGTGCTGGACCTCAGTTCCGATGAGGAGACGGTAGGGTTTTCTCACTCATTTTGTTCAGATTTCCAAGGAATGCATCTGTGGGGGTCATCATCGATCCAAGCACATGCTCAAACGCCGGACATGCAAAGTTGCAGATTCCACCAAGGGACGGCCAGTGAGCTGAATCATGTCAGCATACAGAAGCGGCCAGATCTGAGCCATGGGGCAGGAAATGCAGCCAGTTCTCAGGTCATCGAAGCTCATGTTCCCCAGGAAAAAGACAGAAGATGAGGCTGTAGCACCGGTTTTCAGTTCCCGTGGCCAAACCTCTAGGTTTTAGCAAAGAAGTGCCACTTACCGCAACAAGGTTTAAACCAGGATCCTCATGGAATGTGCGCCAACACCCCTGCGAGACTCCTCCTCCTCCCTTCACCAGGTATTATGGATTATACGGATGGCCCCGGGCTGCTCTGCTGCTGGGATTCCGTCCCTGGCAGTCCACCTGGCTCGGGCTGAGTGAACACACGCGTGCTTGAGGATGGTGCACGGGCGCACCGAGGGAAAGGGCGATACCATCTAGTGATGCGTGCTCTATATCCCCTCAACATTTCATTTGCTGCCCATCGTGCCTGGGCGTCCACACGTAAATGTGAAAGCAACGTGGCGTAGACGCCTTCACAGCGTGCCGCCATCAGGACGAAGAGCCCCGCCGTCCAACAACACCCTGGTCTCGGGCCCTGCAATTCCTCTCCTGAGCACTCTCCCCTCCATCACAGCTAAAGGATGTCTTCCGGAAACCCTGAGACACGCTCAGGGCAACTGTGCCTCCTCAGACTAAGAGCCAGTGACCTTTGGGGAACACACCAACTCTAAGCACATATGGCTCCACACAGTGGACGCGCCCGGAAGATCAAGAGATCTTCCACAAGGGAAGGGCACACGGCCGAATATGACGGCCTCCACCAAAAGCGGCTCATAGGGACCCACGACAAAGGGCACGTGAGGAACACCTGCACTAATCAAGGCAGACTCACCAGCAGGCATACTTCCTGGCCTGCTGTTAGGACAGACGACCTACCCTTGTCGTACACACAAAGGTAATGGCATGGGAACCATTACGATGCCCAACGTGGCGGGGCAAACTCTTGCGGCAATTGGGTCTCTTGCAGTGCTGCCTGCCACTTTCGCACTCTGGGTCCGTCAGTGACGTGACCTCGGTGAAACCGTGAGGCCCAGGTCCTCTAGAAGCAACGTGTTACCTACAGCCGCGCAACAAGAGAACCCGGCCAACAGCCTAGACACCTGAACCGGTATGACTTCTCTGGACTGTGGCCAGGCACGCCGTACACCACAGTCTCAAAGCACCAGCGGGTGGCAGGAGAAAAGATCCCCGCACCACACATCCTCTCGGGCCCGGAAACCTGTAGCCTTTCCTTGGCAGCCGACTCCCTTTCCGCGTGGTTTTGCCCAAAGACCTCCGGGAAGGTCTGCAATCCTCAGGGACTGCTAGGTGGGCTGGGTGTAGTACCGATGCAGGGCTGTACTGAGGAACACCTTCACATCTTCAACACAGGGAGAACATGGACAGACAGGGACAAAACACCCCACGGCCTCCAAATCAGCCCCCATGAGAAGACACCATCCTGTGCCACGAAGGCAACCATTCCCTGGCACAGGGACCCGCCATGAAGTAAATTGACCAAGGAGGGGAAACAAGCGAGACACGCCACAGATGTGCTCCCGTGTTCCCTCTCTACACTTGCCTCCAAATGTCCCTGAGGGAATACCAAAAGTGTTCCCGGAAGCCTATGACCACCATCGATCTATCCACCCACCAGTAAACCTGTGGGATTAGCCAGCCATCTCTCGTGTCTGCTTCATTCGCCTTGCCCTCCTCTCTCCACCGGGATCCCAACGTGTCAGGGAAAGATGCCAGAGCCACCCCTCACCAAGGAAGCTTGCTGTGACTTATCTTCACTAAGGCATTTTCTAGCCCTTTCACACAGCACACACAAGCCAGACACAACCCGAGGGGGAGCCCTCAGCTTGGCCAACCTCCCGGTGACAATGGCCCATTGGATTTCTCCCCTTATCAGGAGAAACCTAAACTGCATCTGGTCTCCCAAGCAGAACACGGCAAAGAAGCCTGCCCTAGGCCAGGAATCCTGCTCTCACCCTGAGCCTACAGACTTCCGTTTCTTTGCGGGCACAAGGCAACGAGTAGCCGGTGGCGGAGGCCTGTAGAACTCAAGGGCAGGCGACCGGACCACCAAGGGCTCACGCTTCCTCTCCTACCCGAATGCTGAACCGTGGCAGGGGACAGCAGTCCCGGCTCGACCAAGGAACCCACAGACGGCACGCTCTCCCTAGCCTTCCCACCTGGATTGGCATCCCAGGGTCCTTTCCCAATGCCTCTTCTCCCCATCAGACGGCCACAAGCCTCAACTTAAACAGCGTGGCTGTGGACACCCACGGGAGCAAATGCAACGCGAACCTCTCCCTACTTTCCTTTTGGGAGCCACGTGTTGGACCTCAGTTCCAAGGAGGAGACGGCAGGGATTTCTCACTCATTTTGTTCAGATTTCCAAGGAATGCATTTGTGGAAGTCATCGTCGAGCCAAGCACACGCTCAAACGCTGGACATGCAAACTTGCAGATTCCACCACGGTACGGACAGCGAGCTGAATCACGTCAGCATACGGAAGTGAACAAAGCAAAGCCACTGGGGAAGGAAATGCAGCCAGTTCTCAGGGCATCGAAGCTCGGGTTCCCATGGAAAAGGCCAGAAGGTGAGGGTGTAGCCCCGTTGCACATGTTCCCTTGGTCAAACCTCTAGGTTTTAGGAAAGAGGTGCTACTTACCGCAACAAGGGTTAAACCAGGATCCTCATGGAATGCGGGCCAACACCCCTGTGAGACTCCTCCTCCTCACTTCACCGGGTGTCAGGGATTATACAGATGGTCCCAGGTTGATCTGCTGCTGGAATTCCTTTCCTGGCATTCCACCTGGCTCGGGGTGAGAGAACACATGCGTTCTTTAGGAGGGTGCACGGGTGCACCGAGCGAAAGGGCGATATCCCTCAGTGATGCGTGCTCTGTCTCCCCTCGACATTTAATTTGCTGCAGATCTTGCCTGTGGGTCCGCAGGGAAACGTGAAAGCAACATAGAGCTGACGCCTTCAGAGGGTGCGGCCATCAGGACACAGAGCACCGCTGTCCAAAATCCCCCTGGTCTCGGGCACTGCAATTCCACTCCTGAGTGCTCTCCCATCCACCACAGCAGAAGGATGTCTTCCTAAACCCCTGAGACACCCTCTGGGCAACTGTGGCCCCTCAGACTAAGAGCCGGTGCCATCTAGGGGAACACGCCCGCCCTTGGCACATATTCTTCCACACAAGTGCCACGCTCTTACGGGGAAGAGATCTTCCACAAGGGAAGGGGCCTTGGCCGAATATGACGGCCTTCGTCAAAAGCAGCTCGAAGGGAACCGTGACAAAGGGCACGTGAGGAACACCTGGACTGATCAAGCGAGACTCACCAGTAGGCACACTTCCTGAGCTGCTGCCAAGACAGATGACCTACCCTTGGTTCACACACAGAGGTAATGACATGGGAAACATTCTGAAGCCCAACGTGGTGGGGAAACCCTTGCAACCAAATGGCATGGGAGCCATTCCAATGCCCATTGTGGCGGAGAACACCATTGCCCCAATGGGGTCAACTGCGGTGGTACCTGGCACATTCACACTCCGGGCCCGTCAGTGACGTGACCTCGGAGAAACAGTGAGGCCCAGGTCTTCTAGAAGCAATGTGTGACCCACAGCCATGCAATTAAGAGAACCCAGCCAACAGCCGAGACACCTGAACCGCTATGACTCGTCTGGCCTGTGGCCAGGCACACCGGATACCACAGTCTGGATGCACCAGCGCGTGGCAGTAAAAATGACCCCCGCACCACACACCCTCACCCGCCTTTAAATCTATAGCCTTTCCTTGGCAGCCGACTCCCTTTTTTCCGCATGGTTGTGCCCAGTGACCTCCGGGAAGATCTGCAATCCTCAGGGAACGCTATGTGGGCCAGGTTTAGTAAAGATGTTGGGCTGGACTCAGGAACACCCTCACACCTTCAACACAGGGGAAACGTGGACAGACAGGGACAAAACACCCCATGACCTCCAAATCAGCCCCCATGAGAAGACACCATACTGTGCCACAAAGGCAACCATTCACTAGCATAGGGACCCGCCATGAAGTAAATCGACCAAGGAGGGGAAAAAGGCGGGACAGTCCACAGAAGTTCTCCCGTGTTCCCTCTCTACACGTGCCTCCAAATGCTCCTGAGGGGACATCAAAAGTCTTCCTGGAAGCCTATGGCCTCTGTCAATCTGTCCACCCACAAGTAAACATGTGGGCTTAGCCAGCCATTTCATGTGTCTTTATCGGTAGCCTTGCCCTTCCCTCTCCACCGGGATCCCAACGTGTCATGGAAAGATGCCAGAGCCACCCCTCACCAAAGAAGCTTGCTGTGACTTATCTTGACTAAGGCATTTTCTAGCCTGTTCACACAGCACACACAAGCCGGAAACAACCCGAGGAGGAGCCATCAGCTTGGCCAACCGCCCGGGGACAATGGCCCATTGGATTTCTCCCCTCATCATGAGAAACCGAAACTGCATCTGGTCTCCCAAGCAGAACATCACAAAGAGCCAGCCCTAGGCCAGGAATCCTGCTCTGACCCTGACCATAGACTTCTCTTTCCGTGAGGGCACAAGGCAACGAGTAGCCGGTGGCGGCGGCCTGTAGAACTCAAATGCAGTCGATAGGACCACCAATGGTTCACGCTTCCTTTCCTAGCCGCACGCTCGTCCGTGGCAGGGGACAGAAGTCCTGGCTCGACCAAGGAACCCAGAGACGGCACGCTGTCCCTAGCCTTCCCACCTGCATTGGCATCCCAGGCTCCTTTCCCAATGGCTCTTCTCCCCATGAGACGGCCACAACCCTCCACTTGAACAACGTGGCTGTACACACACACGGCAGCAAACGCAACCTCAACCTCTCCCTACTTTCCTTTTGGGAGCCACGTGCTGGACCTCAGTTCCGATGAGGAGACGGTAGGGTTTTCTCACTCATTTTGTTCAGATTTCCAAGGAATGCATCTGTGGGGGTCATCATCGATCCAAGCACATGCTCAAACGCCGGACATGCAAAGTTGCAGATTCCACCAAGGGACGGCCAGTGAGCTGAATCATGTCAGCATACAGAAGCGGCCAGATCTGAGCCATGGGGCAGGAAATGCAGCCAGTTCTCAGGTCATCGAAGCTCATGTTCCCCAGGAAAAAGACAGAAGATGAGGCTGTAGCACCGGTTTTCAGTTCCCGTGGCCAAACCTCTAGGTTTTAGCAAAGAAGTGCCACTTACCGCAACAAGGTTTAAACCAGGATCCTCATGGAATGTGCGCCAACACCCCTGCGAGACTCCTCCTCCTCCCTTCACCAGGTATTATGGATTATACGGATGGCCCCGGGCTGCTCTGCTGCTGGGATTCCGTCCCTGGCAGTCCACCTGGCTCGGGCTGAGTGAACACACGCGTGCTTGAGGATGGTGCACGGGCGCACCGAGGGAAAGGGCGATACCATCTAGTGATGCGTGCTCTATATCCCCTCAACATTTCATTTGCTGCCCATCGTGCCTGGGCGTCCACACGTAAATGTGAAAGCAACGTGGCGTAGACGCCTTCACAGCGTGCCGCCATCAGGACGAAGAGCCCCGCCGTCCAACAACACCCTGGTCTCGGGCCCTGCAATTCCTCTCCTGAGCACTCTCCCCTCCATCACAGCTAAAGGATGTCTTCCGGAAACCCTGAGACACGCTCAGGGCAACTGTGCCTCCTCAGACTAAGAGCCAGTGACCTTTGGGGAACACACCAACTCTAAGCACATATGGCTCCACACAGTGGACGCGCCCGGAAGATCAAGAGATCTTCCACAAGGGAAGGGCACACGGCCGAATATGACGGCCTCCACCAAAAGCGGCTCATAGGGACCCACGACAAAGGGCACGTGAGGAACACCTGCACTAATCAAGGCAGACTCACCAGCAGGCATACTTCCTGGCCTGCTGTTAGGACAGACGACCTACCCTTGTCGTACACACAAAGGTAATGGCATGGGAACCATTACGATGCCCAACGTGGCGGGGCAAACTCTTGCGGCAATTGGGTCTCTTGCAGTGCTGCCTGCCACTTTCGCACTCTGGGTCCGTCAGTGACGTGACCTCGGTGAAACCGTGAGGCCCAGGTCCTCTAGAAGCAACGTGTTACCTACAGCCGCGCAACAAGAGAACCCGGCCAACAGCCTAGACACCTGAACCGGTATGACTTCTCTGGACTGTGGCCAGGCACGCCGTACACCACAGTCTCAAAGCACCAGCGGGTGGCAGGAGAAAAGATCCCCGCACCACACATCCTCTCGGGCCCGGAAACCTGTAGCCTTTCCTTGGCAGCCGACTCCCTTTCCGCGTGGTTTTGCCCAAAGACCTCCGGGAAGGTCTGCAATCCTCAGGGACTGCTAGGTGGGCTGGGTGTAGTACCGATGCAGGGCTGTACTGAGGAACACCTTCACATCTTCAACACAGGGAGAACGTGGACAGACAGGGACAAAACACCCCACGGCCTCCAAATCAGCCCCCATGAGAAGACACCATCCTGTGCCACGAAGGCAACCATTCCCTGGCACAGGGACCCGCCATGAAGTAAATTGACCAAGGAGGGGAAACAAGCGAGACACGCCACAGATGTGCTCCCGTGTTCCCTCTCTACACTTGCCTCCAAATGTCCCTGAGGGAATACCAAAAGTGTTCCCGGAAGCCTATGACCACCATCGATCTATCCACCCACCAGTAAACCTGTGGGATTAGCCAGCCATCTCTCGTGTCTGCTTCATTCGCCTTGCCCTCCTCTCTCCACCGGGATCCCAACGTGTCAGGGAAAGATGCCAGAGCCACCCCTCACCAAGGAAGCTTGCTGTGACTTATCTTCACTAAGGCATTTTCTAGCCCTTTCACACAGCACACACAAGCCAGACACAACCCGAGGGGGAGCCCTCAGCTTGGCCAACCTCCCGGTGACAATGGCCCATTGGATTTCTCCCCTTATCAGGAGAAACCTAAACTGCATCTGGTCTCCCAAGCAGAACACGGCAAAGAAGCCTGCCCTAGGCCAGGAATCCTGCTCTCACCCTGAGCCTACAGACTTCCGTTTCTTTGCGGGCACAAGGCAACGAGTAGCCGGTGGCGGAGGCCTGTAGAACTCAAGGGCAGGCGACCGGACCACCAAGGGCTCACGCTTCCTCTCCTACCCGAATGCTGAACCGTGGCAGGGGACAGCAGTCCCGGCTCGACCAAGGAACCCACAGACGGCACGCTCTCCCTAGCCTTCCCACCTGGATTGGCATCCCAGGGTCCTTTCCCAATGCCTCTTCTCCCCATCAGACGGCCACAAGCCTCAACTTAAACAGCGTGGCTGTGGACACCCACGGGAGCAAATGCAACGCGAACCTCTCCCTACTTTCCTTTTGGGAGCCACGTGTTGGACCTCAGTTCCAAGGAGGAGACGGCAGGGATTTCTCACTCATTTTGTTCAGATTTCCAAGGAATGCATTTGTGGAAGTCATCGTCGAGCCAAGCACATGCTCAAACGCTGGACATGCAAACTTGCAGATTCCACCACGGTACGGACAGCGAGCTGAATCATGTCAGCATACGGAAGTGAACAAAGCAAAGCCATCGGGGAAGGAAATGCAGCCAGTTCTCAGGGCATCGAAGCTCGGGTTCCCATGGAAATGGCCAGAAGGTGAGGGTGTAGCCCCGTTGCACATGTTCCCTTGGTCAAACCTCTAGGTTTTAGGAAAGAGGTGCTACTTACCGCAACAAGGGTTAAACCAGGATCCTCATGGAATGCGGGCCAACACCCCTGTGAGACTCCTCCTCCTCACTTCACCGGGTGTCAGGGATTATACAGATGGTCCCAGGTTGATCTGCTGCTGGAATTCCTTTCCTGGCATTCCACCTGGCTCGGGGTGAGAGAACACATGCGTTCTTTAGGAGGGTGCACGGGTGCACCGAGCGAAAGGGCGATATCCCTCAGTGATGCGTGCTCTGTCTCCCCTCGACATTTAATTTGCTGCAGATCTTGCCTGTGGGTCCGCAGGGAAACGTGAAAGCAACATAGAGCTGACGCCTTCAGAGGGTGCGGCCATCAGGACACAGAGCACCGCTGTCCAAAATCCCCCTGGTCTCGGGCACTGCAATTCCACTCCTGAGTGCTCTCCCATCCACCACAGCAGAAGGATGTCTTCCTAAACCCCTGAGACACCCTCTGGGCAACTGTGGCCCCTCAGACTAAGAGCCGGTGCCATCTAGGGGAACACGCCCGCCCTTGGCACATATTCTTCCACACAAGTGCCACGCTCTTACGGGGAAGAGATCTTCCACAAGGGAAGGGGCCTTGGCCGAATATGACGGCCTTCGTCAAAAGCAGCTCGAAGGGAACCGTGACAAAGGGCACGTGAGGAACACCTGGACTGATCAAGCGAGACTCACCAGTAGGCACACTTCCTGAGCTGCTGCCAAGACAGATGACCTACCCTTGGTTCACACACAGAGGTAATGACATGGGAAACATTCTGAAGCCCAACGTGGTGGGGAAACCCTTGCAACCAAATGGCATGGGAGCCATTCCAATGCCCATTGTGGCGGAGAACACCATTGCCCCAATGGGGTCAACTGCGGTGGTACCTGGCACATTCACACTCCGGGCCCGTCAGTGACGTGACCTCGGAGAAACAGTGAGGCCCAGGTCTTTTAGAAGCAATGTGTGACCCACAGCCATGCAATTAAGAGAACCCAGCCAACAGCCGAGACACCTGAACCGCTATGACTCGTCTGGCTTGTGGTCAGGCACACCGGATACCACAGTCTGGATGCACCAGCGCGTGGCAGTAAAAATGACCCCCGCACCACACACCCTCACCCGCCTTAAAATCTATAGCCTTTCCTTGGCAGCCGACTCCCTTTTTTCCGCATGGTTGTGCCCAGTGACCTCCGGGAAGATCTGCAAACCTCAGGGAACGCTATGTGGGCCAGGTTTAGTAAAGATGTTGGGCTGGACTCAGGAACACCCTCACACCTCCAACACAGGGGGAACGTGGACAGACAGGGACAAAACACCCCACGACCTCCAAATCAGCCCCCATGACAAGACACCATACTGTGCCACAAACGCAACCATTCACTAGCATAGGGACCCGCCATGAAGTAAATCGACCAAGGAGGGGAAAAAGGCGGGACAGTCCACAGAAGTTCTCCCGTGTTCCCTCTCTACACGTGCCTCCAAATGCTCCTGAGGGGACATCAAAAGTCTTCCTGGAAGCCTATGGCCTGTGTCAATCTGTCCACCCACAAGTAAACATGTGGGCTTAGCCAGCCATTTCATGTGTCTTTATCGGTAGCCTTGCCCTTCCCTCTCCACCGGGATCCCAACGTGTCATGGAAAGATGCCAGAGCCACCCCTCACCAAAGAAGCTTGCTGTGACTTATCTTGACTAAGGCATTTTCTAGCCTGTTCACACAGCACACACAAGCCGGAAACAACCCGAGGAGGAGCCATCAGCTTGGCCAACCGCCCGGGGACAATGGCCCATTGGATTTCTCCCCTCATCATGAGAAACCGAAACTGCATCTGGTCTCCCAAGCAGAACATCACAAAGAGCCAGCCCTAGGCCAGGAATCCTGCTCTGACCCTGACCATAGACTTCTCTTTCCGTGAGGGCACAAGGCAACGAGTAGCCGGTGGCGGCGGCCTGTAGAACTCAAATGCAGTCGATAGGACCACCAATGGTTCACGCTTCCTTTCCTAGCCGCACGCTCGTCCGTGGCAGGGGACAGAAGTCCTGGCTCGACCAAGGAACCCAGAGACGGCACGCTGTCCCTAGCCTTCCCACCTGCATTGGCATCCCAGGCTCCTTTCCCAATGGCTCTTCTCCCCATGAGACGGCCACAACCCTCCACTTGAACAACGTGGCTGTACACACACACGGCAGCAAACGCAACCTCAACCTCTCCCTACTTTCCTTTTGGGAGCCACGTGCTGGACCTCAGTTCCGATGAGGAGACGGTAGGGTTTTCTCACTCATTTTGTTCAGATTTCCAAGGAATGCATCTGTGGGGGTCATCATCGATCCAAGCACATGCTCAAACGCCGGACATGCAAAGTTGCAGATTCCACCAAGGGACGGCCAGTGAGCTGAATCATGTCAGCATACAGAAGCGGCCAGATCTGAGCCATGGGGCAGGAAATGCAGCCAGTTCTCAGGTCATCGAAGCTCATGTTCCCCAGGAAAAAGACAGAAGATGAGGCTGTAGCACCGGTTTTCAGTTCCCGTGGCCAAACCTCTAGGTTTTAGCAAAGAAGTGCCACTTACCGCAACAAGGTTTAAACCAGGATCCTCATGGAATGTGCGCCAACACCCCTGCGAGACTCCTCCTCCTCCCTTCACCAGGTATTATGGATTATACGGATGGCCCCGGGCTGCTCTGCTGCTGGGATTCCGTCCCTGGCAGTCCACCTGGCTCGGGCTGAGTGAACACACGCGTGCTTGAGGATGCTGCACGGGCGCACCGAGGGAAAGGGCGATACCATCTAGTGATGCGTGCTCTATATCCCCTCAACATTTCATTTGCTGCCCATCGTGCCTGGGCGTCCGCACGTAAATGTGAAAGCAACGTGGCGTAGACGCCTTCACAGCGTGCCGCCATCAGGACGAAGCGCCCCGCCGTCCAACAACACCCTGGTCTCGGGCCCTGCAATTCCTCTCCTGAGCACTCTCCCCTCCATCACAGCTAAAAGATGTCTTCCGGAAACCCTGAGACACGCTCAGGGCAACTGTGCCTCCTCAGACTAAGAGCCAGTGACCTTTGGGGAACACACCAACTCTAAGCACATATGGCTCCACACAGTGGACGCGCCCGGAAGATCAAGAGATCTTCCACAAGGGAAGGGCACACGGCCGAATATGACGGCCTCCATCAAAAGCGGCTCATAGGGACCCACGACAAAGGGCACGTGAGGAACACCTGCACTAATCAAGGCAGACTCACCAGCAGGCATACTTCCTGGCCTGCTGTTAGGACAGACGACCTACCCTTGTCGTACACACAAAGGTAATGGCATGGGAACCATTACGATGCCCAACGTGGCGGGGCAAACTGTTGCGGCAATTGGGTCTCTTGCAGTGCTGCCTGCCACTTTCGCACTCTGGGTCCGTCAGTGACGTGACCTCGGTGAAACCGTGAGGCCCAGGTCCTCTAGAAGCAACGTGTTACCTACAGCCGCGCAACAAGAGAACCCGGCCAACAGCCTAGACACCTGAACCGGTATGACTTCTCTGGACTGTGGCCAGGCACGCCGTACACCACAGTCTCAAAGCACCAGCGGGTGGCAGGAGAAAAGATCCCCGCACCACACATCCTCTCGGGCCCGGAAACCTGTAGCCTTTCCTTGGCAGCCGACTCCCTTTCCGCGTGGTTTTGCCCAAAGACCTCCAGGAAGGTCTGCAATCCTCAGGGACTGCTAGGTGGGCTGGGTGTAGTACCGATGCAGGGCTGTACTGAGGAACACCTTCACATCTTCAACACAGGGAGAACGTGGACAGACAGGGACAAAACACCCCACGGCCTCCAAATCAGCCCCCATGAGAAGACACCATCCTGTGCCACGAAGGCAACCATTCCCTGGCACAGGGACCCGCCATGAAGTAAATTGACCAAGGAGGGGAAACAAGCGAGACACGCCACAGATGTGCTCCCGTGTTCCCTCTCTACACTTGCCTCCAAATGTCCCTGAGGGAATACCAAAAGTGTTCCCGGAAGCCTATGACCACCATCGATCTATCCACCCACCAGTAAACCTGTGGGATTAGCCAGCCATCTCTCGTGTCTGCTTCATTCGCCTTGCCCTCCTCTCTCCACCGGGATCCCAACGTGTCAGGGAAAGATGCCAGAGCCACCCCTCACCAAGGAAGCTTGCTGTGACTTATCTTCACTAAGGCATTTTCTAGCCCTTTCACACAGCACACACAAGCCAGACACAACCCGAGGGGGAGCCCTCAGCTTGGCCAACCTCCCGGTGACAATGGCCCATTGGATTTCTCCCCTTATCAGGAGAAACCTAAACTGCATCTGGTCTCCCAAGCAGAACACGGCAAAGAAGCCTGCCCTAGGCCAGGAATCCTGCTCTCACCCTGAGCCTACAGACTTCCGTTTCTTTGCGGGCACAAGGCAACGAGTAGCCGGTGGCGGAGGCCTGTAGAACTCAAGGGCAGGCGACCGGACCACCAAGGGCTCACGCTTCCTCTCCTACCCGAATGCTGAACCGTGGCAGGGGACAGCAGTCCCGGCTCGACCAAGGAACCCACAGACGGCACGCTCTCCCTAGCCTTCCCACCTGGATTGGCATCCCAGGGTCCTTTCCCAATGCCTCTTCTCCCCATCAGACGGCCACAAGCCTCAACTTAAACAGCGTGGCTGTGGACACCCACGGGAGCAAATGCAACGCGAACCTCTCCCTACTTTCCTTTTGGGAGCCACGTGTTGGACCTCAGTTCCAAGGAGGAGACGGCAGGGATTTCTCACTCATTTTGTTCAGATTTCCAAGGAATGCATTTGTGGAAGTCATCGTCGAGCCAAGCACATGCTCAAACGCTGGACATGCAAACTTGCAGATTCCACCACGGTACGGACAGCGAGCTGAATCATGTCAGCATACGGAAGTGAACAAAGCAAAGCCATCGGGGAAGGAAATGCAGCCAGTTCTCAGGGCATCGAAGCTCGGGTTCCCATGGAAATGGCCAGAAGGTGAGGGTGTAGCCCCGTTGCACATGTTCCCTTGGTCAAACCTCTAGGTTTTAGGAAAGAGGTGCTACTTACCGCAACAAGGGTTAAACCAGGATCCTCATGGAATGCGGGCCAACACCCCTGTGAGACTCCTCCTCCTCACTTCACCGGGTGTCAGGGATTATACAGATGGTCCCAGGTTGATCTGCTGCTGGAATTCCTTTCCTGGCATTCCACCTGGCTCGGGGTGAGAGAACACATGCGTTCTTTAGGAGGGTGCACGGGTGCACCGAGCGAAAGGGCGATATCCCTCAGTGATGCGTGCTCTGTCTCCCCTCGACATTTAATTTGCTGCAGATCTTGCCTGTGGGTCCGCAGGGAAACGTGAAAGCAACATAGAGCTGACGCCTTCAGAGGGTGCGGCCATCAGGACACAGAGCACCGCTGTCCAAAATCCCCCTGGTCTCGGGCACTGCAATTCCACTCCTGAGTGCTCTCCCATCCACCACAGCAGAAGGATGTCTTCCTAAACCCCTGAGACACCCTCTGGGCAACTGTGGCCCCTCAGACTAAGAGCCGGTGCCATCTAGGGGAACACGCCCGCCCTTGGCACATATTCTTCCACACAAGTGCCACGCTCTTACGGGGAAGAGATCTTCCACAAGGGAAGGGGCCTTGGCCGAATATGACGGCCTTCGTCAAAAGCAGCTCGAAGGGAACCGTGACAAAGGGCACGTGAGGAACACCTGGACTGATCAAGCGAGACTCACCAGTAGGCACACTTCCTGAGCTGCTGCCAAGACAGATGACCTACCCTTGGTTCACACACAGAGGTAATGACATGGGAAACATTCTGAAGCCCAACGTGGTGGGGAAACCCTTGCAACCAAATGGCATGGGAGCCATTCCAATGCCCATTGTGGCGGAGAACACCATTGCCCCAATGGGGTCAACTGCGGTGGTACCTGGCACATTCACACTCCGGGCCCGTCAGTGACGTGACCTCGGAGAAACAGTGAGGCCCAGGTCTTTTAGAAGCAATGTGTGACCCACAGCCATGCAATTAAGAGAACCCAGCCAACAGCCGAGACACCTGAACCGCTATGACTCGTCTGGCTTGTGGTCAGGCACACCGGATACCACAGTCTGGATGCACCAGCGCGTGGCAGTAAAAATGACCCCCGCACCACACACCCTCACCCGCCTTAAAATCTATAGCCTTTCCTTGGCAGCCGACTCCCTTTTTTCCGCATGGTTGTGCCCAGTGACCTCCGGGAAGATCTGCAAACCTCAGGGAACGCTATGTGGGCCAGGTTTAGTAAAGATGTTGGGCTGGACTCAGGAACACCCTCACACCTCCAACACAGGGGGAACGTGGACAGACAGGGACAAAACACCCCACGACCTCCAAATCAGCCCCCATGACAAGACACCATACTGTGCCACAAACGCAACCATTCACTAGCATAGGGACCCGCCATGAAGTAAATCGACCAAGGAGGGGAAAAAGGCGGGACAGTCCACAGAAGTTCTCCCGTGTTCCCTCTCTACACGTGCCTCCAAATGCTCCTGAGGGGATATCAAAAGTCTTCCTGGAAGCCTATGGCCTGTGTCAATCTGTCCACCCACAAGTAAACATGTGGGCTTAGCCAGCCATTTCATGTGTCTTTATCGGTAGCCTTGCCCTTCCCTCTCCACCGGGATCCCAACGTGTCATGGAAAGATGCCAGAGCCACCCCTCACCAAAGAAGCTTGCTGTGACTTATCTTGACTAAGGCATTTTCTAGCCTGTTCACACAGCACACACAAGCCGGAAACAACCCGAGGAGGAGCCATCAGCTTGGCCAACCGCCCGGGGACAATGGCCCATTGGATTTCTCCCCTCATCATGAGAAACCGAAACTGCATCTGGTCTCCCAAGCAGAACATCACAAAGAGCCAGCCCTAGGCCAGGAATCCTGCTCTGACCCTGACCATAGACTTCTCTTTCCGTGAGGGCACAAGGCAACGAGTAGCCGGTGGCGGCGGCCTGTAGAACTCAAATGCAGTCGATAGGACCACCAATGGTTCACGCTTCCTTTCCTAGCCGCACGCTCGTCCGTGGCAGGGGACAGAAGTCCTGGCTCGACCAAGGAACCCAGAGACGGCACGCTGTCCCTAGCCTTCCCACCTGCATTGGCATCCCAGGCTCCTTTCCCAATGGCTCTTCTCCCCATGAGACGGCCACAACCCTCCACTTGAACAACGTGGCTGTACACACACACGGCAGCAAACGCAACCTCAACCTCTCCCTACTTTCCTTTTGGGAGCCACGTGCTGGACCTCAGTTCCGATGAGGAGACGGTAGGGTTTTCTCACTCATTTTGTTCAGATTTCCAAGGAATGCATCTGTGGGGGTCATCATCGATCCAAGCACATGCTCAAACGCCGGACATGCAAAGTTGCAGATTCCACCAAGGGACGGCCAGTGAGCTGAATCATGTCAGCATACAGAAGCGGCCAGATCTGAGCCATGGGGCAGGAAATGCAGCCAGTTCTCAGGTCATCGAAGCTCATGTTCCCCAGGAAAAAGACAGAAGATGAGGCTGTAGCACCGGTTTTCAGTTCCCGTGGCCAAACCTCTAGGTTTTAGCAAAGAAGTGCCACTTACCGCAACAAGGTTTAAACCAGGATCCTCATGGAATGTGCGCCAACACCCCTGCGAGACTCCTCCTCCTCCCTTCACCAGGTATTATGGATTATACGGATGGCCCCGGGCTGCTCTGCTGCTGGGATTCCGTCCCTGGCAGTCCACCTGGCTCGGGCTGAGTGAACACACGCGTGCTTGAGGATGCTGCACGGGCGCACCGAGGGAAAGGGCGATACCATCTAGTGATGCGTGCTCTATATCCCCTCAACATTTCATTTGCTGCCCATCGTGCCTGGGCGTCCGCACGTAAATGTGAAAGCAACGTGGCGTAGACGCCTTCACAGCGTGCCGCCATCAGGACGAAGCGCCCCGCCGTCCAACAACACCCTGGTCTCGGGCCCTGCAATTCCTCTCCTGAGCACTCTCCCCTCCATCACAGCTAAAAGATGTCTTCCGGAAACCCTGAGACACGCTCAGGGCAACTGTGCCTCCTCAGACTAAGAGCCAGTGACCTTTGGGGAACACACCAACTCTAAGCACATATGGCTCCACACAGTGGACGCGCCCGGAAGATCAAGAGATCTTCCACAAGGGAAGGGCACACGGCCGAATATGACGGCCTCCATCAAAAGCGGCTCATAGGGACCCACGACAAAGGGCACGTGAGGAACACCTGCACTAATCAAGGCAGACTCACCAGCAGGCATACTTCCTGGCCTGCTGTTAGGACAGACGACCTACCCTTGTCGTACACACAAAGGTAATGGCATGGGAACCATTACGATGCCCAACGTGGCGGGGCAAACTCTTGCGGCAATTGGGTCTCTTGCAGTGCTGCCTGCCACTTTCGCACTCTGGGTCCGTCAGTGACGTGACCTCGGTGAAACCGTGAGGCCCAGGTCCTCTAGAAGCAACGTGTTACCTACAGCCGCGCAACAAGAGAACCCGGCCAACAGCCTAGACACCTGAACCGGTATGACTTCTCTGGACTGTGGCCAGGCACGCCGTACACCACAGTCTCAAAGCACCAGCGGGTGGCAGGAGAAAAGATCCCCGCACCACACATCCTCTCGGGCCCGGAAACCTGTAGCCTTTCCTTGGCAGCCGACTCCCTTTCCGCGTGGTTTTGCCCAAAGACCTCCGGGAAGGTCTGCAATCCTCAGGGACTGCTAGGTGGGCTGGGTGTAGTACCGATGCAGGGCTGTACTGAGGAACACCTTCACATCTTCAACACAGGGAGAACGTGGACAGACAGGGACAAAACACCCCACGGCCTCCAAATCAGCCCCCATGAGAAGACACCATCCTGTGCCACGAAGGCAACCATTCCCTGGCACAGGGACCCGCCATGAAGTAAATTGACCAAGGAGGGGAAACAAGCGAGACACGCCACAGATGTGCTCCCGTGTTCCCTCTCTACACTTGCCTCCAAATGTCCCTGAGGGAATACCAAAAGTGTTCCCGGAAGCCTATGACCACCATCGATCTATCCACCCACCAGTAAACCTGTGGGATTAGCCAGCCATCTCTCGTGTCTGCTTCATTCGCCTTGCCCTCCTCTCTCCACCGGGATCCCAACGTGTCAGGGAAAGATGCCAGAGCCACCCCTCACCAAGGAAGCTTGCTGTGACTTATCTTCACTAAGGCATTTTCTAGCCCTTTCACACAGCACACACAAGCCAGACACAACCCGAGGGGGAGCCCTCAGCTTGGCCAACCTCCCGGTGACAATGGCCCATTGGATTTCTCCCCTTATCAGGAGAAACCTAAACTGCATCTGGTCTCCCAAGCAGAACACGGCAAAGAAGCCTGCCCTAGGCCAGGAATCCTGCTCTCACCCTGAGCCTACAGACTTCCGTTTCTTTGCGGGCACAAGGCAACGAGTAGCCGGTGGCGGAGGCCTGTAGAACTCAAGGGCAGGCGACCGGACCACCAAGGGCTCACGCTTCCTCTCCTACCCGAATGCTGAACCGTGGCAGGGGACAGCAGTCCCGGCTCGACCAAGGAACCCACAGACGGCACGCTCTCCCTAGCCTTCCCACCTGGATTGGCATCCCAGGGTCCTTTCCCAATGCCTCTTCTCCCCATCAGACGGCCACAAGCCTCAACTTAAACAGCGTGGCTGTGGACACCCACGGGAGCAAATGCAACGCGAACCTCTCCCTACTTTCCTTTTGGGAGCCACGTGTTGGACCTCAGTTCCAAGGAGGAGACGGCAGGGATTTCTCACTCATTTTGTTCAGATTTCCAAGGAATGCATTTGTGGAAGTCATCGTCGAGCCAAGCACACGCTCAAACGCTGGACATGCAAACTTGCAGATTCCACCACGGTACGGACAGCGAGCTGAATCACGTCAGCATACGGAAGTGAACAAAGCAAAGCCACTGGGGAAGGAAATGCAGCCAGTTCTCAGGGCATCGAAGCTCGGGTTCCCATGGAAAAGGCCAGAAGGTGAGGGTGTAGCCCCGTTGCACATGTTCCCTTGGTCAAACCTCTAGGTTTTAGGAAAGAGGTGCTACTTACCGCAACAAGGGTTAAACCAGGATCCTCATGGAATGCGGGCCAACACCCCTGTGAGACTCCTCCTCCTCACTTCACCGGGTGTCAGGGATTATACAGATGGTCCCAGGTTGATCTGCTGCTGGAATTCCTTTCCTGGCATTCCACCTGGCTCGGGGTGAGAGAACACATGCGTTCTTTAGGAGGGTGCACGGGTGCACCGAGCGAAAGGGCGATATCCCTCAGTGATGCGTGCTCTGTCTCCCCTCGACATTTAATTTGCTGCAGATCTTGCCTGTGGGTCCGCAGGGAAACGTGAAAGCAACATAGAGCTGACGCCTTCAGAGGGTGCGGCCATCAGGACACAGAGCACCGCTGTCCAAAATCCCCCTGGTCTCGGGCACTGCAATTCCACTCCTGAGTGCTCTCCCATCCACCACAGCAGAAGGATGTCTTCCTAAACCCCTGAGACACCCTCTGGGCAACTGTGGCCCCTCAGACTAAGAGCCGGTGCCATCTAGGGGAACACGCCCGCCCTTGGCACATATTCTTCCACACAAGTGCCACGCTCTTACGGGGAAGAGATCTTCCACAAGGGAAGGGGCCTTGGCCGAATATGACGGCCTTCGTCAAAAGCAGCTCGAAGGGAACCGTGACAAAGGGCACGTGAGGAACACCTGGACTGATCAAGCGAGACTCACCAGTAGGCACACTTCCTGAGCTGCTGCCAAGACAGATGACCTACCCTTGGTTCACACACAGAGGTAATGACATGGGAAACATTCTGAAGCCCAACGTGGTGGGGAAACCCTTGCAACCAAATGGCATGGGAGTCATTCCAATGCCCATTGTGGCGGAGAACACCATTGCCCCAATGGGGTCAACTGCGGTGGTACCTGGCACATTCACACTCCGGGCCCGTCAGTGACGTGACCTCGGAGAAACAGTGAGGCCCAGGTCTTCTAGAAGCAATGTGTGACCCACAGCCATGCAATTAAGAGAACCCAGCCAACAGCCGAGACACCTGAACCGCTATGACTCGTCTGGCCTGTGGCCAGGCACACCGGATACCACAGTCTGGATGCACCAGCGCGTGGCAGTAAAAATGACCCCCGCACCACACACCCTCACCCGCCTTTAAATCTATAGCCTTTCCTTGGCAGCCGACTCCCTTTTTTCCGCATGGTTGTGCCCAGTGACCTCCGGGAAGATCTGCAAACCTCAGGGAACGCTATGTGGGCCAGGTTTAGTAAAGATGTTGGGCTGGACTCAGGAACACCCTCACACCTCCAACACAGGGGGAACGTGGACAGACAGGGACAAAACACCCCACGACCTCCAAATCAGCCCCCATGACAAGACACCATACTGTGCCACAAAGGCAACCATTCACTAGCATAGGGACCCGCCATGAAGTAAATCGACCAAGGAGGGGAAAAAGGCAGGACAGTCCACAGCAGTTCTCCCGTGTTCCCTCTCTACACGTGCCTCCAAATGCTCCTGAGGGGACATCAAAAGTCTTCCTGGAAGCCTATGGCCTGTGTCAATCTGTCCACCCACAAGTAAACATGTGGGCTTAGCCAGCCATTTCATGTGTCTTTATCGGTAGCCTTGCCCTTCCCTCTCCACCGGGATCCCAACGTGTCATGGAAAGATGCCAGAGCCACCCCTCACCAAAGAAGCTTGCTGTGACTTATCTTGACTAAGGCATTTTCTAGCCTGTTCACACAGCACACACAAGCCGGAAACAACCCGAGGAGGAGCCATCAGCTTGGCCAACCGCCCGGGGACAATGGCCCATTGGATTTCTCCCCTCATCATGAGAAACCGAAACTGCATCTGGTCTCCCAAGCAGAACATCACAAAGAGCCAGCCCTAGGCCAGGAATCCTGCTCTGACCCTGACCATAGACTTCTCTTTCCGTGAGGGCACAAGGCAACGAGTAGCCGGTGGCGGCGGCCTGTAGAACTCAAATGCAGTCGATAGGACCACCAATGGTTCACGCTTCCTTTCCTAGCCGCACGCTCGTCCGTGGCAGGGGACAGAAGTCCTGGCTCGACCAAGGAACCCAGAGACGGCACGCTGTCCCTAGCCTTCCCACCTGCATTGGCATCCCAGGCTCCTTTCCCAATGGCTCTTCTCCCCATGAGACGGCCACAACCCTCCACTTGAACAACGTGGCTGTACACACACACGGCAGCAAACGCAACCTCAACCTCTCCCTACTTTCCTTTTGGGAGCCACGTGCTGGACCTCAGTTCCGATGAGGAGACGGTAGGGTTTTCTCACTCATTTTGTTCAGATTTCCAAGGAATGCATCTGTGGGGGTCATCATCGATCCAAGCACATGCTCAAACGCCGGACATGCAAAGTTGCAGATTCCACCAAGGGACGGCCAGTGAGCTGAATCATGTCAGCATACAGAAGCGGCCAGATCTGAGCCATGGGGCAGGAAATGCAGCCAGTTCTCAGGTCATCGAAGCTCATGTTCCCCAGGAAAAAGACAGAAGATGAGGCTGTAGCACCGGTTTTCAGTTCCCGTGGCCAAACCTCTAGGTTTTAGCAAAGAAGTGCCACTTACCGCAACAAGGTTTAAACCAGGATCCTCATGGAATGTGCGCCAACACCCCTGCGAGACTCCTCCTCCTCCCTTCACCAGGTATTATGGATTATACGGATGGCCCCGGGCTGCTCTGCTGCTGGGATTCCGTCCCTGGCAGTCCACCTGGCTCGGGCTGAGTGAACACACGCGTGCTTGAGGATGCTGCACGGGCGCACCGAGGGAAAGGGCGATACCATCTAGTCATGCGTGCTCTATATCCCCTCAACATTTCATTTGCTGCCCATCGTGCCTGGGTGTCCGCACGTAAATGTGAAAGCAACGTGGCGTAGACGCCTTCACAGCGTGCCGCCATCAGGACGAAGAGCCCCGCCGTCCAACAACACCCTGGTCTCGGGCCCTGCAATTCCTCTCCTGAGCACTCTCCCCTCCATCACAGCTAAAGGATGTCTTCCGGAAACCCTGAGACACGCTCAGGGCAAATGTGCCTCCTCAGACTAAGAGCCAGTGACCTTTGGGGAACACACCAACTCTAAGCACATATGGCTCCACACAGTGGACGCGCCCGGAAGATCAAGAGATCTTCCACAAGGGAAGGGCACACGGCCGAATATGACGGCCTCCACCAAAAGCGGCTCATAGGGACCCACGACAAAGGGCACGTGAGGAACACCTGGACTAATCAAGGCAGACTCACCAGCAGGCATACTTCCTGGCCTGCTGTTAGGACAGACGACCTACCCTTGTCGTACACACAAAGGTAATGGCATGGGAACCATTACGATGCCCAACGTGGCGGGGCAAACTGTTGCAGCAATTGGGTCTCTTGCAGTGCTGCCTGCCACTTTCGCACTCTGGGTCCGCCAGTGACGTGACCTCGGTGAAACCGTGAGGCCCAGGTCCTCTAGAAGCAACGTGTTACCTACAGCCGCGCAACAAGAGAACCCGGCCAACAGCCTAGACACCTGAACCGGTATGACTTCTCTGGACTGTGGCCAGGCACGCCGTACACCACAGTCTCAAAGCACCAGCGGGTGGCAGGAGAAAAGATCCCCGCACCACACATCCTCTCGGGCCCGGAAACCTGTAGCCTTTCCTTGGCAGCCGACTCCCTTTCCGCGTGGTTTTGCCCAAAGACCTCCGGGAAGGTCTGCAATCCTCAGGGACTGCTAGGTGGGCTGGGTGTAGTACCGATGCAGGGCTGTACTGAGGAACACCTTCACATCTTCAACACAGGGAGAACGTGGACAGACAGGGACAAAACACCCCACGGCCTCCAAATCAGCCCCCATGAGAAGACACCATCCTGTGCCACGAAGGCAACCATTCCCTGGCACAGGGACCCGCCATGAAGTAAATTGACCAAGGAGGGGAAACAAGCGAGACACGCCACAGATGTGCTCCCGTGTTCCCTCTCTACACTTGCCTCCAAATGTCCCTGAGGGAATACCAAAAGTGTTCCCGGAAGCCTATGACCACCATCGATCTATCCACCCACCAGTAAACCTGTGGGATTAGCCAGCCATCTCTCGTGTCTGCTTCATTCGCCTTGCCCTCCTCTCTCCACCGGGATCCCAACGTGTCAGGGAAAGATGCCAGAGCCACCCCTCACCAAGGAAGCTTGCTGTGACTTATCTTCACTAAGGCATTTTCTAGCCCTTTCACACAGCACACACAAGCCAGACACAACCCGAGGGGGAGCCCTCAGCTTGGCCAACCTCCCGGTGACAATGGCCCATTGGATTTCTCCCCTTATCAGGAGAAACCTAAACTGCATCTGGTCTCCCAAGCAGAACACGGCAAAGAAGCCTGCCCTAGGCCAGGAATCCTGCTCTCACCCTGAGCCTACAGACTTCCGTTTCTTTGCGGGCACAAGGCAACGAGTAGCCGGTGGCGGAGGCCTGTAGAACTCAAGGGCAGGCGACCGGACCACCAAGGGCTCACGCTTCCTCTCCTACCCGAATGCTGAACCGTGGCAGGGGACAGCAGTCCCGGCTCGACCAAGGAACCCACAGACGGCACGCTCTCCCTAGCCTTCCCACCTGGATTGGCATCCCAGGGTCCTTTCCCAATGCCTCTTCTCCCCATCAGACGGCCACAAGCCTCAACTTAAACAGCGTGGCTGTGGACACCCACGGGAGCAAATGCAACGCGAACCTCTCCCTACTTTCCTTTTGGGAGCCACGTGTTGGACCTCAGTTCCAAGGAGGAGACGGCAGGGATTTCTCACTCATTTTGTTCAGATTTCCAAGGAATGCATTTGTGGAAGTCATCGTCGAGCCAAGCACACGCTCAAACGCTGGACATGCAAACTTGCAGATTCCACCACGGTACGGACAGCGAGCTGAATCACGTCAGCATACGGAAGTGAACAAAGCAAAGCCACTGGGGAAGGAAATGCAGCCAGTTCTCAGGGCATCGAAGCTCGGGTTCCCATGGAAAAGGCCAGAAGGTGAGGGTGTAGCCCCGTTGCACATGTTCCCTTGGTCAAACCTCTAGGTTTGAGGAAAGAGGTGCTACTTACCGCAACAAGGGTTAAACCAGGATCCTCATGGAATGCGGGCCAACACCCCTGTGAGACTCCTCCTCCTCACTTCACCGGGTGTCAGGGATTATACAGATGGTCCCAGGTTGACCTGCTGCTGGAATTCCTTTCCTGGCATTCCACCTGGCTCGGGGTGAGAGAACACATGCGTTCTTTAGGAGGGTGCACGGGTGCACCGAGCGAAAGGGCGATATCCCTCAGTGATGCGTGCTCTGTCTCCCCTCGACATTTAATTTGCTGCAGATCTTGCCTGTGGGTCCGCAGGGAAACGTGAAAGCAACATAGAGCTGACGCCTTCAGAGGGTGCGGCCATCAGGACACAGAGCACCGCTGTCCAAAATCCCCCTGGTCTCGGGCACTGCAATTCCACTCCTGAGTGCTCTCCCATCCACCACAGCAGAAGGATGTCTTCCTAAACCCCTGAGACACCCTCTGGGCAACTGTGGCCCCTCAGACTAAGAGCCGGTGCCATCTAGGGGAACACGCCCGCCCTTGGCACATATTCTTCCACACAAGTGCCACGCTCTTACGGGGAAGAGATCTTCCACAAGGGAAGGGGCCTTGGCCGAATATGACGGCCTTCGTCAAAAGCAGCTCGAAGGGAACCGTGACAAAGGGCACGTGAGGAACACCTGGACTGATCAAGCGAGACTCACCAGTAGGCACACTTCCTGAGCTGCTGCCAAGACAGATGACCTACCCTTGGTTCACACACAGAGGTAATGACATGGGAAACATTCTGAAGCCCAACGTGGTGGGGAAACCCTTGCAACCAAATGGCATGGGAGCCATTCCAATGCCCATTGTGGCGGAGAACACCATTGCCCCAATGGGGTCAACTGCGGTGGTACCTGGCACATTCACACTCCGGGCCCGTCAGTGACGTGACCTCGGAGAAACAGTGAGGCCCAGGTCTTCTAGAAGCAATGTGTGACCCACAGCCATGCAATTAAGAGAACCCAGCCAACAGCCGAGACACCTGAACCGCTATGACTCGTCTGGCCTGTGGCCAGGCACACCGGATACCACAGTCTGGATGCACCAGCGCGTGGCAGTAAAAATGACCCCCGCACCACACACCCTCACCCGCCTTTAAATCTATAGCCTTTCCTTGGCAGCCGACTCCCTTTTTTCCGCATGGTTGTGCCCAGTGACCTCCGGGAAGATCTGCAAACCTCAGGGAACGCTATGTGGGCCAGGTTTAGTAAAGATGTTGGGCTGGACTCAGGAACACCCTCACACCTCCAACACAGGGGGAACGTGGACAGACAGGGACAAAACACCCCACGACCTCCAAATCAGCCCCCATGACAAGACACCATACTGTGCCACAAACGCAACCATTCACTAGCATAGGGACCCGCCATGAAGTAAATCGACCAAGGAGGGGAAAAAGGCGGGACAGTCCACAGAAGTTCTCCCGTGTTCCCTCTCTACACGTGCCTCCAAATGCTCCTGAGGGGACATCAAAAGTCTTCCTGGAAGCCTATGGCCTGTGTCAATCTGTCCACCCACAAGTAAACATGTGGGCTTAGCCAGCCATTTCATGTGTCTTTATCGGTAGCCTTGCCCTTCCCTCTCCACCGGGATCCCAACGTGTCATGGAAAGATGCCAGAGCCACCCCTCACCAAAGAAGCTTGCTGTGACTTATCTTGACTAAGGCATTTTCTAGCCTGTTCACACAGCACACACAAGCCGGAAACAACCCGAGGAGGAGCCATCAGCTTGGCCAACCGCCCGGGGACAATGGCCCATTGGATTTCTCCCCTCATCATGAGAAACCGAAACTGCATCTGGTCTCCCAAGCAGAACATCACAAAGAGCCAGCCCTAGGCCAGGAATCCTGCTCTGACCCTGACCATAGACTTCTCTTTCCGTGAGGGCACAAGGCAACGAGTAGCCGGTGGCGGCGGCCTGTAGAACTCAAATGCAGTCGATAGGACCACCAATGGTTCACGCTTCCTTTCCTAGCCGCACGCTCGTCCGTGGCAGGGGACAGAAGTCCTGGCTCGACCAAGGAACCCAGAGACGGCACGCTGTCCCTAGCCTTCCCACCTGCATTGGCATCCCAGGCTCCTTTCCCAATGGCTCTTCTCCCCATGAGACGGCCACAACCCTCCACTTGAACAACGTGGCTGTACACACACACGGCAGCAAACGCAACCTCAACCTCTCCCTACTTTCCTTTTGGGAGCCACGTGCTGGACCTCAGTTCCGATGAGGAGACGGTAGGGTTTTCTCACTCATTTTGTTCAGATTTCCAAGGAATGCATCTGTGGGGGTCATCATCGATCCAAGCACATGCTCAAACGCCGGACATGCAAAGTTGCAGATTCCACCAAGGGACGGCCAGTGAGCTGAATCATGTCAGCATACAGAAGCGGCCAGATCTGAGCCATGGGGCAGGAAATGCAGCCAGTTCTCAGGTCATCGAAGCTCATGTTCCCCAGGAAAAAGACAGAAGATGAGGCTGTAGCACCGGTTTTCAGTTCCCGTGGCCAAACCTCTAGGTTTTAGCAAAGAAGTGCCACTTACCGCAACAAGGTTTAAACCAGGATCCTCATGGAATGTGCGCCAACACCCCTGCGAGACTCCTCCTCCTCCCTTCACCAGGTATTATGGATTATACGGATGGCCCCGGGCTGCTCTGCTGCTGGGATTCCGTCCCTGGCAGTCCACCTGGCTCGGGCTGAGTGAACACACGCGTGCTTGAGGATGCTGCACGGGCGCACCGAGGGAAAGGGCGATACCATCTAGTGATGCGTGCTCTATATCCCCTCAACATTTCATTTGCTGCCCATCGTGCCTGGGCGTCCGCACGTAAATGTGAAAGCAACGTGGCGTAGACGCCTTCACAGCGTGCCGCCATCAGGACGAAGCGCCCCGCCGTCCAACAACACCCTGGTCTCGGGCCCTGCAATTCCTCTCCTGAGCACTCTCCCCTCCATCACAGCTAAAAGATGTCTTCCGGAAACCCTGAGACACGCTCAGGGCAACTGTGCCTCCTCAGACTAAGAGCCAGTGACCTTTGGGGAACACACCAACTCTAAGCACATATGGCTCCACACAGTGGACGCGCCCGGAAGATCAAGAGATCTTCCACAAGGGAAGGGCACACGGCCGAATATGACGGCCTCCATCAAAAGCGGCTCATAGGGACCCACGACAAAGGGCACGTGAGGAACACCTGCACTAATCAAGGCAGACTCACCAGCAGGCATACTTCCTGGCCTGCTGTTAGGACAGACGACCTACCCTTGTCGTACACACAAAGGTAATGGCATGGGAACCATTACGATGCCCAACGTGGCGGGGCAAACTGTTGCGGCAATTGGGTCTCTTGCAGTGCTGCCTGCCACTTTCGCACTCTGGGTCCGTCAGTGACGTGACCTCGGTGAAACCGTGAGGCCCAGGTCCTCTAGAAGCAACGTGTTACCTACAGCCGCGCAACAAGAGAACCCGGCCAACAGCCTAGACACCTGAACCGGTATGACTTCTCTGGACTGTGGCCAGGCACGCCGTACACCACAGTCTCAAAGCACCAGCGGGTGGCAGGAGAAAAGATCCCCGCACCACACATCCTCTCGGGCCCGGAAACCTGTAGCCTTTCCTTGGCAGCCGACTCCCTTTCCGCGTGGTTTTGCCCAAAGACCTCCAGGAAGGTCTGCAATCCTCAGGGACTGCTAGGTGGGCTGGGTGTAGTACCGATGCAGGGCTGTACTGAGGAACACCTTCACATCTTCAACACAGGGAGAACGTGGACAGACAGGGACAAAACACCCCACGGCCTCCAAATCAGCCCCCATGAGAAGACACCATCCTGTGCCACGAAGGCAACCATTCCCTGGCACAGGGACCCGCCATGAAGTAAATTGACCAAGGAGGGGAAACAAGCGAGACACGCCACAGATGTGCTCCCGTGTTCCCTCTCTACACTTGCCTCCAAATGTCCCTGAGGGAATACCAAAAGTGTTCCCGGAAGCCTATGACCACCATCGATCTATCCACCCACCAGTAAACCTGTGGGATTAGCCAGCCATCTCTCGTGTCTGCTTCATTCGCCTTGCCCTCCTCTCTCCACCGGGATCCCAACGTGTCAGGGAAAGATGCCAGAGCCACCCCTCACCAAGGAAGCTTGCTGTGACTTATCTTCACTAAGGCATTTTCTAGCCCTTTCACACAGCACACACAAGCCAGACACAACCCGAGGGGGAGCCCTCAGCTTGGCCAACCTCCCGGTGACAATGGCCCATTGGATTTCTCCCCTTATCAGGAGAAACCTAAACTGCATCTGGTCTCCCAAGCAGAACACGGCAAAGAAGCCTGCCCTAGGCCAGGAATCCTGCTCTCACCCTGAGCCTACAGACTTCCGTTTCTTTGCGGGCACAAGGCAACGAGTAGCCGGTGGCGGAGGCCTGTAGAACTCAAGGGCAGGCGACCGGACCACCAAGGGCTCACGCTTCCTCTCCTACCCGAATGCTGAACCGTGGCAGGGGACAGCAGTCCCGGCTCGACCAAGGAACCCACAGACGGCACGCTCTCCCTAGCCTTCCCACCTGGATTGGCATCCCAGGGTCCTTTCCCAATGCCTCTTCTCCCCATCAGACGGCCACAAGCCTCAACTTAAACAGCGTGGCTGTGGACACCCACGGGAGCAAATGCAACGCGAACCTCTCCCTACTTTCCTTTTGGGAGCCACGTGTTGGACCTCAGTTCCAAGGAGGAGACGGCAGGGATTTCTCACTCATTTTGTTCAGATTTCCAAGGAATGCATTTGTGGAAGTCATCGTCGAGCCAAGCACATGCTCAAACGCTGGACATGCAAACTTGCAGATTCCACCACGGTACGGACAGCGAGCTGAATCATGTCAGCATACGGAAGTGAACAAAGCAAAGCCATCGGGGAAGGAAATGCAGCCAGTTCTCAGGGCATCGAAGCTCGGGTTCCCATGGAAATGGCCAGAAGGTGAGGGTGTAGCCCCGTTGCACATGTTCCCTTGGTCAAACCTCTAGGTTTTAGGAAAGAGGTGCTACTTACCGCAACAAGGGTTAAACCAGGATCCTCATGGAATGCGGGCCAACACCCCTGTGAGACTCCTCCTCCTCACTTCACCGGGTGTCAGGGATTATACAGATGGTCCCAGGTTGATCTGCTGCTGGAATTCCTTTCCTGGCATTCCACCTGGCTCGGGGTGAGAGAACACATGCGTTCTTTAGGAGGGTGCACGGGTGCACCGAGCGAAAGGGCGATATCCCTCAGTGATGCGTGCTCTGTCTCCCCTCGACATTTAATTTGCTGCAGATCTTGCCTGTGGGTCCGCAGGGAAACGTGAAAGCAACATAGAGCTGACGCCTTCAGAGGGTGCGGCCATCAGGACACAGAGCACCGCTGTCCAAAATCCCCCTGGTCTCGGGCACTGCAATTCCACTCCTGAGTGCTCTCCCATCCACCACAGCAGAAGGATGTCTTCCTAAACCCCTGAGACACCCTCTGGGCAACTGTGGCCCCTCAGACTAAGAGCCGGTGCCATCTAGGGGAACACGCCCGCCCTTGGCACATATTCTTCCACACAAGTGCCACGCTCTTACGGGGAAGAGATCTTCCACAAGGGAAGGGGCCTTGGCCGAATATGACGGCCTTCGTCAAAAGCAGCTCGAAGGGAACCGTGACAAAGGGCACGTGAGGAACACCTGGACTGATCAAGCGAGACTCACCAGTAGGCACACTTCCTGAGCTGCTGCCAAGACAGATGACCTACCCTTGGTTCACACACAGAGGTAATGACATGGGAAACATTCTGAAGCCCAACGTGGTGGGGAAACCCTTGCAACCAAATGGCATGGGAGCCATTCCAATGCCCATTGTGGCGGAGAACACCATTGCCCCAATGGGGTCAACTGCGGTGGTACCTGGCACATTCACACTCCGGGCCCGTCAGTGACGTGACCTCGGAGAAACAGTGAGGCCCAGGTCTTTTAGAAGCAATGTGTGACCCACAGCCATGCAATTAAGAGAACCCAGCCAACAGCCGAGACACCTGAACCGCTATGACTCGTCTGGCTTGTGGTCAGGCACACCGGATACCACAGTCTGGATGCACCAGCGCGTGGCAGTAAAAATGACCCCCGCACCACACACCCTCACCCGCCTTAAAATCTATAGCCTTTCCTTGGCAGCCGACTCCCTTTTTTCCGCATGGTTGTGCCCAGTGACCTCCGGGAAGATCTGCAAACCTCAGGGAACGCTATGTGGGCCAGGTTTAGTAAAGATGTTGGGCTGGACTCAGGAACACCCTCACACCTCCAACACAGGGGGAACGTGGACAGACAGGGACAAAACACCCCACGACCTCCAAATCAGCCCCCATGACAAGACACCATACTGTGCCACAAACGCAACCATTCACTAGCATAGGGACCCGCCATGAAGTAAATCGACCAAGGAGGGGAAAAAGGCGGGACAGTCCACAGAAGTTCTCCCGTGTTCCCTCTCTACACGTGCCTCCAAATGCTCCTGAGGGGATATCAAAAGTCTTCCTGGAAGCCTATGGCCTGTGTCAATCTGTCCACCCACAAGTAAACATGTGGGCTTAGCCAGCCATTTCATGTGTCTTTATCGGTAGCCTTGCCCTTCCCTCTCCACCGGGATCCCAACGTGTCATGGAAAGATGCCAGAGCCACCCCTCACCAAAGAAGCTTGCTGTGACTTATCTTGACTAAGGCATTTTCTAGCCTGTTCACACAGCACACACAAGCCGGAAACAACCCGAGGAGGAGCCATCAGCTTGGCCAACCGCCCGGGGACAATGGCCCATTGGATTTCTCCCCTCATCATGAGAAACCGAAACTGCATCTGGTCTCCCAAGCAGAACATCACAAAGAGCCAGCCCTAGGCCAGGAATCCTGCTCTGACCCTGACCATAGACTTCTCTTTCCGTGAGGGCACAAGGCAACGAGTAGCCGGTGGCGGCGGCCTGTAGAACTCAAATGCAGTCGATAGGACCACCAATGGTTCACGCTTCCTTTCCTAGCCGCACGCTCGTCCGTGGCAGGGGACAGAAGTCCTGGCTCGACCAAGGAACCCAGAGACGGCACGCTGTCCCTAGCCTTCCCACCTGCATTGGCATCCCAGGCTCCTTTCCCAATGGCTCTTCTCCCCATGAGACGGCCACAACCCTCCACTTGAACAACGTGGCTGTACACACACACGGCAGCAAACGCAACCTCAACCTCTCCCTACTTTCCTTTTGGGAGCCACGTGCTGGACCTCAGTTCCGATGAGGAGACGGTAGGGTTTTCTCACTCATTTTGTTCAGATTTCCAAGGAATGCATCTGTGGGGGTCATCATCGATCCAAGCACATGCTCAAACGCCGGACATGCAAAGTTGCAGATTCCACCAAGGGACGGCCAGTGAGCTGAATCATGTCAGCATACAGAAGCGGCCAGATCTGAGCCATGGGGCAGGAAATGCAGCCAGTTCTCAGGTCATCGAAGCTCATGTTCCCCAGGAAAAAGACAGAAGATGAGGCTGTAGCACCGGTTTTCAGTTCCCGTGGCCAAACCTCTAGGTTTTAGCAAAGAAGTGCCACTTACCGCAACAAGGTTTAAACCAGGATCCTCATGGAATGTGCGCCAACACCCCTGCGAGACTCCTCCTCCTCCCTTCACCAGGTATTATGGATTATACGGATGGCCCCGGGCTGCTCTGCTGCTGGGATTCCGTCCCTGGCAGTCCACCTGGCTCGGGCTGAGTGAACACACGCGTGCTTGAGGATGCTGCACGGGCGCACCGAGGGAAAGGGCGATACCATCTAGTGATGCGTGCTCTATATCCCCTCAACATTTCATTTGCTGCCCATCGTGCCTGGGCGTCCGCACGTAAATGTGAAAGCAACGTGGCGTAGACGCCTTCACAGCGTGCCGCCATCAGGACGAAGCGCCCCGCCGTCCAACAACACCCTGGTCTCGGGCCCTGCAATTCCTCTCCTGAGCACTCTCCCCTCCATCACAGCTAAAAGATGTCTTCCGGAAACCCTGAGACACGCTCAGGGCAACTGTGCCTCCTCAGACTAAGAGCCAGTGACCTTTGGGGAACACACCAACTCTAAGCACATATGGCTCCACACAGTGGACGCGCCCGGAAGATCAAGAGATCTTCCACAAGGGAAGGGCACACGGCCGAATATGACGGCCTCCATCAAAAGCGGCTCATAGGGACCCACGACAAAGGGCACGTGAGGAACACCTGCACTAATCAAGGCAGACTCACCAGCAGGCATACTTCCTGGCCTGCTGTTAGGACAGACGACCTACCCTTGTCGTACACACAAAGGTAATGGCATGGGAACCATTACGATGCCCAACGTGGCGGGGCAAACTCTTGCGGCAATTGGGTCTCTTGCAGTGCTGCCTGCCACTTTCGCACTCTGGGTCCGTCAGTGACGTGACCTCGGTGAAACCGTGAGGCCCAGGTCCTCTAGAAGCAACGTGTTACCTACAGCCGCGCAACAAGAGAACCCGGCCAACAGCCTAGACACCTGAACCGGTATGACTTCTCTGGACTGTGGCCAGGCACGCCGTACACCACAGTCTCAAAGCACCAGCGGGTGGCAGGAGAAAAGATCCCCGCACCACACATCCTCTCGGGCCCGGAAACCTGTAGCCTTTCCTTGGCAGCCGACTCCCTTTCCGCGTGGTTTTGCCCAAAGACCTCCGGGAAGGTCTGCAATCCTCAGGGACTGCTAGGTGGGCTGGGTGTAGTACCGATGCAGGGCTGTACTGAGGAACACCTTCACATCTTCAACACAGGGAGAACGTGGACAGACAGGGACAAAACACCCCACGGCCTCCAAATCAGCCCCCATGAGAAGACACCATCCTGTGCCACGAAGGCAACCATTCCCTGGCACAGGGACCCGCCATGAAGTAAATTGACCAAGGAGGGGAAACAAGCGAGACACGCCACAGATGTGCTCCCGTGTTCCCTCTCTACACTTGCCTCCAAATGTCCCTGAGGGAATACCAAAAGTGTTCCCGGAAGCCTATGACCACCATCGATCTATCCACCCACCAGTAAACCTGTGGGATTAGCCAGCCATCTCTCGTGTCTGCTTCATTCGCCTTGCCCTCCTCTCTCCACCGGGATCCCAACGTGTCAGGGAAAGATGCCAGAGCCACCCCTCACCAAGGAAGCTTGCTGTGACTTATCTTCACTAAGGCATTTTCTAGCCCTTTCACACAGCACACACAAGCCAGACACAACCCGAGGGGGAGCCCTCAGCTTGGCCAACCTCCCGGTGACAATGGCCCATTGGATTTCTCCCCTTATCAGGAGAAACCTAAACTGCATCTGGTCTCCCAAGCAGAACACGGCAAAGAAGCCTGCCCTAGGCCAGGAATCCTGCTCTCACCCTGAGCCTACAGACTTCCGTTTCTTTGCGGGCACAAGGCAACGAGTAGCCGGTGGCGGAGGCCTGTAGAACTCAAGGGCAGGCGACCGGACCACCAAGGGCTCACGCTTCCTCTCCTACCCGAATGCTGAACCGTGGCAGGGGACAGCAGTCCCGGCTCGACCAAGGAACCCACAGACGGCACGCTCTCCCTAGCCTTCCCACCTGGATTGGCATCCCAGGGTCCTTTCCCAATGCCTCTTCTCCCCATCAGACGGCCACAAGCCTCAACTTAAACAGCGTGGCTGTGGACACCCACGGGAGCAAATGCAACGCGAACCTCTCCCTACTTTCCTTTTGGGAGCCACGTGTTGGACCTCAGTTCCAAGGAGGAGACGGCAGGGATTTCTCACTCATTTTGTTCAGATTTCCAAGGAATGCATTTGTGGAAGTCATCGTCGAGCCAAGCACACGCTCAAACGCTGGACATGCAAACTTGCAGATTCCACCACGGTACGGACAGCGAGCTGAATCACGTCAGCATACGGAAGTGAACAAAGCAAAGCCACTGGGGAAGGAAATGCAGCCAGTTCTCAGGGCATCGAAGCTCGGGTTCCCATGGAAAAGGCCAGAAGGTGAGGGTGTAGCCCCGTTGCACATGTTCCCTTGGTCAAACCTCTAGGTTTTAGGAAAGAGGTGCTACTTACCGCAACAAGGGTTAAACCAGGATCCTCATGGAATGCGGGCCAACACCCCTGTGAGACTCCTCCTCCTCACTTCACCGGGTGTCAGGGATTATACAGATGGTCCCAGGTTGATCTGCTGCTGGAATTCCTTTCCTGGCATTCCACCTGGCTCGGGGTGAGAGAACACATGCGTTCTTTAGGAGGGTGCACGGGTGCACCGAGCGAAAGGGCGATATCCCTCAGTGATGCGTGCTCTGTCTCCCCTCGACATTTAATTTGCTGCAGATCTTGCCTGTGGGTCCGCAGGGAAACGTGAAAGCAACATAGAGCTGACGCCTTCAGAGGGTGCGGCCATCAGGACACAGAGCACCGCTGTCCAAAATCCCCCTGGTCTCGGGCACTGCAATTCCACTCCTGAGTGCTCTCCCATCCACCACAGCAGAAGGATGTCTTCCTAAACCCCTGAGACACCCTCTGGGCAACTGTGGCCCCTCAGACTAAGAGCCGGTGCCATCTAGGGGAACACGCCCGCCCTTGGCACATATTCTTCCACACAAGTGCCACGCTCTTACGGGGAAGAGATCTTCCACAAGGGAAGGGGCCTTGGCCGAATATGACGGCCTTCGTCAAAAGCAGCTCGAAGGGAACCGTGACAAAGGGCACGTGAGGAACACCTGGACTGATCAAGCGAGACTCACCAGTAGGCACACTTCCTGAGCTGCTGCCAAGACAGATGACCTACCCTTGGTTCACACACAGAGGTAATGACATGGGAAACATTCTGAAGCCCAACGTGGTGGGGAAACCCTTGCAACCAAATGGCATGGGAGTCATTCCAATGCCCATTGTGGCGGAGAACACCATTGCCCCAATGGGGTCAACTGCGGTGGTACCTGGCACATTCACACTCCGGGCCCGTCAGTGACGTGACCTCGGAGAAACAGTGAGGCCCAGGTCTTCTAGAAGCAATGTGTGACCCACAGCCATGCAATTAAGAGAACCCAGCCAACAGCCGAGACACCTGAACCGCTATGACTCGTCTGGCCTGTGGCCAGGCACACCGGATACCACAGTCTGGATGCACCAGCGCGTGGCAGTAAAAATGACCCCCGCACCACACACCCTCACCCGCCTTTAAATCTATAGCCTTTCCTTGGCAGCCGACTCCCTTTTTTCCGCATGGTTGTGCCCAGTGACCTCCGGGAAGATCTGCAAACCTCAGGGAACGCTATGTGGGCCAGGTTTAGTAAAGATGTTGGGCTGGACTCAGGAACACCCTCACACCTCCAACACAGGGGGAACGTGGACAGACAGGGACAAAACACCCCACGACCTCCAAATCAGCCCCCATGACAAGACACCATACTGTGCCACAAAGGCAACCATTCACTAGCATAGGGACCCGCCATGAAGTAAATCGACCAAGGAGGGGAAAAAGGCAGGACAGTCCACAGCAGTTCTCCCGTGTTCCCTCTCTACACGTGCCTCCAAATGCTCCTGAGGGGACATCAAAAGTCTTCCTGGAAGCCTATGGCCTGTGTCAATCTGTCCACCCACAAGTAAACATGTGGGCTTAGCCAGCCATTTCATGTGTCTTTATCGGTAGCCTTGCCCTTCCCTCTCCACCGGGATCCCAACGTGTCATGGAAAGATGCCAGAGCCACCCCTCACCAAAGAAGCTTGCTGTGACTTATCTTGACTAAGGCATTTTCTAGCCTGTTCACACAGCACACACAAGCCGGAAACAACCCGAGGAGGAGCCATCAGCTTGGCCAACCGCCCGGGGACAATGGCCCATTGGATTTCTCCCCTCATCATGAGAAACCGAAACTGCATCTGGTCTCCCAAGCAGAACATCACAAAGAGCCAGCCCTAGGCCAGGAATCCTGCTCTGACCCTGACCATAGACTTCTCTTTCCGTGAGGGCACAAGGCAACGAGTAGCCGGTGGCGGCGGCCTGTAGAACTCAAATGCAGTCGATAGGACCACCAATGGTTCACGCTTCCTTTCCTAGCCGCACGCTCGTCCGTGGCAGGGGACAGAAGTCCTGGCTCGACCAAGGAACCCAGAGACGGCACGCTGTCCCTAGCCTTCCCACCTGCATTGGCATCCCAGGCTCCTTTCCCAATGGCTCTTCTCCCCATGAGACGGCCACAACCCTCCACTTGAACAACGTGGCTGTACACACACACGGCAGCAAACGCAACCTCAACCTCTCCCTACTTTCCTTTTGGGAGCCACGTGCTGGACCTCAGTTCCGATGAGGAGACGGTAGGGTTTTCTCACTCATTTTGTTCAGATTTCCAAGGAATGCATCTGTGGGGGTCATCATCGATCCAAGCACATGCTCAAACGCCGGACATGCAAAGTTGCAGATTCCACCAAGGGACGGCCAGTGAGCTGAATCATGTCAGCATACAGAAGCGGCCAGATCTGAGCCATGGGGCAGGAAATGCAGCCAGTTCTCAGGTCATCGAAGCTCATGTTCCCCAGGAAAAAGACAGAAGATGAGGCTGTAGCACCGGTTTTCAGTTCCCGTGGCCAAACCTCTAGGTTTTAGCAAAGAAGTGCCACTTACCGCAACAAGGTTTAAACCAGGATCCTCATGGAATGTGCGCCAACACCCCTGCGAGACTCCTCCTCCTCCCTTCACCAGGTATTATGGATTATACGGATGGCCCCGGGCTGCTCTGCTGCTGGGATTCCGTCCCTGGCAGTCCACCTGGCTCGGGCTGAGTGAACACACGCGTGCTTGAGGATGCTGCACGGGCGCACCGAGGGAAAGGGCGATACCATCTAGTCATGCGTGCTCTATATCCCCTCAACATTTCATTTGCTGCCCATCGTGCCTGGGTGTCCGCACGTAAATGTGAAAGCAACGTGGCGTAGACGCCTTCACAGCGTGCCGCCATCAGGACGAAGAGCCCCGCCGTCCAACAACACCCTGGTCTCGGGCCCTGCAATTCCTCTCCTGAGCACTCTCCCCTCCATCACAGCTAAAGGATGTCTTCCGGAAACCCTGAGACACGCTCAGGGCAAATGTGCCTCCTCAGACTAAGAGCCAGTGACCTTTGGGGAACACACCAACTCTAAGCACATATGGCTCCACACAGTGGACGCGCCCGGAAGATCAAGAGATCTTCCACAAGGGAAGGGCACACGGCCGAATATGACGGCCTCCACCAAAAGCGGCTCATAGGGACCCACGACAAAGGGCACGTGAGGAACACCTGGACTAATCAAGGCAGACTCACCAGCAGGCATACTTCCTGGCCTGCTGTTAGGACAGACGACCTACCCTTGTCGTACACACAAAGGTAATGGCATGGGAACCATTACGATGCCCAACGTGGCGGGGCAAACTGTTGCAGCAATTGGGTCTCTTGCAGTGCTGCCTGCCACTTTCGCACTCTGGGTCCGCCAGTGACGTGACCTCGGTGAAACCGTGAGGCCCAGGTCCTCTAGAAGCAACGTGTTACCTACAGCCGCGCAACAAGAGAACCCGGCCAACAGCCTAGACACCTGAACCGGTATGACTTCTCTGGACTGTGGCCAGGCACGCCGTACACCACAGTCTCAAAGCACCAGCGGGTGGCAGGAGAAAAGATCCCCGCACCACACATCCTCTCGGGCCCGGAAACCTGTAGCCTTTCCTTGGCAGCCGACTCCCTTTCCGCGTGGTTTTGCCCAAAGACCTCCGGGAAGGTCTGCAATCCTCAGGGACTGCTAGGTGGGCTGGGTGTAGTACCGATGCAGGGCTGTACTGAGGAACACCTTCACATCTTCAACACAGGGAGAACGTGGACAGACAGGGACAAAACACCCCACGGCCTCCAAATCAGCCCCCATGAGAAGACACCATCCTGTGCCACGAAGGCAACCATTCCCTGGCACAGGGACCCGCCATGAAGTAAATTGACCAAGGAGGGGAAACAAGCGAGACACGCCACAGATGTGCTCCCGTGTTCCCTCTCTACACTTGCCTCCAAATGTCCCTGAGGGAATACCAAAAGTGTTCCCGGAAGCCTATGACCACCATCGATCTATCCACCCACCAGTAAACCTGTGGGATTAGCCAGCCATCTCTCGTGTCTGCTTCATTCGCCTTGCCCTCCTCTCTCCACCGGGATCCCAACGTGTCAGGGAAAGATGCCAGAGCCACCCCTCACCAAGGAAGCTTGCTGTGACTTATCTTCACTAAGGCATTTTCTAGCCCTTTCACACAGCACACACAAGCCAGACACAACCCGAGGGGGAGCCCTCAGCTTGGCCAACCTCCCGGTGACAATGGCCCATTGGATTTCTCCCCTTATCAGGAGAAACCTAAACTGCATCTGGTCTCCCAAGCAGAACACGGCAAAGAAGCCTGCCCTAGGCCAGGAATCCTGCTCTCACCCTGAGCCTACAGACTTCCGTTTCTTTGCGGGCACAAGGCAACGAGTAGCCGGTGGCGGAGGCCTGTAGAACTCAAGGGCAGGCGACCGGACCACCAAGGGCTCACGCTTCCTCTCCTACCCGAATGCTGAACCGTGGCAGGGGACAGCAGTCCCGGCTCGACCAAGGAACCCACAGACGGCACGCTCTCCCTAGCCTTCCCACCTGGATTGGCATCCCAGGGTCCTTTCCCAATGCCTCTTCTCCCCATCAGACGGCCACAAGCCTCAACTTAAACAGCGTGGCTGTGGACACCCACGGGAGCAAATGCAACGCGAACCTCTCCCTACTTTCCTTTTGGGAGCCACGTGTTGGACCTCAGTTCCAAGGAGGAGACGGCAGGGATTTCTCACTCATTTTGTTCAGATTTCCAAGGAATGCATTTGTGGAAGTCATCGTCGAGCCAAGCACACGCTCAAACGCTGGACATGCAAACTTGCAGATTCCACCACGGTACGGACAGCGAGCTGAATCACGTCAGCATACGGAAGTGAACAAAGCAAAGCCATCGGGGAAGGAAATGCAGCCAGTTCTCAGGGCATCGAAGCTCGGGTTCCCATGGAAAAGGCCAGAAGGTGAGGGTGTAGCCCCGTTGCACATGTTCCCTTGGTCAAACCTCTAGGTTTGAGGAAAGAGGTGCTACTTACCGCAACAAGGGTTAAACCAGGATCCTCATGGAATGCGGGCCAACACCCCTGTGAGACTCCTCCTCCTCACTTCACCGGGTGTCAGGGATTATACAGATGGTCCCAGGTTGACCTGCTGCTGGAATTCCTTTCCTGGCATTCCACCTGGCTCGGGGTGAGAGAACACATGCGTTCTTTAGGAGGGTGCACGGGTGCACCGAGCGAAAGGGCGATATCCCTCAGTGATGCGTGCTCTGTCTCCCCTCGACATTTAATTTGCTGCAGATCTTGCCTGTGGGTCCGCAGGGAAACGTGAAAGCAACATAGAGCTGACGCCTTCAGAGGGTGCGGCCATCAGGACACAGAGCACCGCTGTCCAAAATCCCCCTGGTCTCGGGCACTGCAATTCCACTCCTGAGTGCTCTCCCATCCACCACAGCAGAAGGATGTCTTCCTAAACCCCTGAGACACCCTCTGGGCAACTGTGGCCCCTCAGACTAAGAGCCGGTGCCATCTAGGGGAACACGCCCGCCCTTGGCACATATTCTTCCACACAAGTGCCACGCTCTTACGGGGAAGAGATCTTCCACAAGGGAAGGGGCCTTGGCCGAATATGACGGCCTTCGTCAAAAGCAGCTCGAAGGGAACCGTGACAAAGGGCACGTGAGGAACACCTGGACTGATCAAGCGAGACTCACCAGTAGGCACACTTCCTGAGCTGCTGCCAAGACAGATGACCTACCCTTGGTTCACACACAGAGGTAATGACATGGGAAACATTCTGAAGCCCAACGTGGTGGGGAAACCCTTGCAACCAAATGGCATGGGAGCCATTCCAATGCCCATTGTGGCGGAGAACACCATTGCCCCAATGGGGTCAACTGCGGTGGTACCTGGCACATTCACACTCCGGGCCCGTCAGTGACGTGACCTCGGAGAAACAGTGAGGCCCAGGTCTTCTAGAAGCAATGTGTGACCCACAGCCATGCAATTAAGAGAACCCAGCCAACAGCCGAGACACCTGAACCGCTATGACTCGTCTGGCCTGTGGCCAGGCACACCGGATACCACAGTCTGGATGCACCAGCGCGTGGCAGTAAAAATGACCCCCGCACCACACACCCTCACCCGCCTTTAAATCTATAGCCTTTCCTTGGCAGCCGACTCCCTTTTTTCCGCATGGTTGTGCCCAGTGACCTCCGGGAAGATCTGCAAACCTCAGGGAACGCTATGTGGGCCAGGTTTAGTAAAGATGTTGGGCTGGACTCAGGAACACCCTCACACCTCCAACACAGGGGGAACGTGGACAGACAGGGACAAAACACCCCACGACCTCCAAATCAGCCCCCATGACAAGACACCATACTGTGCCACAAACGCAACCATTCACTAGCATAGGGACCCGCCATGAAGTAAATCGACCAAGGAGGGGAAAAAGGCGGGACAGTCCACAGAAGTTCTCCCGTGTTCCCTCTCTACACGTGCCTCCAAATGCTCCTGAGGGGACATCAAAAGTCTTCCTGGAAGCCTATGGCCTGTGTCAATCTGTCCACCCACAAGTAAACATGTGGGCTTAGCCAGCCATTTCATGTGTCTTTATCGGTAGCCTTGCCCTTCCCTCTCCACCGGGATCCCAACGTGTCATGGAAAGATGCCAGAGCCACCCCTCACCAAAGAAGCTTGCTGTGACTTATCTTGACTAAGGCATTTTCTAGCCTGTTCACACAGCACACACAAGCCGGAAACAACCCGAGGAGGAGCCATCAGCTTGGCCAACCGCCCGGGGACAATGGCCCATTGGATTTCTCCCCTCATCATGAGAAACCGAAACTGCATCTGGTCTCCCAAGCAGAACATCACAAAGAGCCAGCCCTAGGCCAGGAATCCTGCTCTGACCCTGACCATAGACTTCTCTTTCCGTGAGGGCACAAGGCAACGAGTAGCCGGTGGCGGCGGCCTGTAGAACTCAAATGCAGTCGATAGGACCACCAATGGTTCACGCTTCCTTTCCTAGCCGCACGCTCGTCCGTGGCAGGGGACAGAAGTCCTGGCTCGACCAAGGAACCCAGAGACGGCACGCTGTCCCTAGCCTTCCCACCTGCATTGGCATCCCAGGCTCCTTTCCCAATGGCTCTTCTCCCCATGAGACGGCCACAACCCTCCACTTGAACAACGTGGCTGTACACACACACACGGCAGCAAACGCAACCTCAACCTCTCCCTACTTTCCTTTTGGGAGCCACGTGCTGGACCTCAGTTCCGATGAGGAGACGGTAGGGTTTTCTCACTCATTTTGTTCAGATTTCCAAGGAATGCATCTGTGGGGGTCATCATCGATCCAAGCACATGCTCAAACGCCGGACATGCAAAGTTGCAGATTCCACCAAGGGACGGCCAGTGAGCTGAATCATGTCAGCATACAGAAGCGGCCAGATCTGAGCCATGGGGCAGGAAATGCAGCCAGTTCTCAGGTCATCGAAGCTCATGTTCCCCAGGAAAAAGACAGAAGATGAGGCTGTAGCACCGGTTTTCAGTTCCCGTGGCCAAACCTCTAGGTTTTAGCAAAGAAGTGCCACTTACCGCAACAAGGTTTAAACCAGGATCCTCATGGAATGTGCGCCAACACCCCTGCGAGACTCCTCCTCCTCCCTTCACCAGGTATTATGGATTATACGGATGGCCCCGGGCTGCTCTGCTGCTGGGATTCCGTCCCTGGCAGTCCACCTGGCTCGGGCTGAGTGAACACACGCGTGCTTGAGGATGCTGCACGGGCGCACCGAGGGAAAGGGCGATACCATCTAGTGATGCGTGCTCTATATCCCCTCAACATTTCATTTGCTGCCCATCGTGCCTGGGCGTCCGCACGTAAATGTGAAAGCAACGTGGCGTAGACGCCTTCACAGCGTGCCGCCATCAGGACGAAGAGCCCCGCCGTCCAACAACACCCTGGTCTCGGGCCCTGCAATTCCTCTCCTGAGCACTCTCCCCTCCATCACAGCTAAAGGATGTCTTCCGGAAACCCTGAGACACGCTCAGGGCAACTGTGCCTCCTCAGACTAAGAGCCAGTGACCTTTGGGGAACACACCAACTCTAAGCACATATGGCTCCACACAGTGGACGCGCCCGGAAGATCAAGAGACCTTCCACAAGGGAAGGGCACACAGCCGAATATGACGGCCTCCACCAAAAGCGGCTCATAGGGACCCACGACAGAGGGCACGTGAGGAACACCTGCACTAATCAAGGCAGACTCACCAGCAGGCATACTTCCTGGCCTGCTGTTAGGACAGACGACCTACCCTTGTCGTACACACAAAGGTAATGGCATGGGAACCATTACGATGCCCAACGTGGCGGGGCAAACTGTTGCAGCAATTGGGTCTCTTGCAGTGCTGCCTGCCACTTTCGCACTCTGGGTCCGCCAGTGACGTGACCTCGGTGAAACCGTGAGGCCCAGGTCCTCTAGAAGCAACGTGTTACCTACAGCCGCGCAACAAGAGAACCCGGCCAACAGCCTAGACACCTGAACCGGTATGACTTCTCTGGACTGTGGCCAGGCACGCCGTACACCACAGTCTCAAAGCACCAGCGGGTGGCAGGAGAAAAGATCCCCGCACCACACATCCTCTCGGGCCCGGAAACCTGTAGCCTTTCCTTGGCAGCCGACTCCCTTTCCGCGTGGTTTTGCCCAAAGACCTCCGGGAAGGTCTGCAATCCTCAGGGACTGCTAGGTGGGCTGGGTGTAGTACCGATGCAGGGCTGTACTGAGGAACACCTTCACATCTTCAACACAGGGAGAACGTGGACAGACAGGGACAAAACACCCCACGGCCTCCAAATCAGCCCCCATGAGAAGACACCATCCTGTGCCACGAAGGCAACCATTCCCTGGCACAGGGACCCGCCATGAAGTAAATTGACCAAGGAGGGGAAACAAGCGAGACACGCCACAGATGTGCTCCCGTGTTCCCTCTCTACACTTGCCTCCAAATGTCCCTGAGGGAATACCAAAAGTGTTCCCGGAAGCCTATGACCACCATCGATCTATCCACCCACCAGTAAACCTGTGGGATTAGCCAGCCATCTCTCGTGTCTGCTTCATTCGCCTTGCCCTCCTCTCTCCACCGGGATCCCAACGTGTCAGGGAAAGATGCCAGAGCCACCCCTCACCAAGGAAGCTTGCTGTGACTTATCTTCACTAAGGCATTTTCTAGCCCTTTCACACAGCACACACAAGCCAGACACAACCCGAGGGGGAGCCCTCAGCTTGGCCAACCTCCCGGTGACAATGGCCCATTGGATTTCTCCCCTTATCAGGAGAAACCTAAACTGCATCTGGTCTCCCAAGCAGAACACGGCAAAGAAGCCTGCCCTAGGCCAGGAATCCTGCTCTCACCCTGAGCCTACAGACTTCCGTTTCTTTGCGGGCACAAGGCAACGAGTAGCCGGTGGCGGAGGCCTGTAGAACTCAAGGGCAGGCGACCGGACCACCAAGGGCTCACGCTTCCTCTCCTACCCGAATGCTGAACCGTGGCAGGGGACAGCAGTCCCGGCTCGACCAAGGAACCCACAGACGGCACGCTCTCCCTAGCCTTCCCACCTGGATTGGCATCCCAGGGTCCTTTCCCAATGCCTCTTCTCCCCATCAGACGGCCACAAGCCTCAACTTAAACAGCGTGGCTGTGGACACCCACGGGAGCAAATGCAACGCGAACCTCTCCCTACTTTCCTTTTGGGAGCCACGTGTTGGACCTCAGTTCCAAGGAGGAGACGGCAGGGATTTCTCACTCATTTTGTTCAGATTTCCAAGGAATGCATTTGTGGAAGTCATCGTCGAGCCAAGCACACGCTCAAACGCTGGACATGCAAACTTGCAGATTCCACCACGGTACGGACAGCGAGCTGAATCACGTCAGCATACGGAAGTGAACAAAGCAAAGCCATCGGGGAAGGAAATGCAGCCAGTTCTCAGGGCATCGAAGCTCGGGTTCCCATGGAAAAGGCCAGAAGGTGAGGGTGTAGCCCCGTTGCACATGTTCCCTTGGTCAAACCTCTAGGTTTTAGGAAAGAGGTGCTACTTACCGCAACAAGGGTTAAACCAGGATCCTCATGGAATGCGGGCCAACACCCCTGTGAGACTCCTCCTCCTCACTTCACCGGGTGTCAGGGATTATACAGATGGTCCCAGGTTGACCTGCTGCTGGAATTCCTTTCCTGGCATTCCACCTGGCTCGGGGTGAGAGAACACATGCGTTCTTTAGGAGGGTGCACGGGTGCACCGAGCGAAAGGGCGATATCCCTCAGTGATGCGTGCTCTGTCTCCCCTCGACATTTAATTTGCTGCAGATCTTGCCTGTGGGTCCGCAGGGAAACGTGAAAGCAACATAGAGCTGACGCCTTCAGAGGGTGCGGCCATCAGGACACAGAGCACCGCTGTCCAAAATCCCCCTGGTCTCGGGCACTGCAATTCCACTCCTGAGTGCTCTCCCATCCACCACAGCAGAAGGATGTCTTCCTAAACCCCTGAGACACCCTCTGGGCAACTGTGGCCCCTCAGACTAAGAGCCGGTGCCATCTAGGGGAACACGCCCGCCCTTGGCACATATTCTTCCACACAAGTGCCACGCTCTTACGGGGAAGAGATCTTCCACAAGGGAAGGGGCCTTGGCCGAATATGACGGCCTTCGTCAAAAGCAGCTCGAAGGGAACCGTGACAAAGGGCACGTGAGGAACACCTGGACTGATCAAGCGAGACTCACCAGTAGGCACACTTCCTGAGCTGCTGCCAAGACAGATGACCTACCCTTGGTTCACACACAGAGGTAATGACATGGGAAACATTCTGAAGCCCAACGTGGTGGGGAAACCCTTGCAACCAAATGGCATGGGAGCCATTCCAATGCCCATTGTGGCGGAGAACACCATTGCCCCAATGGGGTCAACTGCGGTGGTACCTGGCACATTCACACTCCGGGCCCGTCAGTGACGTGACCTCGGAGAAACAGTGAGGCCCAGGTCTTCTAGAAGCAATGTGTGACCCACAGCCATGCAATTAAGAGAACCCAGCCAACAGCCGAGACACCTGAACCGCTATGACTCGTCTGGCCTGTGGCCAGGCACACCGGATACCACAGTCTGGATGCACCAGCGCGTGGCAGTAAAAATGACCCCCGCACCACACACCCTCACCCGCCTTTAAATCTATAGCCTTTCCTTGGCAGCCGACTCCCTTTTTTCCGCATGGTTGTGCCCAGTGACCTCCGGGAAGATCTGCAAACCTCAGGGAACGCTATGTGGGCCAGGTTTAGTAAAGATGTTGGGCTGGACTCAGGAACACCCTCACACCTCCAACACAGGGGGAACGTGGACAGACAGGGACAAAACACCCCACGACCTCCAAATCAGCCCCCATGACAAGACACCATACTGTGCCACAAACGCAACCATTCACTAGCATAGGGACCCGCCATGAAGTAAATCGACCAAGGAGGGGAAAAAGGCGGGACAGTCCACAGAAGTTCTCCCGTGTTCCCTCTCTACACGTGCCTCCAAATGCTCCTGAGGGGACATCAAAAGTCTTCCTGGAAGCCTATGGCCTGTGTCAATCTGTCCACCCACAAGTAAACATGTGGGCTTAGCCAGCCATTTCATGTGTCTTTATCGGTAGCCTTGCCCTTCCCTCTCCACCGGGATCCCAACGTGTCATGGAAAGATGCCAGAGCCACCCCTCACCAAAGAAGCTTGCTGTGACTTATCTTGACTAAGGCATTTTCTAGCCTGTTCACACAGCACACACAAGCCGGAAACAACCCGAGGAGGAGCCATCAGCTTGGCCAACCGCCCGGGGACAATGGCCCATTGGATTTCTCCCCTCATCATGAGAAACCGAAACTGCATCTGGTCTCCCAAGCAGAACATCACAAAGAGCCAGCCCTAGGCCAGGAATCCTGCTCTGACCCTGACCATAGACTTCTCTTTCCGTGAGGGCACAAGGCAACGAGTAGCCGGTGGCGGCGGCCTGTAGAACTCAAATGCAGTCGATAGGACCACCAATGGTTCACGCTTCCTTTCCTAGCCGCACGCTCGTCCGTGGCAGGGGACAGAAGTCCTGGCTCGACCAAGGAACCCAGAGACGGCACGCTGTCCCTAGCCTTCCCACCTGCATTGGCATCCCAGGCTCCTTTCCCAATGGCTCTTCTCCCCATGAGACGGCCACAACCCTCCACTTGAACAACGTGGCTGTACACACACACACGGCAGCAAACGCAACCTCAACCTCTCCCTACTTTCCTTTTGGGAGCCACGTGCTGGACCTCAGTTCCGATGAGGAGACGGTAGGGTTTTCTCACTCATTTTGTTCAGATTTCCAAGGAATGCATCTGTGGGGGTCATCATCGATCCAAGCACATGCTCAAACGCCGGACATGCAAAGTTGCAGATTCCACCAAGGGACGGCCAGTGAGCTGAATCATGTCAGCATACAGAAGCGGCCAGATCTGAGCCATGGGGCAGGAAATGCAGCCAGTTCTCAGGTCATCGAAGCTCATGTTCCCCAGGAAAAAGACAGAAGATGAGGCTGTAGCACCGGTTTTCAGTTCCCGTGGCCAAACCTCTAGGTTTTAGCAAAGAAGTGCCACTTACCGCAACAAGGTTTAAACCAGGATCCTCATGGAATGTGCGCCAACACCCCTGCGAGACTCCTCCTCCTCCCTTCACCAGGTATTATGGATTATACGGATGGCCCCGGGCTGCTCTGCTGCTGGGATTCCGTCCCTGGCAGTCCACCTGGCTCGGGCTGAGTGAACACACGCGTGCTTGAGGATGCTGCACGGGCGCACCGAGGGAAAGGGCGATACCATCTAGTGATGCGTGCTCTATATCCCCTCAACATTTCATTTGCTGCCCATCGTGCCTGGGCGTCCGCACGTAAATGTGAAAGCAACGTGGCGTAGACGCCTTCACAGCGTGCCGCCATCAGGACGAAGAGCCCCGCCGTCCAACAACACCCTGGTCTCGGGCCCTGCAATTCCTCTCCTGAGCACTCTCCCCTCCATCACAGCTAAAGGATGTCTTCCGGAAACCCTGAGACACGCTCAGGGCAACTGTGCCTCCTCAGACTAAGAGCCAGTGACCTTTGGGGAACACACCAACTCTAAGCACATATGGCTCCACACAGTGGACGCGCCCGGAAGATCAAGAGACCTTCCACAAGGGAAGGGCACACAGCCGAATATGACGGCCTCCACCAAAAGCGGCTCATAGGGACCCACGACAGAGGGCACGTGAGGAACACCTGCACTAATCAAGGCAGACTCACCAGCAGGCATACTTCCTGGCCTGCTGTTAGGACAGACGACCTACCCTTGTCGTACACACAAAGGTAATGGCATGGGAACCATTACGATGCCCAACGTGGCGGGGCAAACTGTTGCAGCAATTGGGTCTCTTGCAGTGCTGCCTGCCACTTTCGCACTCTGGGTCCGCCAGTGACGTGACCTCGGTGAAACCGTGAGGCCCAGGTCCTCTAGAAGCAACGTGTTACCTACAGCCGCGCAACAAGAGAACCCGGCCAACAGCCTAGACACCTGAACCGGTATGACTTCTCTGGACTGTGGCCAGGCACGCCGTACACCACAGTCTCAAAGCACCAGCGGGTGGCAGGAGAAAAGATCCCCGCACCACACATCCTCTCGGGCCCGGAAACCTGTAGCCTTTCCTTGGCAGCCGACTCCCTTTCCGCGTGGTTTTGCCCAAAGACCTCCGGGAAGGTCTGCAATCCTCAGGGACTGCTAGGTGGGCTGGGTGTAGTACCGATGCAGGGCTGTACTGAGGAACACCTTCACATCTTCAACACAGGGAGAACGTGGACAGACAGGGACAAAACACCCCACGGCCTCCAAATCAGCCCCCATGAGAAGACACCATCCTGTGCCACGAAGGCAACCATTCCCTGGCACAGGGACCCGCCATGAAGTAAATTGACCAAGGAGGGGAAACAAGCGAGACACGCCACAGATGTGCTCCCGTGTTCCCTCTCTACACTTGCCTCCAAATGTCCCTGAGGGAATACCAAAAGTGTTCCCGGAAGCCTATGACCACCATCGATCTATCCACCCACCAGTAAACCTGTGGGATTAGCCAGCCATCTCTCGTGTCTGCTTCATTCGCCTTGCCCTCCTCTCTCCACCGGGATCCCAACGTGTCAGGGAAAGATGCCAGAGCCACCCCTCACCAAGGAAGCTTGCTGTGACTTATCTTCACTAAGGCATTTTCTAGCCCTTTCACACAGCACACACAAGCCAGACACAACCCGAGGAGGAGCCCTCAGCTTGGCCAACCTCCCGGTGACAATGGCCCATTGGATTTCTCCCCTTATCAGGAGAAACCTAAACTGCATCTGGTCTCCCAAGCAGAACACGGCAAAGAAGCCTGCCCTAGGCCAGGAATCCTGCTCTCACCCTGAGCCTACAGACTTCCGTTTCTTTGCGGGCACAAGGCAACGAGTAGCCGGTGGCGGAGGCCTGTAGAACTCAAGGGCAGGCGACCGGACCACCAAGGGCTCACGCTTCCTCTCCTACCCGAATGCTGAACCGTGGCAGGGGACAGCAGTCCCGGCTCGACCAAGGAACCCACAGACGGCACGCTCTCCCTAGCCTTCCCACCTGGATTGGCATCCCAGGGTCCTTTCCCAATGCCTCTTCTCCCCATCAGACGGCCACAAGCCTCAACTTAAACAGCGTGGCTGTGGACACCCACGGGAGCAAATGCAACGCGAACCTCTCCCTACTTTCCTTTTGGGAGCCACGTGTTGGACCTCAGTTCCAAGGAGGAGACGGCAGGGATTTCTCACTCATTTTGTTCAGATTTCCAAGGAATGCATTTGTGGAAGTCATCGTCGAGCCAAGCACACGCTCAAACGCTGGACATGCAAACTTGCAGATTCCACCACGGTACGGACAGCGAGCTGAATCATGTCAGCATACGGAAGTGAACAAAGCAAAGCCATCGGGGAAGGAAATGCAGCCAGTTCTCAGGGCATCGAAGCTCGGGTTCCCATGGAAAAGGCCAGAAGGTGAGGGTGTAGCCCCGTTGCACATGTTCCCTTGGTCAAACCTCTAGGTTTTAGGAAAGAGGTGCTACTTACCGCAACAAGGGTTAAACCAGGATCCTCATGGAATGCGGGCCAACACCCCTGTGAGACTCCTCCTCCTCACTTCACCGGGTGTCAGGGATTATACAGATGGTCCCAGGTTGATCTGCTGCTGGAATTCCTTTCCTGGCATTCCACCTGGCTCGGGGTGAGAGAACACATGCGTTCTTTAGGAGGGTGCACGGGTGCACCGAGCGAAAGGGCGATATCCCTCAGTGATGCGTGCTCTGTCTCCCCTCGACATTTAATTTGCTGCAGATCTTGCCTGTGGGTCCGCAGGGAAACGTGAAAGCAACATAGAGCTGACGCCTTCAGAGGGTGCGGCCATCAGGACACAGAGCACCGCTGTCCAAAATCCCCCTGGTCTCGGGCACTGCAATTCCACTCCTGAGTGCTCTCCCATCCACCACAGCAGAAGGATGTCTTCCTAAACCCCTGAGACACCCTCTGGGCAACTGTGGCCCCTCAGACTAAGAGCCGGTGCCATCTAGGGGAACACGCCCGCCCTTGGCACATATTCTTCCACACAAGTGCCACGCTCTTACGGGGAAGAGATCTTCCACAAGGGAAGGGGCCTTGGCCGAATATGACGGCCTTCGTCAAAAGCAGCTCGAAGGGAACCGTGACAAAGGGCACGTGAGGAACACCTGGACTGATCAAGCGAGACTCACCAGTAGGCACACTTCCTGAGCTGCTGCCAAGACAGATGACCTACCCTTGGTTCACACACAGAGGTAATGACATGGGAAACATTCTGAAGCCCAACGTGGTGGGGAAACCCTTGCAACCAAATGGCATGGGAGCCATTCCAATGCCCATTGTGGCGGAGAACACCATTGCCCCAATGGGGTCAACTGCGGTGGTACCTGGCACATTCACACTCCGGGCCCGTCAGTGACGTGACCTCGGAGAAACAGTGAGGCCCAGGTCTTCTAGAAGCAATGTGTGACCCACAGCCATGCAATTAAGAGAACGCAGCCAACAGCCGAGACACCTGAACCGCTATGACTCGTCTGGCCTGTGGCCAGGCACACCGGATACCACAGTCTGGATGCACCAGCGCGTGGCAGTAAAAATGACCCCCGCACCACACACCCTCACCCGCCTTTAAATCTATAGCCTTTCCTTGGCAGCCGACTCCCTTTTTTCCGCATGGTTGTGCCCAGTGACCTCCGGGAAGATCTGCAAACCTCAGGGAACGCTATGTGGGCCAGGTTTAGTAAAGATGTTGGGCTGGACTCAGGAACACCCTCACACCTCCAACACAGGGGGAACGTGGACAGACAGGGACAAAACACCCCACGACCTCCAAATCAGCCCCCATGACAAGACACCATACTGTGCCACAAACGCAACCATTCACTAGCATAGGGACCCGCCATGAAGTAAATCGACCAAGGAGGGGAAAAAGGCGGGACAGTCCACAGAAGTTCTCCCGTGTTCCCTCTCTACACGTGCCTCCAAATGCTCCTGAGGGGACATCAAAAGTCTTCCTGGAAGCCTATGGCCTGTGTCAATCTGTCCACCCACAAGTAAACATGTGGGCTTAGCCAGCCATTTCATGTGTCTTTATCGGTAGCCTTGCCCTTCCCTCTCCACCGGGATCCCAACGTGTCATGGAAAGATGCCAGAGCCACCCCTCACCAAAGAAGCTTGCTGTGACTTATCTTGACTAAGGCATTTTCTAGCCTGTTCACACAGCACACACAAGCCGGAAACAACCCGAGGAGGAGCCATCAGCTTGGCCAACCGCCCGGGGACAATGGCCCATTGGATTTCTCCCCTCATCATGAGAAACCGAAACTGCATCTGGTCTCCCAAGCAGAACATCACAAAGAGCCAGCCCTAGGCCAGGAATCCTGCTCTGACCCTGACCATAGACTTCTCTTTCCGTGAGGGCACAAGGCAACGAGTAGCCGGTGGCGGCGGCCTGTAGAACTCAAATGCAGTCGATAGGACCACCAATGGTTCACGCTTCCTTTCCTAGCCGCACGCTCGTCCGTGGCAGGGGACAGAAGTCCTGGCTCGACCAAGGAACCCAGAGACGGCACGCTGTCCCTAGCCTTCCCACCTGCATTGGCATCCCAGGCTCCTTTCCCAATGGCTCTTCTCCCCATGAGACGGCCACAACCCTCCACTTGAACAACGTGGCTGTACACACACACGGCAGCAAACGCAACCTCAACCTCTCCCTACTTTCCTTTTGGGAGCCACGTGCTGGACCTCAGTTCCGATGAGGAGACGGTAGGGTTTTCTCACTCATTTTGTTCAGATTTCCAAGGAATGCATCTGTGGGGGTCATCATCGATCCAAGCACATGCTCAAACGCCGGACATGCAAAGTTGCAGATTCCACCAAGGGACGGCCAGTGAGCTGAATCATGTCAGCATACAGAAGCGGCCAGATCTGAGCCATGGGGCAGGAAATGCAGCCAGTTCTCAGGTCATCGAAGCTCATGTTCCCCAGGAAAAAGACAGAAGATGAGGCTGTAGCACCGGTTTTCAGTTCCCGTGGCCAAACCTCTAGGTTTTAGCAAAGAAGTGCCACTTACCGCAACAAGGTTTAAACCAGGATCCTCATGGAATGTGCGCCAACACCCCTGCGAGACTCCTCCTCCTCCCTTCACCAGGTATTATGGATTATACGGATGGCCCCGGGCTGCTCTGCTGCTGGGATTCCGTCCCTGGCAGTCCACCTGGCTCGGGCTGAGTGAACACACGCGTGCTTGAGGATGGTGCACGGGCGCACCGAGGGAAAGGGCGATACCATCTAGTCATGCGTGCTCTATATCCCCTCAACATTTCATTTGCTGCCCATCGTGCCTGGGTGTCCGCACGTAAATGTGAAAGCAACGTGGCGTAGACGCCTTCACAGCGTGCCGCCATCAGGACGAAGAGCCCCGCTGTCCAACAACACCCTGGCCTCGGGCCCTGCAATTCCTCTCCTGAGCACTCTCCCCTCCATCACAGCTAAAGGATGTCTTCCGGAAACCCTGAGACACGCTCAGGGCAACTGTGCCTCCTCAGACTAAGAGCCAGTGACCTTTGGGGAACACACCAACTCTAAGCACATATGGCTCCACACAGTGGACGCGCCCGGAAGATCAAGAGATCTTCCACAAGGGAAGGGCACACGGCCGAATATGACGGCCTCCACCAAAAGCGGCTCATAGGGACCCACGACAAAGGGCACGTGAGGAACACCTGGACTAATCAAGGCAGACTCACCAGCAGGCATACTTCCTGGCCTGCTGTTAGGACAGACGACCTACCCTTGTCGTACACACAAAGGTAATGGCATGGGAACCATTACGATGCCCAACGTGGCGGGGCAAACTGTTGCAGCAATTGGGTCTCTTGCAGTGCTGCCTGCCACTTTCGCACTCTGGGTCCGCCAGTGACGTGACCTCGGTGAAACCGTGAGGCCCAGGTCCTCTAGAAGCAACGTGTTACCTACAGCCGCGCAACAAGAGAACCCGGCCAACAGCCTAGACACCTGAACCGGTATGACTTCTCTGGACTGTGGCCAGGCACGCCGTACACCACAGTCTCAAAGCACCAGCGGGTGGCAGGAGAAAAGATCCCCGCACCACACATCCTCTCGGGCCCGGAAACCTGTAGCCTTTCCTTGGCAGCCGACTCCCTTTCCGCGTGGTTTTGCCCAAAGACCTCCGGGAAGGTCTGCAATCCTCAGGGACTGCTAGGTGGGCTGGGTGTAGTACCGATGCAGGGCTGTACTGAGGAACACCTTCACATCTTCAACACAGGGAGAACGTGGACAGACAGGGACAAAACACCCCACGGCCTCCAAATCAGCCCCCATGAGAAGACACCATCCTGTGCCACGAAGGCAACCATTCCCTGGCACAGGGACCCGCCATGAAGTAAATTGACCAAGGAGGGGAAACAAGCGAGACACGCCACAGATGTGCTCCCGTGTTCCCTCTCTACACTTGCCTCCAAATGTCCCTGAGGGAATACCAAAAGTGTTCCCGGAAGCCTATGACCACCATCGATCTATCCACCCACCAGTAAACCTGTGGGATTAGCCAGCCATCTCTCGTGTCTGCTTCATTCGCCTTGCCCTCCTCTCTCCACCGGGATCCCAACGTGTCAGGGAAAGATGCCAGAGCCACCCCTCACCAAGGAAGCTTGCTGTGACTTATCTTCACTAAGGTATTTTCTAGCCCTTTCACACAGCACACACAAGCCAGACACAACCCGAGGGGGAGCCCTCAGCTTGGCCAACCTCCCGGTGACAATGGCCCATTGGATTTCTCCCCTTATCAGGAGAAACCTAAACTGCATCTGGTCTCCCAAGCAGAACACGGCAAAGAAGCCTGCCCTAGGCCAGGAATCCTGCTCTCACCCTGAGCCTACAGACTTCCGTTTCTTTGCGGGCACAAGGCAACGAGTAGCCGGTGGCAGAGGCCTGTAGAACTCAAGGGCAGGCGACCGGACCACCAAGGGCTCACGCTTCCTCTCCTACCCGAATGCTGAACCGTGGCAGGGGACAGCAGTCCCGGCTCGACCAAGGAACCCACAGACGGCACGCTCTCCCTAGCCTTCCCACCTGGATTGGCATCCCAGGGTCCTTTCCCAATGCCTCTTCTCCCCATCAGACGGCCACAAGCCTCAACTTAAACAGCGTGGCTGTGGACACCCACGGGAGCAAATGCAACGCGAACCTCTCCCTACTTTCCTTTTGGGAGCCACGTGTTGGACCTCAGTTCCAAGGAGGAGACGGCAGGGATTTCTCACTCATTTTGTTCAGATTTCCAAGGAATGCATTTGTGGAAGTCATCGTCGAGCCAAGCACATGCTCAAACGCTGGACATGCAAACTTGCAGATTCCACCACGGTACGGACAGCGAGCTGAATCATGTCAGCATACGGAAGTGAACAAAGCAAAGCCATCGGGGAAGGAAATGCAGCCAGTTCTCAGGGCATCGAAGCTCGGGTTCCCATGGAAAAGGCCAGAAGGTGAGGGTGTAGCCCCGTTGCACATGTTCCCTTGGTCAAACCTCTAGGTTTTAGGAAAGAGGTGCTACTTACCGCAACAAGGGTTAAACCAGGATCCTCATGGAATGCGGGCCAACACCCCTGTGAGACTCCTCCTCCTCACTTCACCGGGTGTCAGGGATTATACAGATGGTCCCAGGTTGATCTGCTGCTGGAATTCCTTTCCTGGCATTCCACCTGGCTCGGGGTGAGAGAACACATGCGTTCTTTAGGAGGGTGCACGGGTGCACCGAGCGAAAGGGCGATATCCCTCAGTGATGCGTGCTCTGTCTCCCCTCGACATTTAATTTGCTGCAGATCTTGCCTGTGGGTCCGCAGGGAAACGTGAAAGCAACATAGAGCTGACGCCTTCAGAGGGTGTGGCCATCAGGACACAGAGCACCGCTGTCCAAAATCCCCCTGGTCTCGGGCACTGCAATTCCACTCCTGAGTGCTCTCCCATCCACCACAGCAGAAGGATGTCTTCCTAAACCCCTGAGACACCCTCTGGGCAACTGTGGCCCCTCAGACTAAGAGCCGGTGCCATCTAGGGGAACACGCCCGCCCTTGGCACATATTCTTCCACACAAGTGCCACGCTCTTACGGGGAAGAGATCTTCCACAAGGGAAGGGGCCTTGGCCGAATATGACGGCCTTCGTCAAAAGCAGCTCGAAGGGAACCGTGACAAAGGGCACGTGAGGAACACCTGGACTGATCAAGCGAGACTCACCAGTAGGCACACTTCCTGAGCTGCTGCCAAGACAGATGACCTACCCTTGGTTCACACACAGAGGTAATGACATGGGAAACATTCTGAAGCCCAACGTGGTGGGGAAACCCTTGCAACCAAATGGCATGGGAGACATTCCAATGCCCATTGTGGCGGAGAACACCATTGCCCCAATGGGGTCAACTGCGGTGGTACCTGGCACATTCACACTCCGGGCCCGTCAGTGACGTGACCTCGGAGAAACAGTGAGGCCCAGGTCTTCTAGAAGCAATGTGTGACCCACAGCCATGCAATTAAGAGAACCCAGCCAACAGCCGAGACACCTGAACCGCTATGACTCGTCTGGCCTGTGGCCAGGCACACCGGATACCACAGTCTGGATGCACCAGCGCATGGCAGTAAAAATGACCCCCGCACCACACACCCTCACCCGCCTTTAAATCTATAGCCTTTCCTTGGCAGCCGACTCCCTTTTTTCCGCATGGTTGTGCCCAGTGACCTCCGGGATGATCTGCAAACCTCAGGGAACGCTATGTGGGCCAGGTTTAGTAAAGATGTTGGGCTGGACTCAGGAACACCCTCACACCTCCAACACAGGGGGAACGTGGACAGACAGGGACAAAACACCCCACGACCTCCAAATCAGCCCCCATGAGAAGACACCATACTGTGCCACAAACGCAACCATTCACTAGCATAGGGACCCGCCATGAAGTAAATCGACCAAGGAGGGGAAAAAGGCGGGACAGTCCACAGAAGTTCTCCCGTGTTCCCTCTCTACACGTGCCTCCAAATGCTCCTGAGGGGACATCAAAAGTCTTCCTGGAAGCCTATGGCCTGTGTCAATCTGTCCACCCACAAGTAAACATGTGGGCTTAGCCAGCCATTTCATGTGTCTTTATCGGTAGCCTTGCCCTTCCCTCTCCACCGGGATCCCAACGTGTCATGGAAAGATGCCAGAGCCACCCCTCACCAAAGAAGCTTGCTGTGACTTATCTTGACTAAGGCATTTCCTAGCCTGTTCACACAGCACACACAAGCCGGAAACAACCCGAGGAGGAGCCATCAGCTTGGCCAACCGCCCGGGGACAATGGCCCATTGGATTTCTCCCCTCATCATGAGAAACCGAAACTGCATCTGGTCTCCCAAGCAGAACATCACAAAGAGCCAGCCCTAGGCCAGGAATCCTGCTCTGACCCTGACCATAGACTTCTCTTTCCGTGAGGGCACAAGGCAACGAGTAGCCGGTGGCGGCGGCCTGTAGAACTCAAATGCAGTCGATAGGACCACCAATGGTTCACGCTTCCTTTCCTAGCCGCACGCTCGTCCGTGGCAGGGGACAGAAGTCCTGGCTCGACCAAGGAACCCAGAGACGGCACGCTGTCCCTAGCCTTCCCACCTGCATTGGCATCCCAGGCTCCTTTCCCAATGGCTCTTCTCCCCATGAGACGGCCACAACCCTCCACTTGAACAACGTGGCTGTACACACACACGGCAGCAAACGCAACCTCAACCTCTCCCTACTTTCCTTTTGGGAGCCACGTGCTGGACCTCAGTTCCGATGAGGAGACGGTAGGGTTTTCTCACTCATTTTGTTCAGATTTCCAAGGAATGCATCTGTGGGGGTCATCATCGATCCAAGCACATGCTCAAACGCCGGACATGCAAAGTTGCAGATTCCACCAAGGGATGGCCAGTGAGCTGAATCATGTCAGCATACAGAAGCGGCCAGATCTGAGCCATGGGGCAGGAAATGCAGCCAGTTCTCAGGTCATAGAAGCTCATGTTCCCCAGGAAAAAGACAGAAGATGAGGCTGTAGCACCGGTTTTCAGTTCCCGTGGCCAAACCTCTAGGTTTTAGCAAAGAAGTGCCACTTACCGCAACAAGGTTTAAACCAGGATCCTCATGGAATGTGCGCCAACACCCCTGCGAGACTCCTCCTCCTCCCTTCACCAGGTATTATGGATTATACGGATGGCCCCGGGCTGCTCTGCTGCTGGGATTCCGTCCCTGGCAGTCCACCTGGCTCGGGCTGAGTGAACACACGCGTGCTTGAGGATGCTGCACGGGCGCACCGAGGGAAAGGGCGATACCATCTAGTGATGCGTGCTCTATATCCCCTCAACATTTCATTTGCTGCCCATCGTGCCTGGGTGTCCGCACGTAAATGTGAAAGCAACGTGGTGTAGACGCCTTCACAGCGTGCCGCCGTCAGGACGAAGAGCCCCGCTGTCCAACAACACCCTGGCCTCGGGCCCTGCAATTCCTCTCCTGAGCACTCTCCCCTCCATCACAGCTAAAGGATGTCTTCCGGAAACCCTGAGACACGCTCAGGGCAACTGTGCCTCCTCAGACTAAGAGCCAGTGACCTTTGGGGAACACACCAACTCTAAGCACATATGGCTCCACACAGTGGACGCGCCCGGAAGATCAAGAGATCTTCCACAAGGGAAGGGCACACGGCCGAATATGACGGCCTCCACCAAAAGCGGCTCATAGGGACCCACGACAAAGGGCACGTGAGGAACACCTGGACTAATCAAGGCAGACTCACCAGCAGGCATACTTCCTGGCCTGCTGTTAGGACAGACGACCTACCCTTGTCGTACACACAAAGGTAATGGCATGGGAACCATTACGATGCCCAACGTGGCGGGGCAAACTCTTGCGGCAATTGGGTCTCTTGCAGTGCTGCCTGCCACTTTCGCACTCTGGGTCCGCCAGTGACGTGACCTCGGTGAAACCGTGAGGCCCAGGTCCTCTAGAAGCAACGTGTTACCTACAGCCGCGCAACAAGAGAACCCGGCCAACAGCCTAGACACCTGAACCGGTATGACTTCTCTGGACTGTGGCCAGGCACGCCGTACACCACAGTCTCAAAGCACCAGCGGGTGGCAGGAGAAAAGATCCCCGCACCACACATCCTCTCGGGCCCGGAATCCTGTAGCCTTTCCTTGGCAGCCGACTCCCTTTCCGCGTGGTTTTGCCCAAAGACCTCCGGGAAGGTCTGCAATCCTCAGGGACTGCTAGGTGGGCTGGGTGTAGTACCGATGCAGGGCTGTACTGAGGAACACCTTCACATCTTCAACACAGGGAGAACGTGGACAGACAGGGACAAAACACCCCACGGCCTCCAAATCAGCCCCCATGAGAAGACACCATCCTGTGCCACGAAGGCAACCATTCCCTGGCACAGGGACCCGCCATGAAGTAAATTGACCAAGGAGGGGAAACAAGCGAGACACGCCACAGATGTGCTCCCGTGTTCCCTCTCTACACTTGCCTCCAAATGTCCCTGAGGGAATACCAAAAGTGTTCCCGGAAGCCTATGACCACCATCGATCTATCCACCCACCAGTAAACCTGTGGGATTAGCCAGCCATCTCTCGTGTCTGCTTCATTCGCCTTGCCCTCCTCTCTCCACCGGGATCCCAACGTGTCAGGGAAAGATGCCAGAGCCACCCCTCACCAAGGAAGCTTGCTGTGACTTATCTTCACTAAGGCATTTTCTAGCCCTTTCACACAGCACACACAAGCCAGACACAACCCGAGGGGGAGCCCTCAGCTTGGCCAACCTCCCGGTGACAATGGCCCATTGGATTTCTCCCCTTATCAGGAGAAACCTAAACTGCATCTGGTCTCCCAAGCAGAACACGGCAAAGAAGCCTGCCCTAGGCCAGGAATCCTGCTCTCACCCTGAGCCTACAGACTTCCGTTTCTTTGCGGGCACAAGGCAACGAGTAGCCGGTGGCGGAGGCCTGTAGAACTCAAGGGCAGGCGACCGGACCACCAAGGGCTCACGCTTCCTCTCCTACCCGAATGCTGAACCGTGGCAGGGGACAGCAGTCCCGGCTCGACCAAGGAACCCACAGACGGCACGCTCTCCCTAGCCTTCCCACCTGGATTGGCATCCCAGGGTCCTTTCCCAATGCCTCTTCTCCCCATCAGACGGCCACAAGCCTCAACTTAAACAGCGTGGCTGTGGACACCCACGGGAGCAAATGCAACGCGAACCTCTCCCTACTTTCCTTTTGGGAGCCACGTGTTGGACCTCAGTTCCAAGGAGGAGACGGCAGGGATTTCTCACTCATTTTGTTCAGATTTCCAAGGAATGCATTTGTGGAAGTCATCGTCGAGCCAAGCACACGCTCAAACGCTGGACATGCAAACTTGCAGATTCCACCACGGTACGGACAGCGAGCTGAATCATGTCAGCATACGGAAGTGAACAAAGCAAAGCCATCGGGGAAGGAAATGCAGCCAGTTCTCAGGGCATCGAAGCTCGGGTTCCCATGGAAAAGGCCAGAAGGTGAGGGTGTAGCCCCGTTGCACATGTTCCCTTGGTCAAACCTCTAGGTTTGAGGAAAGAGGTGCTACTTACCGCAACAAGGGTTAAACCAGGATCCTCATGGAATGCGGGCCAACACCCCTGTGAGACTCCTCCTCCTCACTTCACCGGGTGTCAGGGATTATACAGATGGTCCCAGGTTGACCTGCTGCTGGAATTCCTTTCCTGGCATTCCACCTGGCTCGGGGTGAGAGAACACATGCGTTCTTTAGGAGGGTGCACGGGTGCACCGAGCGAAAGGGCGATATCCCTCAGTGATGCGTGCTCTGTCTCCCCTCGACATTTAATTTGCTGCAGATCTTGCCTGTGGGTCCGCAGGGAAACGTGAAAGCAACATAGAGCTGACGCCTTCAGAGGGTGCGGCCATCAGGACACAGAGCACCGCTGTCCAAAATCCCCCTGGTCTCGGGCACTGCAATTCCACTCCTGAGTGCTCTCCCATCCACCACAGCAGAAGGATGTCTTCCTAAACCCCTGAGACACCCTCTGGGCAACTGTGGCCCCTCAGACTAAGAGCCGGTGCCATCTAGGGGAACACGCCCGCCCTTGGCACATATTCTTCCACACAAGTGCCACGCTCTTACGGGGAAGAGATCTTCCACAAGGGAAGGGGCCTTGGCCGAATATGACGGCCTTCGTCAAAAGCAGCTCGAAGGGAACCGTGACAAAGGGCACGTGAGGAACACCTGGACTGATCAAGCGAGACTCACCAGTAGGCACACTTCCTGAGCTGCTGCCAAGACAGATGACCTACCCTTGGTTCACACACAGAGGTAATGACATGGGAAACATTCTGAAGCCCAACGTGGTGGGGAAACCCTTGCAACCAAATGGCATGGGAGCCATTCCAATGCCCATTGTGGCGGAGAACACCATTGCCCCAATGGGGTCAACTGCGGTGGTACCTGGCACATTCACACTCCGGGCCCGTCAGTGACGTGACCTCGGAGAAACAGTGAGGCCCAGGTCTTCTAGAAGCAATGTGTGACCCACAGCCATGCAATTAAGAGAACCCAGCCAACAGCCGAGACACCTGAACCGCTATGACTCGTCTGGCCTGTGGCCAGGCACACCGGATACCACAGTCTGGATGCACCAGCGCGTGGCAGTAAAAATGACCCCCGCACCACACACCCTCACCCGCCTTTAAATCTATAGCCTTTCCTTGGCAGCCGACTCCCTTTTTTCCGCATGGTTGTGCCCAGTGACCTCCGGGAAGATCTGCAAACCTCAGGGAACGCTATGTGGGCCAGGTTTAGTAAAGATGTTGGGCTGGACTCAGGAACACCCTCACACCTCCAACACAGGGGGAACGTGGACAGACAGGGACAAAACACCCCACGACCTCCAAATCAGCCCCCATGAGAAGACACCATACTGTGCCACAAAGGCAACCATTCACTAGCATAGGGACCCGCCATGAAGTAAATCGACCAAGGAGGGGAAAAAGGCGGGACAGTCCACAGAAGTTCTCCCGTGTTCCCTCTCTACACGTGCCTCCAAATGCTCCTGAGGGGACATCAAAAGTCTTCCTGGAAGCCTATGGCCTCTGTCAATCTGTCCACCCACAAGTAAACATGTGGGCTTAGCCAGCCATTTCATGTGTCTTTATCGGTAGCCTTGCCCTTCCCTCTCCACCGGGATCCCAACGTGTCATGGAAAGATGCCAGAGCCACCCCTCACCAAAGAAGCTTGCTGTGACTTATCTTGACTAAGGCATTTTCTAGCCTGTTCACACAGCACACACAAGCCGGAAACAACCCGAGGAGGAGCCATCAGCTTGGCCAACCGCCCGGGGACAATGGCCCATTGGATTTCTCCCCTCATCATGAGAAACCGAAACTGCATCTGGTCTCCCAAGCAGAACATGACAAAGAGCCAGCCCTAGGCCAGGAATCCTGCTCTGACCCTGACCATAGACTTCTCTTTCCGTGAGGGCACAAGGCAACGAGTAGCCGGTGGCGGCGGCCTGTAGAACTCAAATGCAGTCGATAGGACCACCAATGGTTCACGCTTCCTTTCCTAGCCGCACGCTTGTCCGTGGCAGGGGACAGAAGTCCTGGCTCGACCAAGGAACCCAGAGACGGCACGCTGTCCCTAGCCTTCCCACCTGCATTGGCATCCCAGGCTCCTTTCCCAATGGCTCTTCTCCCCATGAGACGGCCACAACCCTCCACTTGAACAACGTGGCTGTACACACACACGGCAGCAAACGCAACCTCAACCTCTCCCTACTTTCCTTTTGGGAGCCACGTGCTGGACCTCAGTTCCGATGAGGAGACGGTAGGGTTTTCTCACTCATTTTGTTCAGATTTCCAAGGAATGCATCTGTGGGGGTCATCATCGATCCAAGCACATGCTCAAACGCCGGACATGCAAAGTTGCAGATTCCACCAAGGGACGGCCAGTGAGCTGAATCATGTCAGCATACAGAAGCGGCCAGATCTGAGCCATGGGGCAGGAAATGCAGCCAGTTCTCAGGTCATCGAAGCTCATGTTCCCCAGGAAAAAGACAGAAGATGAGGCTGTAGCACCGGTTTTCAGTTCCCGTGGCCAAACCTCTAGGTTTTAGCAAAGAAGTGCCACTTACCGCAACAAGGTTTAAACCAGGATCCTCATGGAATGTGCGCCAACACCCCTGCGAGACTCCTCCTCCTCCCTTCACCAGGTATTATGGATTATACGGATGGCCCCGGGCTGCTCTGCTGCTGGGATTCCGTCCCTGGCAGTCCACCTGGCTCGGGCTGAGTGAACACACGCGTGCTTGAGGATGCTGCACGGGCGCACCGAGGGAAAGGGCGATACCATCTAGTGATGCGTGCTCTATATCCCCTCAACATTTCATTTGCTGCCCATCGTGCCTGGGTGTCCGCACGTAAATGTGAAAGCAACGTGGCGTAGACGCCTTCACAGCGTGCCGCCATCAGGACGAAGAGCCCCGCCGTCCAACAACACCCTGGCCTCGGGCCCTGCAATTCCTCTCCTGAGCACTCTCCCCTCCATCACAGCTAAAGGATGTCTTCCGGAAACCCTGAGACACGCTCAGGGCAACTGTGCCTCCTCAGACTAAGAGCCAGTGACCTTTGGGGAACACACCAACTCTAAGCACATATGGCTCCACACAGTGGACGCGCCCGGAAGATCAAGAGATCTTCCACAAGGGAAGGGCACACGGCCGAATATGACGGCCTCCACCAAAAGCGGCTCATAGGGACCCACGACAAAGGGCACGTGAGGAACACCTGGACTAATCAAGGCAGACTCACCAGCAGGCATACTTCCTGGCCTGCTGTTAGGACAGACGACCTACCCTTGTCGTACACACAAAGGTAATGGCATGGGAACCATTACGATGCCCAACGTGGCGGGGCAAACTGTTGCGGCAATTGGGTCTCTTGCAGTGCTGCCTGCCACTTTCGCACTCTGGGTCCGCCAGTGACGTGACCTCGGTGAAACCGTGAGGCCCAGGTCCTCTAGAAGCAACGTGTTACCTACAGCCGCGCAACAAGAGAACCCGGCCAACAGCCTAGACACCTGAACCGGTATGACTTCTCTGGACTGTGGCCAGGCACGCCGTACACCACAGTCTCAAAGCACCAGCGGGTGGCAGGAGAAAAGATCCCCGCACCACACATCCTCTCGGGCCCGGAAACCTGTAGCCTTTCCTTGGCAGCCGACTCCCTTTCCGCGTGGTTTTGCCCAAAGACCTCCGGGAAGGTCTGCAATCCTCAGGGACTGCTAGGTGGGCTGGGTGTAGTACCGATGCAGGGCTGTACTGAGGAACACCTTCACATCTTCAACACAGGGAGAACGTGGACAGACAGGGACAAAACACCCCACGGCCTCCAAATCAGCCCCCATGAGAAGACACCATCCTGTGCCACGAAGGCAACCATTCCCTGGCACAGGGACCCGCCATGAAGTAAATTGACCAAGGAGGGGAAACAAGCGAGACACGCCACAGATGTGCTCCCGTGTTCCCTCTCTACACTTGCCTCCAAATGTCCCTGAGGGAATACCAAAAGTGTTCCCGGAAGCCTATGACCACCATCGATCTATCCACCCACCAGTAAACCTGTGGGATTAGCCAGCCATCTCTCGTGTCTGCTTCATTCGCCTTGCCCTCCTCTCTCCACCGGGATCCCAACGTGTCAGGGAAAGATGCCAGAGCCACCCCTCACCAAGGAAGCTTGCTGTGACTTATCTTCACTAAGGCATTTTCTAGCCCTTTCACACAGCACACACAAGCCAGACACAACCCGAGGGGGAGCCCTCAGCTTGGCCAACCTCCCGGTGACAATGGCCCATTGGATTTCTCCCCTTATCAGGAGAAACCTAAACTGCATCTGGTCTCCCAAGCAGAACACGGCAAAGAAGCCTGCCCTAGGCCAGGAATCCTGCTCTCACCCTGAGCCTACAGACTTCCGTTTCTTTGCGGGCACAAGGCAACGAGTAGCCGGTGGCGGAGGCCTGTAGAACTCAAGGGCAGGCGACCGGACCACCAAGGGCTCACGCTTCCTCTCCTACCCGAATGCTGAACCGTGGCAGGGGACAGCAGTCCCGGCTCGACCAAGGAACCCACAGACGGCACGCTCTCCCTAGCCTTCCCACCTGGATTGGCATCCCAGGGTCCTTTCCCAATGCCTCTTCTCCCCATCAGACGGCCACAAGCCTCAACTTAAACAGCGTGGCTGTGGACACCCACGGGAGCAAATGCAACGCGAACCTCTCCCTACTTTCCTTTTGGGAGCCACGTGTTGGACCTCAGTTCCAAGGAGGAGACGGCAGGGATTTCTCACTCATTTTGTTCAGATTTCCAAGGAATGCATTTGTGGAAGTCATCGTCGAGCCAAGCACACGCTCAAACGCTGGACATGCAAACTTGCAGATTCCACCACGGTACGGACAGCGAGCTGAATCATGTCAGCATACGGAAGTGAACAAAGCAAAGCCATCGGGGAAGGAAATGCAGCCAGTTCTCAGGGCATCGAAGCTCGGGTTCCCATGGAAAAGGCCAGAAGGTGAGGGTGTAGCCCCGTTGCACATGTTCCCTTGGTCAAACCTCTAGGTTTGAGGAAAGAGGTGCTACTTACCGCAACAAGGGTTAAACCAGGATCCTCATGGAATGCGGGCCAACACCCCTGTGAGACTCCTCCTCCTCACTTCACCGGGTGTCAGGGATTATACAGATGGTCCCAGGTTGACCTGCTGCTGGAATTCCTTTCCTGGCATTCCACCTGGCTCGGGGTGAGAGAACACATGCGTTCTTTAGGAGGGTGCACGGGTGCACCGAGCGAAAGGGCGATATCCCTCAGTGATGCGTGCTCTGTCTCCCCTCGACATTTAATTTGCTGCAGATCTTGCCTGTGGGTCCGCAGGGAAACGTGAAAGCAACATAGAGCTGACGCCTTCAGAGGGTGCGGCCATCAGGACACAGAGCACCGCTGTCCAAAATCCCCCTGGTCTCGGGCACTGCAATTCCACTCCTGAGTGCTCTCCCATCCACCACAGCAGAAGGATGTCTTCCTAAACCCCTGAGACACCCTCTGGGCAACTGTGGCCCCTCAGACTAAGAGCCGGTGCCATCTAGGGGAACACGCCCGCCCTTGGCACATATTCTTCCACACAAGTGCCACGCTCTTACGGGGAAGAGATCTTCCACAAGGGAAGGGGCCTTGGCCGAATATGACGGCCTTCGTCAAAAGCAGCTCGAAGGGAACCGTGACAAAGGGCACGTGAGGAACACCTGGACTGATCAAGCGAGACTCACCAGTAGGCACACTTCCTGAGCTGCTGCCAAGACAGATGACCTACCCTTGGTTCACACACAGAGGTAATGACATGGGAAACATTCTGAAGCCCAACGTGGTGGGGAAACCCTTGCAACCAAATGGCATGGGAGCCATTCCAATGCCCATTGTGGCGGAGAACACCATTGCCCCAATGGGGTCAACTGCGGTGGTACCTGGCACATTCACACTCCGGGCCCGTCAGTGACGTGACCTCGGAGAAACAGTGAGGCCCAGGTCTTCTAGAAGCAATGTGTGACCCACAGCCATGCAATTAAGAGAACCCAGCCAACAGCCGAGACACCTGAACCGCTATGACTCGTCTGGCCTGTGGCCAGGCACACCGGATACCACAGTCTGGATGCACCAGCGCGTGGCAGTAAAAATGACCCCCGCACCACACACCCTCACCCGCCTTTAAATCTATAGCCTTTCCTTGGCAGCCGACTCCCTTTTTTCCGCATGGTTGTGCCCAGTGACCTCCGGGAAGATCTGCAAACCTCAGGGAACGCTATGTGGGCCAGGTTTAGTAAAGATGTTGGGCTGGACTCAGGAACACCCTCACACCTCCAACACAGGGGGAACGTGGACAGACAGGGACAAAACACCCCACGACCTCCAAATCAGCCCCCATGACAAGACACCATACTGTGCCACAAAGGCAACCATTCACTAGCATAGGGACCCGCCATGAAGTAAATCGACCAAGGAGGGGAAAAAGGCGGGACAGTCCACAGAAGTTCTCCCGTGTTCCCTCTCTACACGTGCCTCCAAATGCTCCTGAGGGGACATCAAAAGTCTTCCTGGAAGCCTATGGCCTCTGTCAATCTGTCCACCCACAAGTAAACATGTGGGCTTAGCCAGCCATTTCATGTGTCTTTATCGGTAGCCTTGCCCTTCCCTCTCCACCGGGATCCCAACGTGTCATGGAAAGATGCCAGAGCCACCCCTCACCAAAGAAGCTTGCTGTGACTTATCTTGACTAAGGCATTTTCTAGCCTGTTCACACAGCACACACAAGCCAGAAACAACCCGAGGAGGAGCCATCAGCTTGGCCAACCGCCCGGGGACAATGGCCCATTGGATTTCTCCCCTCATCATGAGAAACCGAAACTGCATCTGGTCTCCCAAGCAGAACATCACAAAGAGCCAGCCCTAGGCCAGGAATCCTGCTCTGACCCTGACCATAGACTTCTCTTTCCGTGAGGGCACAAGGCAACGAGTAGCCGGTGGCGGCGGCCTGTAGAACTCAAATGCAGTCGATAGGACCACCAATGGTTCACGCTTCCTTTCCTAGCCGCACGCTCGTCCGTGGCAGGGGACAGAAGTCCTGGCTCGACCAAGGAACCCAGAGACGGCACGCTGTCCCTAGCCTTCCCACCTGCATTGGCATCCCAGGCTCCTTTCCCAATGGCTCTTCTCCCCATGAGACGGCCACAACCCTCCACTTGAACAACGTGGCTGTACACACACACGGCAGCAAACGCAACCTCAACCTCTCCCTACTTTCCTTTTGGGAGCCACGTGCTGGACCTCAGTTCCGATGAGGAGACGGTAGGGTTTTCTCACTCATTTTGTTCAGATTTCCAAGGAATGCATCTGTGGGGGTCATCATCGATCCAAGCACATGCTCAAACGCCGGACATGCAAAGTTGCAGATTCCACCAAGGGACGGCCAGTGAGCTGAATCATGTCAGCATACAGAAGCGGCCAGATCTGAGCCATGGGGCAGGAAATGCAGCCAGTTCTCAGGTCATCGAAGCTCATGTTCCCCAGGAAAAAGACAGAAGATGAGGCTGTAGCACCGGTTTTCAGTTCCCGTGGCCAAACCTCTAGGTTTTAGCAAAGAAGTGCCACTTACCGCAACAAGGTTTAAACCAGGATCCTCATGGAATGTGCGCCAACACCCCTGCGAGACTCCTCCTCCTCCCTTCACCAGGTATTATGGATTATACGGATGGCCCCGGGCTGCTCTGCTGCTGGGATTCCGTCCCTGGCAGTCCACCTGGCTCGGGCTGAGTGAACACACGCGTGCTTGAGGATGCTGCACGGGCGCACCGAGGGAAAGGGCGATACCATCTAGTGATGCGTGCTCTATATCCCCTCAACATTTCATTTGCTGCCCATCGTGCCTGGGTGTCCGCACGTAAATGTGAAAGCAACGTGGCGTAGACGCCTTCACAGCGTGCCGCCATCAGGACGAAGAGCCCCGCCGTCCAACAACACCCTGGCCTCGGGCCCTGCAATTCCTCTCCTGAGCACTCTCCCCTCCATCACAGCTAAAGGATGTCTTCCGGAAACCCTGAGACACGCTCAGGGCAACTGTGCCTCCTCAGACTAAGAGCCAGTGACCTTTGGGGAACACACCAACTCTAAGCACATATGGCTCCACACAGTGGACGCGCCCGGAAGATCAAGAGATCTTCCACAAGGGAAGGGCACACGGCCGAATATGACGGCCTCCACCAAAAGCGGCTCATAGGGACCCACGACAAAGGGCACGTGAGGAACACCTGGACTAATCAAGGCAGACTCACCAGCAGGCATACTTCCTGGCCTGCTGTTAGGACAGACGACCTACCCTTGTCGTACACACAAAGGTAATGGCATGGGAACCATTACGATGCCCAACGTGGCGGGGCAAACTGTTGCAGCAATTGGGTCTCTTGCAGTGCTGCCTGCCACTTTCGCACTCTGGGTCCGCCAGTGACGTGACCTCGGTGAAACCGTGAGGCCCAGGTCCTCTAGAAGCAACGTGTTACCTACAGCCGCGCAACAAGAGAACCCGGCCAACAGCCTAGACACCTGAACCGGTATGACTTCTCTGGACTGTGGCCAGGCACGCCGTACACCACAGTCTCAAAGCACCAGCGGGTGGCAGGAGAAAAGATCCCCGCACCACACATCCTCTCGGGCCCGGAAACCTGTAGCCTTTCCTTGGCAGCCGACTCCCTTTCCGCGTGGTTTTGCCCAAAGACCTCCGGGAAGGTCTGCAATCCTCAGGGACTGCTAGGTGGGCTGGGTGTAGTACCGATGCAGGGCTGTACTGAGGAACACCTTCACATCTTCAACACAGGGAGAACGTGGACAGACAGGGACAAAACACCCCACGGCCTCCAAATCAGCCCCCATGAGAAGACACCATCCTGTGCCACGAAGGCAACCATTCCCTGGCACAGGGACCCGCCATGAAGTAAATTGACCAAGGAGGGGAAACAAGCGAGACACGCCACAGATGTGCTCCCGTGTTCCCTCTCTACACTTGCCTCCAAATGTCCCTGAGGGAATACCAAAAGTGTTCCCGGAAGCCTATGACCACCATCGATCTATCCACCCACCAGTAAACCTGTGGGATTAGCCAGCCATCTCTCGTGTCTGCTTCATTCGCCTTGCCCTCCTCTCTCCACCGGGATCCCAACGTGTCAGGGAAAGATGCCAGAGCCACCCCTCACCAAGGAAGCTTGCTGTGACTTATCTTCACTAAGGCATTTTCTAGCCCTTTCACACAGCACACACAAGCCAGACACAACCCGAGGGGGAGCCCTCAGCTTGGCCAACCTCCCGGTGACAATGGCCCATTGGATTTCTCCCCTTATCAGGAGAAACCTAAACTGCATCTGGTCTCCCAAGCAGAACACGGCAAAGAAGCCTGCCCTAGGCCAGGAATCCTGCTCTCACCCTGAGCCTACAGACTTCCGTTTCTTTGCGGGCACAAGGCAACGAGTAGCCGGTGGCGGAGGCCTGTAGAACTCAAGGGCAGGCGACCGGACCACCAAGGGCTCACGCTTCCTCTCCTACCCGAATGCTGAACCGTGGCAGGGGACAGCAGTCCCGGCTCGACCAAGGAACCCACAGACGGCACGCTCTCCCTAGCCTTCCCACCTGGATTGGCATCCCAGGGTCCTTTCCCAATGCCTCTTCTCCCCATCAGACGGCCACAAGCCTCAACTTAAACAGCGTGGCTGTGGACACCCACGGGAGCAAATGCAACGCGAACCTCTCCCTACTTTCCTTTTGGGAGCCACGTGTTGGACCTCAGTTCCAAGGAGGAGACGGCAGGGATTTCTCACTCATTTTGTTCAGATTTCCAAGGAATGCATTTGTGGAAGTCATCGTCGAGCCAAGCACACGCTCAAACGCTGGACATGCAAACTTGCAGATTCCACCACGGTACGGACAGCGAGCTGAATCATGTCAGCATACGGAAGTGAACAAAGCAAAGCCATCGGGGAAGGAAATGCAGCCAGTTCTCAGGGCATCGAAGCTCGGGTTCCCATGGAAAAGGCCAGAAGGTGAGGGTGTAGCCCCGTTGCACATGTTCCCTTGGTCAAACCTCTAGGTTTGAGGAAAGAGGTGCTACTTACCGCAACAAGGGTTAAACCAGGATCCTCATGGAATGCGGGCCAACACCCCTGTGAGACTCCTCCTCCTCACTTCACCGGGTGTCAGGGATTATACAGATGGTCCCAGGTTGACCTGCTGCTGGAATTCCTTTCCTGGCATTCCACCTGGCTCGGGGTGAGAGAACACATGCGTTCTTTAGGAGGGTGCACGGGTGCACCGAGCGAAAGGGCGATATCCCTCAGTGATGCGTGCTCTGTCTCCCCTCGACATTTAATTTGCTGCAGATCTTGCCTGTGGGTCCGCAGGGAAACGTGAAAGCAACATAGAGCTGACGCCTTCAGAGGGTGCGGCCATCAGGACATAGAGCACCGCTGTCCAAAATCCCCCTGGTCTCGGGCACTGCAATTCCACTCCTGAGTGCTCTCCCATCCACCACAGCAGAAGGATGTCTTCCTAAACCCCTGAGACACCCTCTGGGCAACTGTGGCCCCTCAGACTAAGAGCCGGTGCCATCTAGGGGAACACGCCCGCCCTTGGCACATATTCTTCCACACAAGTGCCACGCTCTTACGGGGAAGAGATCTTCCACAAGGGAAGGGGCCTTGGCCGAATATGACGGCCTTCGTCAAAAGCAGCTCGAAGGGAACCGTGACAAAGGGCACGTGAGGAACACCTGGACTGATCAAGCGAGACTCACCAGTAGGCACACTTCCTGAGCTGCTGCCAAGACAGATGACCTACCCTTGGTTCACACACAGAGGTAATGACATGGGAAACATTCTGAAGCCCAACGTGGTGGGGAAACCCTTGCAACCAAATGGCATGGGAGCCATTCCAATGCCCATTGTGGCGGAGAACACCATTGCCCCAATGGGGTCAACTGCGGTGGTACCTGGCACATTCACACTCCGGGCCCGTCAGTGACGTGACCTCGGAGAAACAGTGAGGCCCAGGTCTTCTAGAAGCAATGTGTGACCCACAGCCATGCAATTAAGAGAACCCAGCCAACAGCCGAGACACCTGAACCGCTATGACTCGTCTGGCCTGTGGCCAGGCACACCGGATACCACAGTCTGGATGCACCAGCGCGTGGCAGTAAAAATGACCCCCGCACCACACACCCTCACCCGCCTTTAAATCTATAGCCTTTCCTTGGCAGCCGACTCCCTTTTTTCCGCATGGTTGTGCCCAGTGACCTCCGGGAAGATCTGCAAACCTCAGGGAACGCTATGTGGGCCAGGTTTAGTAAAGATGTTGGGCTGGACTCAGGAACACCCTCACACCTCCAACACAGGGGGAACGTGGACAGACAGGGACAAAACACCCCACGACCTCCAAATCAGCCCCCATGACAAGACACCATACTGTGCCACAAAGGCAACCATTCACTAGCATAGGGACCCGCCATGAAGTAAATCGACCAAGGAGGGGAAAAAGGCGGGACAGTCCACAGAAGTTCTCCCGTGTTCCCTCTCTACACGTGCCTCCAAATGCTCCTGAGGGGACATCAAAAGTCTTCCTGGAAGCCTATGGCCTGTGTCAATCTGTCCACCCACAAGTAAACATGTGGGCTTAGCCAGCCATTTCATGTGTCTTTATCGGTAGCCTTGCCCTTCCCTCTCCACCGGGATCCCAACGTGTCATGGAAAGATGCCAGAGCCACCCCTCACCAAAGAAGCTTGCTGTGACTTATCTTGACTAAGGCATTTTCTAGCCTGTTCACACAGCACACACAAGCCGGAAACAACCCGAGGAGGAGCCATCAGCTTGGCCAACCGCCCGGGGACAATGGCCCATTGGATTTCTCCCCTCATCATGAGAAACCGAAACTGCATCTGGTCTCCCAAGCAGAACATCACAAAGAGCCAGCCCTAGGCCAGGAATCCTGCTCTGACCCTGACCATAGACTTCTCTTTCCGTGAGGGCACAAGGCAACGAGTAGCCGGTGGCGGCGGCCTGTAGAACTCAAATGCAGTCGATAGGACCACCAATGGTTCACGCTTCCTTTCCTAGCCGCACGCTCGTCCGTGGCAGGGGACAGAAGTCCCGGCTCGACCAAGGAACCCAGAGACGGCACGCTGTCCCTAGCCTTCCCACCTGCATTGGCATCCCAGGCTCCTTTCCCAATGGCTCTTCTCCCCATGAGACGGCCACAACCCTCCACTTGAACAACGTGGCTGTACACACACACGGCAGCAAACGCAACCTCAACCTCTCCCTACTTTCCTTTTGGGAGCCACGTGCTGGACCTCAGTTCCGATGAGGAGACGGTAGGGTTTTCTCACTCATTTTGTTCAGATTTCCAAGGAATGCATCTGTGGGGGTCATCATCGATCCAAGCACATGCTCAAACGCCGGACATGCAAAGTTGCAGATTCCACCAAGGGACGGCCAGTGAGCTGAATCATGTCAGCATACAGAAGCGGCCAGATCTGAGCCATGGGGCAGGAAATGCAGCCAGTTCTCAGGTCATCGAAGCTCATGTTCCCCAGGAAAAAGACAGAAGATGAGGCTGTAGCACCGGTTTTCAGTTCCCGTGGCCAAACCTCTAGGTTTTAGCAAAGAAGTGCCACTTACCGCAACAAGGTTTAAACCAGGATCCTCATGGAATGTGCGCCAACACCCCTGCGAGACTCCTCCTCCTCCCTTCACCAGGTATTATGGATTATACGGATGGCCCCGGGCTGCTCTGCTGCTGGGATTCCGTCCCTGGCAGTCCACCTGGCTCGGGCTGAGTGAACACACGCGTGCTTGAGGATGCTGCACGGGCGCACCGAGGGAAAGGGCGATACCATCTAGTGATGCGTGCTCTATATCCCCTCAACATTTCATTTGCTGCCCATCGTGCCTGGGTGTCCGCACGTAAATGTGAAAGCAACGTGGCGTAGACGCCTTCACAGCGTGCCGCCATCAGGACGAAGAGCCCCGCCGTCCAACAACACCCTGGCCTCGGGCCCTGCAATTCCTCTCCTGAGCACTCTCCCCTCCATCACAGCTAAAGGATGTCTTCCGGAAACCCTGAGACACGCTCAGGGCAACTGTGCCTCCTCAGACTAAGAGCCAGTGACCTTTGGGGAACACACCAACTCTAAGCACATATGGCTCCACACAGTGGACGCGCCCGGAAGATCAAGAGATCTTCCACAAGGGAAGGGCACACGGCCGAATATGACGGCCTCCACCAAAAGCGGCTCATAGGGACCCACGACAAAGGGCACGTGAGGAACACCTGGACTAATCAAGGCAGACTCACCAGCAGGCATACTTCCTGGCCTGCTGTTAGGACAGACGACCTACCCTTGTCGTACACACAAAGGTAATGGCATGGGAACCATTACGATGCCCAACGTGGCGGGGCAAACTGTTGCAGCAATTGGGTCTCTTGCAGTGCTGCCTGCCACTTTCGCACTCTGGGTCCGCCAGTGACGTGACCTCGGTGAAACCGTGAGGCCCAGGTCCTCTAGAAGCAACGTGTTACCTACAGCCGCGCAACAAGAGAACCCGGCCAACAGCCTAGACACCTGAACCGGTATGACTTCTCTGGACTGTGGCCAGGCACGCCGTACACCACAGTCTCAAAGCACCAGCGGGTGGCAGGAGAAAAGATCCCCGCACCACACATCCTCTCGGGCCCGGAAACCTGTAGCCTTTCCTTGGCAGCCGACTCCCTTTCCGCGTGGTTTTGCCCAAAGACCTCCGGGAAGGTCTGCAATCCTCAGGGACTGCTAGGTGGGCTGGGTGTAGTACCGATGCAGGGCTGTACTGAGGAACACCTTCACATCTTCAACACAGGGAGAACGTGGACAGACAGGGACAAAACACCCCACGGCCTCCAAATCAGCCCCCATGAGAAGACACCATCCTGTGCCACGAAGGCAACCATTCCCTGGCACAGGGACCCGCCATGAAGTAAATTGACCAAGGAGGGGAAACAAGCGAGACACGCCACAGATGTGCTCCCGTGTTCCCTCTCTACACTTGCCTCCAAATGTCCCTGAGGGAATACCAAAAGTGTTCCCGGAAGCCTATGACCACCATCGATCTATCCACCCACCAGTAAACCTGTGGGATTAGCCAGCCATCTCTCGTGTCTGCTTCATTCGCCTTGCCCTCCTCTCTCCACCGGGATCCCAACGTGTCAGGGAAAGATGCCAGAGCCACCCCTCACCAAGGAAGCTTGCTGTGACTTATCTTCACTAAGGCATTTTCTAGCCCTTTCACACAGCACACACAAGCCAGACACAACCCGAGGGGGAGCCCTCAGCTTGGCCAACCTCCCGGTGAAAATGGCCCATTGGATTTCTCCCCTTATCAGGAGAAACCTAAACTGCATCTGGTCTCCCAAGCAGAACACGGCAAAGAAGCCTGCCCTAGGCCAGGAATCCTGCTCTCACCCTGAGCCTACAGACTTCCGTTTCTTTGCGGGCACAAGGCAACGAGTAGCCGGTGGCGGAGGCCTGTAGAACTCAAGGGCAGGCGACCGGACCACCAAGGGCTCACGCTTCCTCTCCTACCCAAATGCTGAACCGTGGCAGGGGACAGCAGTCCCGGCTCGACCAAGGAACCCACAGACGGCACGCTCTCCCTAGCCTTCCCACCTGGATTGGCATCCCAGGGTCCTTTCCCAATGCCTCTTCTCCCCATCAGACGGCCACAAGCCTCAACTTAAACAGCGTGGCTGTGGACACCCACGGGAGCAAATGCAACGCGAACCTCTCCCTACTTTCCTTTTGGGAGCCACGTGTTGGACCTCAGTTCCAAGGAGGAGACGGCAGGGATTTCTCACTCATTTTGTTCAGATTTCCAAGGAATGCATTTGTGGAAGTCATCGTCGAGCCAAGCACACGCTCAAACGCTGGACATGCAAACTTGCAGATTCCACCACGGTACGGACAGCGAGCTGAATCACGTCAGCATACGGAAGTGAACAAAGCAAAGCCATCGGGGAAGGAAATGCAGCCAGTTCTCAGGGCATCGAAGCTCGGGTTCCCATGGAAAAGGCCAGAAGGTGAGGGTGTAGCCCCGTTGCACATGTTCCCTTGGTCAAACCTCTAGGTTTTAGGAAAGAGGTGCTACTTACCGCAACAAGGGTTAAACCAGGATCCTCATGGAATGCGGGCCAACACCCCTGTGAGACTCCTCCTCCTCACTTCACCGGGTGTCAGGGATTATACAGATGGTCCCAGGTTGACCTGCTGCTGGAATTCCTTTCCTGGCATTCCACCTGGCTCGGGGTGAGAGAACACATGCGTTCTTTAGGAGGGTGCACGGGTGCACCGAGCGAAAGGGCGATATCCCTCAGTGATGCGTGCTCTGTCTCCCCTCGACATTTAATTTGCTGCAGATCTTGCCTGTGGGTCCGCAGGGAAACGTGAAAGCAACATAGAGCTGACGCCTTCAGAGGGTGCGGCCATCAGGACACAGAGCACCGCTGTCCAAAATCCCCCTGGTCTCGGGCACTGCAATTCCACTCCTGAGTGCTCTCCCATCCACCACAGCAGAAGGATGTCTTCCTAAACCCCTGAGACACCCTCTGGGCAACTGTGGCCCCTCAGACTAAGAGCCGGTGCCATCTAGGGGAACACGCCCGCCCTTGGCACATATTCTTCCACACAAGTGCCACGCTCTTACGGGGAAGAGATCTTCCACAAGGGAAGGGGCCTTGGCCGAATATGACGGCCTTCGTCAAAAGCAGCTCGAAGGGAACCGTGACAAAGGGCACGTGAGGAACACCTGGACTGATCAAGCGAGACTCACCAGTAGGCACACTTCCTGAGCTGCTGCCAAGACAGATGACCTACCCTTGGTTCACACACAGAGGTAATGACATGGGAAACATTCTGAAGCCCAACGTGGTGGGGAAACCCTTGCAACCAAATGGCATGGGAGCCATTCCAATGCCCATTGTGGCGGAGAACACCATTGCCCCAATGGGGTCAACTGCGGTGGTACCTGGCACATTCACACTCCGGGCCCGTCAGTGACGTGACCTCGGAGAAACAGTGAGGCCCAGGTCTTCTAGAAGCAATGTGTGACCCACAGCCATGCAATTAAGAGAACCCAGCCAACAGCCGAGACACCTGAACCGCTATGACTCGTCTGGCCTGTGGCCAGGCACACCGGATACCACAGTCTGGATGCACCAGCGCGTGGCAGTAAAAATGACCCCCGCACCACACACCCTCACCCGCCTTTAAATCTATAGCCTTTCCTTGGCAGCCGACTCCCTTTTTTCCGCATGGTTGTGCCCAGTGACCTCCGGGAAGATCTGCAAACCTCAGGGAACGCTATGTGGGCCAGGTTTAGTAAAGATGTTGGGCTGGACTCAGGAACACCCTCACACCTCCAACACAGGGGGAACGTGGACAGACAGGGACAAAACACCCCACGACCTCCAAATCAGCCCCCATGACAAGACACCATACTGTGCCACAAAGGCAACCATTCACTAGCATAGGGACCCGCCATGAAGTAAATCGACCAAGGAGGGGAAAAAGGCGGGACAGTCCACAGAAGTTCTCCCGTGTTCCCTCTCTACACGTGCCTCCAAATGCTCCTGAGGGGACATCAAAAGTCTTCCTGGAAGCCTATGGCCTGTGTCAATCTGTCCACCCACAAGTAAACATGTGGGCTTAGCCAGCCATTTCATGTGTCTTTATCGGTAGCCTTGCCCTTCCCTCTCCACCGGGATCCCAACGTGTCATGGAAAGATGCCAGAGCCACCCCTCACCAAAGAAGCTTGCTGTGACTTATCTTGACTAAGGCATTTCCTAGCCTGTTCACACAGCACACACAAGCCGGAAACAACCCGAGGAGGAGCCATCAGCTTGGCCAACCGCCCGGGGACAATGGCCCATTGGATTTCTCCCCTCATCGTGAGAAACCGAAACTGCATCTGGTCTCCCAAGCAGAACATCACAAAGAGCCAGCCCTAGGCCAGGAATCCTGCTCTGACCCTGACCATAGACTTCTCTTTCCGTGAGGGCACAAGGCAACGAGTAGCCGGTGGCGGCGGCCTGTAGAACTCAAATGCAGTCGATAGGACCACCAATGGTTCACGCTTCCTTTCCTAGCCGCACGCTCGTCCGTGGCAGGGGACAGAAGTCCTGGCTCGACCAAGGAACCCAGAGACGGCACGCTGTCCCTAGCCTTCCCACCTGCATTGGCATCCCAGGCTCCTTTCCCAATGGCTCTTCTCCCCATGAGACGGCCACAACCCTCCACTTGAACAACGTGGCTGTACACACACACACGGCAGCAAACGCAACCTCAACCTCTCCCTACTTTCCTTTTGGGAGCCACGTGCTGGACCTCAGTTCCGATGAGGAGACGGTAGGGTTTTCTCACTCATTTTGTTCAGATTTCCAAGGAATGCATCTGTGGGGGTCATCATCGATCCAAGCACATGCTCAAACGCCGGACATGCAAAGTTGCAGATTCCACCAAGGGACGGCCAGTGAGCTGAATCATGTCAGCATACAGAAGCGGCCAGATCTGAGCCATGGGGCAGGAAATGCAGCCAGTTCTCAGGTCATCGAAGCTCATGTTCCCCAGGAAAAAGACAGAAGATGAGGCTGTAGCACCGGTTTTCAGTTCCCGTGGACAAACCTCTAGGTTTTAGCAAAGAAGTGCCACTTACCGCAACAAGGTTTAAACCAGGATCCTCATGGAATGTGCGCCAACACCCCTGCGAGACTCCTCCTCCTCCCTTCACCAGGTATTATGGATTATACGGATGGCCCCGGGCTGCTCTGCTGCTGGGATTCCGTCCCTGGCAGTCCACCTGGCTCGGGCTGAGTGAACACACGCGTGCTTGAGGATGCTGCACGGGCGCACCGAGGGAAAGGGCGATACCATCTAGTGATGCGTGCTCTATATCCCCTCAACATTTCATTTGCTGCCCATCGTGCCTGGGCGTCCGCACGTAAATGTGAAAGCAACGTGGCGTAGACGCCTTCACAGCGTGCCGCCATCAGGACGAAGAGCCCCGCCGTCCAACAACACCCTGGTCTCGGGCCCTGCAATTCCTCTCCTGAGCACTCTCCCCTCCATCACAGCTAAAGGATGTCTTCCGGAAACCCTGAGACACGCTCAGGGCAACTGTGCCTCCTCAGACTAAGAGCCAGTGACCTTTGGGGAACACACCAACTCTAAGCACATATGGCTCCACACAGTGGACGCGCCCGGAAGATCAAGAGACCTTCCACAAGGGAAGGGCACACAGCCGAATATGACGGCCTCCACCAAAAGCGGCTCATAGGGACCCACGACAGAGGGCACGTGAGGAACACCTGCACTAATCAAGGCAGACTCACCAGCAGGCATACTTCCTGGCCTGCTGTTAGGACAGACGACCTACCCTTGTCGTACACACAAAGGTAATGGCATGGGAACCATTACGATGCCCAACGTGGCGGGGCAAACTGTTGCAGCAATTGGGTCTCTTGCAGTGCTGCCTGCCACTTTCGCACTCTGGGTCCGTCAGTGACGTGACCTCGGTGAAACCGTGAGGCCCAGGTCCTCTAGAAGCAACGTGTTACCTACAGCCGCGCAACAAGAGAACCCGGCCAACAGCCTAGACACCTGAACCGGTATGACTTCTCTGGACTGTGGCCAGGCACGCCGTACACCACAGTCTCAAAGCACCAGCGGGTGGCAGGAGAAAAGATCCCCGCACCACACATCCTCTCGGGCCCGGAAACCTGTAGCCTTTCCTTGGCAGCCGACTCCCTTTCCGCGTGGTTTTGCCCAAAGACCTCCGGGAAGGTCTGCAATCCTCAGGGACTGCTAGGTGGGCTGGGTGTAGTACCGATGCAGGGCTGTACTGAGGAACACCTTCACATCTTCAACACAGGGAGAACGTGGACAGACAGGGACAAAACACCCCACGGCCTCCAAATCAGCCCCCATGAGAAGACACCATCCTGTGCCACGAAGGCAACCATTCCCTGGCACAGGGACCCGCCATGAAGTAAATTGACCAAGGAGGGGAAACAAGCGAGACACGCCACAGATGTGCTCCCGTGTTCCCTCTCTACACTTGCCTCCAAATGTCCCTGAGGGAATACCAAAAGTGTTCCCGGAAGCCTATGACCACCATCGATCTATCCACCCACCAGTAAACCTGTGGGATTAGCCAGCCATCTCTCGTGTCTGCTTCATTCGCCTTGCCCTCCTCTCTCCACCGGGATCCCAACGTGTCAGGGAAAGATGCCAGAGCCACCCCTCACCAAGGAAGCTTGCTGTGACTTATCTTCACTAAGGCATTTTCTAGCCCTTTCACACAGCACACACAAGCCAGACACAACCCGAGGAGGAGCCCTCAGCTTGGCCAACCTCCCGGTGACAATGGCCCATTGGATTTCTCCCCTTATCAGGAGAAACCTAAACTGCATCTGGTCTCCCAAGCAGAACATGGCAAAGAAGCCTGCCCTAGGCCAGGAATCCTGCTCTCACCCTGAGCCTACAGACTTCCGTTTCTTTGCGGGCACAAGGCAACGAGTAACCGGTGGCGGAGGCCTGTAGAACTCAAGGGCAGGCGACCGGACCACCAAGGGCTCACGCTTCCTCTCCTACCCGAATGCTGAACCGTGGCAGGGGACAGCAGTCCCGGCTCGACCAAGGAACCCACAGACGGCACGCTCTCCCTAGCCTTCCCTGCTGGATTGGCATCCCAGGGTCCTTTCCCAATGCCCCGTCTCCCCATCAGACGGCCACAAGCCTCAACTTAAACAGCGTGGCTGTGGACACCCACGGGAGCAAATGCAACGCGAACCTCTCCCTACTTTCCTTTTGGGAGCCACGTGTTGGACCTCAGTTCCAAGGAGGAGACGGCAGGGATTTCTCACTCATTTTGTTCAGATTTCCAAGGAATGCATTTGTGGAAGTCATCGTCGAGCCAAGCACATGCTCAAACGCTGGACATGCAAACTTGCAGATTCCACCACGGTACGGACAGCGAGCTGAATCATGTCAGCATACGGAAGTGAACAAAGCAAAGCCATCGGGGAAGGAAATGCAGCCAGTTCTCAGGGCATCGAAGCTCGGGTTCCCATGGAAAAGGCCAGAAGCTGAGGGTGTAGCCCCGTTGCACATGTTCCCTTGGTCAAACCTCTAGGTTTTAGGAAAGAGGTGCTACTTACCGCAACAAGGGTTAAACCAGGATCCTCATGGAATGCGGGCCAACACCCCTGTGAGACTCCTCCTCCTCACTTCACCGGGTGTCAGGGATTATACAGATGGTCCCAGGTTGATCTGCTGCTGGAATTCCTTTCCTGGCATTCCACCTGGCTCGGGGTGAGAGAACACATGCGTTCTTTAGGAGGGTGCACGGGTGCACCGAGCGAAAGGGCGATATCCCTCAGTGATGCGTGCTCTGTCTCCCCTCGACATTTAATTTGCTGCAGATCTTGCCTGTGGGTCCGCAGGGAAACGTGAATGCAACATAGAGCTGACGCCTTCAGAGGGTGCGGCCATCAGGACATAGAGCACCGCTGTCCAAAATCCCCCTGGTCTCGGGCACTGCAATTCCACTCCTGAGTGCTCTCCCATCCACCACAGCAGAAGGATGTCTTCCTAAACCCCTGAGACACCCTCTGGGCAACTGTGGCCCCTCAGACTAAGAGCCGGTGCCATCTAGGGGAACACGCCCGCCCTTGGCACATATTCTTCCACACAAGTGCCACGCTCTTACGGGGAAGAGATCTTCCACAAGGGAAGGGGCCTTGGCCGAATATGACGGCCTTCGTCAAAAGCAGCTCGAAGGGAACCGTGACAAAGGGCACGTGAGGAACACCTGGACTGATCAAGCGAGACTCACCAGTAGGCACACTTCCTGAGCTGCTGCCAAGACAGATGACCTACCCTTGGTTCACACACAGAGGTAATGACATGGGAAACATTCTGAAGCCCAACGTGGTGGGGAAACCCTTGCAACCAAATGGCATGGGAGCCATTCCAATGCCCATTGTGGCGGAGAACACCATTGCCCCAATGGGGTCAACTGCGGTGGTACCTGGCACATTCACACTCCGGGCCCGTCAGTGACGTGACCTCGGAGAAACAGTGAGGCCCAGGTCTTCTAGAAGCAATGTGTGACCCACAGCCATGCAATTAAGAGAACCCAGCCAACAGCCGAGACACTTGAACCGCTATGACTCGTCTGGCCTGTGGCCAGGCACACCGGATACCACAGTCTGGATGCACCAGCGCGTGGCAGTAAAAATGACCCCCGCACCACACACCCTCACCCGCCTTTAAATCTATAGCCTTTCCTTAGCAGCCGACTCCCTTTTTTTCGCATGGTTGTGCCCAGTGCCCTCCGGGGAAGATCTGCAAACCTCAGGGAACGCTATGTGGGCCAGGTTTAGTAAAGATGTTGGGCTGGACTCAGGAACACCTTCACAGCTTCAACACAGGGGGAACGTGGAGAGACAGGGACAAAACACCCCACGGCCTCCAAATCAGCTCCCATGAGAAGACACCATACTGTGCCACAAAGGCAACCATTCACTAGCTTAGGGACCCGCCATGAAGTAAATCAACCAAGGAGGGGAAAAAGGCGGGACAGTCCACAGAAGTTCTCCCGTGTTCCCTCTCTACACGTGCCTCCAAATGCTCCTGAGGGGATATCAAAAGTCTTCCTGGAAGCCTATGGCCTCTGTCAATCTGTCCACCCACAAGTAAACATGTGGGTTTAGCCAGCCATTTCATGTGTCTTTATCGGTAGCCTTGCCCTTCCCTCTCCACCGGGATCCCAACGTGTCATGGAAAGATGCCAGAGCCACCCCTCACCAAAGAAGCTTGCTGTGACTTATCTTGACTAAGGCATTTTCTAGCCTGTTCACACAGCACACACAAGCCGGAAACAACCCGAGGAGGAGCCATCAGCTTGGCCAACCGCCCGGGGACAATGGCCCATTGGATTTCTCCCCTCATCATGAGAAACCGAAACTGCATCTGGTCTCCCAAGCAGAACATCACAAAGAGCCAGCCCTAGGCCAGGAATCCTGCTCTGACCCTGACCATAGACTTCTCTTTCCGTGAGGGCACAAGGCAACGAGTAGCCGGTGGCGGCGGCCTGTAGAACTCAAATGCAGTCGATAGGACCACCAATGGTTCACGCTTCCTTTCCTAGCCGCATGCTCGTCCGTGGCAGGGGACAGAAGTCCTGGCTCCACCAAGGAACCCAGAGACGGCACGCTGTCCCTAGCCTTCCCACCTGCATTGGCATCCCAGGCTCCTTTCCCAATGGCTCTTCTCCCCATGAGACGGCCACAACCCTCCACTTGAACAACGTGGCTGTACACACACACGGCAGCAAACGCAACCTCAACCTCTCCCTACTTTCCTTTTGGGAGCCACGTGCTGGACCTCAGTTCCGATGAGGAGACGGTAGGGTTTTCTCACTCATTTTGTTCAGATTTCCAAGGAATGCATTTGTGGGGGTCATCATCGATCCAAGCACATGCTCAAACGCCGGATATGCAAAGTTGCAGATTCCACCAAGGGACGGCCAGTGAGCTGAATCATGTCAGCATACAGAAGCGGCCAGATCTGAGCCATGGGGCAGGAAATGCAGCCAGTTCTCAGGTCATCGAAGCTCATGTTCCCCAGGAAAAAGACAGAAGATGAGGCTGTAGCACCGGTTTTCAGTTCCCGTGGCCAAACCTCTAGGTTTTAGCAAAGAAGTGCCACTTACCGCAACAAGGTTTAAACCAGGATCCTCATGGAATGTGCGCCAACACCCCTGCGAGACTCCTCCTCCTCCCTTCACCAGGTATTATGGATTATACGGATGGCCCCGGGCTGCTCTGCTGCTGGGATTCCGTCCCTGGCAGTCCACCTGGCTCGGGCTGAGAGAACACACGCGTGCTTGAGGATGCTGCACGGGCGCACCGAGGGAAAGGGCGATACCATCTAGTGATGCGTGCTCTATATCCCCTCAACATTTCATTTGCTGCCCATCGTGCCTGGGTGTCCGCACGTAAATGTGAAAGCAATGTGGCGTAGACGCCTTCACAGCGTGCCGCCATCAGGACGAAGAGCCCCGCTGTCCAACAACACCCTGGCCTCGGGCCCTGCAATTCCTCTCCTGAGCACTCTCCCCTCCATCACAGCTAAAGGATGTCTTCCGGAAACCCTGAGACACGCTCAGGGCAAATGTGCCTCCTCAGACTAAGAGCCAGTGACCTTTGGGGAACACACCAACTCTAAGCACATATGGCTCCACACAGTGGACGCGCCCGGAAGATCAAGAGATCTTCCACAAGGGAAGGGCACACGGCCGAATATGACGGCCTCCACCAAAAGCGGCTCATAGGGACCCACGACAAAGGGCACGTGAGGAACACCTGGACTAATCAAGGCAGACTCACCAGCAGGCATACTTCCTGGCCTGCTGTTAGGACAGACGACCTACCCTTGTCGTACACACAAAGGTAATGGCATGGGAACCATTACGATGCCCAACGTGGCGGGGCAAACTGTTGCAGCAATTGGGTCTCTTGCAGTGCTGCCTGCCACTTTCGCACTCTGGGTCCGTCAGTGACGTGACCTCAGTGAAACCGTGAGGCCCAGGTCCTCTAGAAGCAACGTGTTACCTACAGCCGCGCAACAAGAGAACCCGGCCAACAGCCTAGACACCTGAACCGGTATGACTTCTCTGGACTGTGGCCAGGCACGCCGTACACCACAGTCTCAAAGCACCAGCGGGTGGCAGGAGAAAAGATCCCCGCACCACACATCCTCTCGGGCCCGGAAACCTGTAGCCTTTCCTTGGCAGCCGACTCCCTTTCCGCGTGGTTTTGCCCAATGACCTCCTGGAAGGTCTTCAATCCTCAGGGACTGCTAGGTGGGCTGGGTGTAGTACCGATGCAGGGCTGTACTGAGGAACACCTTCACATCTTCAACACAGGGAGAACGTGGACAGACAGGGACAAAACACCCCACGGCCTCCAAATCAGCCCCCATGAGAAGACACCATTCTGTGCCACGAAGGCAACCATTCCCTGGCACAGGGACCCACCATGAAGTAAATTGACCAAGGAGGGGAAACAAGCGAGACACGCCACAGATGTGCTCCCGTGTTCCCTCTCTACACTTGCCTCCAAATGTCCCTGAGGGAATACCAAAAGTGTTCCCGGAAGCCTATGACCACCATCGATCTATCCACCCACCAGTAAACCTGTGGGATTAGCCAGCCATCTCTCGTGTCTGCTTCATTCGCCTTGCCCTCCTCTCTCCACCGGGATCCCAACGTGTCAGGGAAAGATGCCAGAGCCACCCCTCACCAAGGAAGCTTGCTGTGACTTATCTTCACTAAGGCATTTTCTAGCCCTTTCACACAGCACACACAAGCCAGACACAACCCGAGGAGGAGCCCTCAGCTTGGCCAACCTCCCGGTGACAATGGCCCATTGGATTTCTCCCCTTATCAGGAGAAACCTAAACTGCATCTGGTCTCCCAAGCAGAACATGGCAAAGAAGCCTGCCCTAGGCCAGGAATCCTGCTCTCACCCTGAGCCTACAGACTTCCGTTTCTTTGCGGGCACAAGGCAACGAGTAACCGGTGGCGGAGGCCTGTAGAACTCAAGGGCAGGCGACCGGACCACCAAGGGCTCACGCTTCCTCTCCTACCCGAATGCTGAACCGTGGCAGGGGACAGCAGTCCCGGCTCGACCAAGGAACCCACAGACGGCACGCTCTCCCTAGCCTTCCCTGCTGGATTGGCATCCCAGGGTCCTTTCCCAATGCCCCGTCTCCCCATCAGACGGCCACAAGCCTCAACTTAAACAGCGTGGCTGTGGACACCCACGGGAGCAAATGCAACGCGAACCTCTCCCTACTTTCCTTTTGGGAGCCACGTGTTGGACCTCAGTTCCAAGGAGGAGACGGCAGGGATTTCTCACTCATTTTGTTCAGATTTCCAAGGAATGCATTTGTGGAAGTCATCGTCGAGCCAAGCACATGCTCAAACACTGGACATGCAAACTTGCAGATTCCACCACGGTACGGACAGCGAGCTGAATCATGTCAGCATACGGAAGTGAACAAAGCAAAGCCATTGGGGAAGGAAATGCAGCCAGTTCTCAGGGCATCGAAGCTCGGGTTCCCATGGAAAAGGCCAGAAGCTGAGGGTGTAGCCCCGTTGCACATGTTCCCTTGGTCAAACCTCTAGGTTTTAGGAAAGAGGTGCTACTTACCGCAACAAGGGTTAAACCAGGATCCTCATGGAATGCGGGCCAACACCCCTGTGAGACTCCTCCTCCTCACTTCACCGGGTGTCAGGGATTATACAGATGGTCCCAGGTTGATCTGCTGCTGGAATTCCTTTCCTGGCATTCCACCTGGCTCGGGGTGAGAGAACACATGCGTTCTTTAGGAGGGTGCACGGGTGCACCGAGCGAAAGGGCGATATCCCTCAGTGATGCGTGCTCTGTCTCCCCTCGACATTTAATTTGCTGCAGATCTTGCCTGTGGGTCCGCAGGGAAACGTGAATGCAACATAGAGCTGACGCCTTCAGAGGGTGCGGCCATCAGGACATAGAGCACCGCTGTCCAAAATCCCCCTGGTCTCGGGCACTGCAATTCCACTCCTGAGTGCTCTCCCATCCACCACAGCAGAAGGATGTCTTCCTAAACCCCTGAGACACCCTCTGGGCAACTGTGGCCCCTCAGACTAAGAGCCGGTGCCATCTAGGGGAACACGCCCGCCCTTGGCACATATTCTTCCACACAAGTGCCACGCTCTTACGGGGAAGAGATCTTCCACAAGGGAAGGGGCCTTGGCCGAATATGACGGCCTTCGTCAAAAGCAGCTCGAAGGGAACCGTGACAAAGGGCACGTGAGGAACACCTGGACTGATCAAGCGAGACTCACCAGTAGGCACACTTCCTGAGCTGCTGCCAAGACAGATGACCTACCCTTGGTTCACACACAGAGGTAATGACATGGGAAACATTCTGAAGCCCAACGTGGTGGGGAAACCCTTGCAACCAAATGGCATGGGAGCCATTCCAATGCCCATTGTGGCGGAGAACACCATTGCACCAATGGGGTCAACTGCGGTGGTACCTGGCACATTCACACTCCGGGCCCGTCAGTGACGTGACCTCGGAGAAACAGTGAGGCCCAGGTCTTCTAGAAGCAATGTGTGACCCACAGCCATGCAATTAAGAGAACCCAGCCAACAGCCGAGACACTTGAACCGCTATGACTCGTCTGGCCTGTGGCCAGGCACACCGGATACCACAGTCTGGATGCACCAGCGCGTGGCAGTAAAAATGACCCCCGCACCACACACCCTCACCCGCCTTTAAATCTATAGCCTTTCCTTAGCAGCCGACTCCCTTTTTTTCGCATGGTTGTGCCCAGTGCCCTCCGGGGAAGATCTGCAAACCTCAGGGAACGCTATGTGGGCCAGGTTTAGTAAAGATGTTGGGCTGGACTCAGGAACACCTTCACAGCTTCAACACAGGGGGAACGTGGAGAGACAGGGACAAAACACCCCACGGCCTCCAAATCAGCTCCCATGAGAAGACACCATACTGTGCCACAAAGGCAACCATTCACTAGCTTAGGGACCCGCCATGAAGTAAATCAACCAAGGAGGGGAAAAAGGCGGGACAGTCCACAGAAGTTCTCCCGTGTTCCCTCTCTACACGTGCCTCCAAATGCTCCTGAGGGGATATCAAAAGTCTTCCTGGAAGCCTATGGCCTCTGTCAATCTGTCCACCCACAAGTAAACATGTGGGTTTAGCCAGCCATTTCATGTGTCTTTATCGGTAGCCTTGCCCTTCCCTCTCCACCGGGATCCCAACGTGTCATGGAAAGATGCCAGAGCCACCCCTCACCAAAGAAGCTTGCTGTGACTTATCTTGACTAAGGCATTTTCTAGCCTGTTCACACAGCACACACAAGCCGGAAACAACCCGAGGAGGAGCCATCAGCTTGGCCAACCGCCCGGGGACAATGGCCCATTGGATTTCTCCCCTCATCATGAGAAACCGAAACTGCATCTGGTCTCCCAAGCAGAACATCACAAAGAGCCAGCCCTAGGCCAGGAATCCTGCTCTGACCCTGACCATAGACTTCTCTTTCCGTGAGGGCACAAGGCAACGAGTAGCCGGTGGCGGCGGCCTGTAGAACTCAAATGCAGTCGATAGGACCACCAATGGTTCACGCTTCCTTTCCTAGCCGCATGCTCGTCCGTGGCAGGGGACAGAAGTCCTGGCTCCACCAAGGAACCCAGAGACGGCACGCTGTCCCTAGCCTTCCCACCTGCATTGGCATCCCAGGCTCCTTTCCCAATGGCTCTTCTCCCCATGAGACGGCCACAACCCTCCACTTGAACAACGTGGCTGTACACACACACGGCAGCAAACGCAACCTCAACCTCTCCCTACTTTCCTTTTGGGAGCCACGTGCTGGACCTCAGTTCCGATGAGGAGACGGTAGGGTTTTCTCACTCATTTTGTTCAGATTTCCAAGGAATGCATTTGTGGGGGTCATCATCGATCCAAGCACATGCTCAAACGCCGGATATGCAAAGTTGCAGATTCCACCAAGGGACGGCCAGTGAGCTGAATCATGTCAGCATACAGAAGCGGCCAGATCTGAGCCATGGGGCAGGAAATGCAGCCAGTTCTCAGGTCATCGAAGCTCATGTTCCCCAGGAAAAAGACAGAAGATGAGGCTGTAGCACCGGTTTTCAGTTCCCGTGGCCAAACCTCTAGGTTTTAGCAAAGAAGTGCCACTTACCGCAACAAGGTTTAAACCAGGATCCTCATGGAATGTGCGCCAACACCCCTGCGAGACTCCTCCTCCTCCCTTCACCAGGTATTATGGATTATACGGATGGCCCCGGGCTGCTCTGCTGCTGGGATTCCGTCCCTGGCAGTCCACCTGGCTCGGGCTGAGAGAACACACGCGTGCTTGAGGATGCTGCACGGGCGCACCGAGGGAAAGGGCGATACCATCTAGTGATGCGTGCTCTATATCCCCTCAACATTTCATTTGCTGCCCATCGTGCCTGGGTGTCCGCACGTAAATGTGAAAGCAATGTGGCGTAGACGCCTTCACAGCGTGCCGCCATCAGGACGAAGAGCCCCGCTGTCCAACAACACCCTGGCCTCGGGCCCTGCAATTCCTCTCCTGAGCACTCTCCCCTCCATCACAGCTAAAGGATGTCTTCCGGAAACCCTGAGACACGCTCAGGGCAAATGTGCCTCCTCAGACTAAGAGCCAGTGACCTTTGGGGAACACACCAACTCTAAGCACATATGGCTCCACACAGTGGACGCGCCCGGAAGATCAAGAGATCTTCCACAAGGGAAGGGCACACGGCCGAATATGACGGCCTCCACCAAAAGCGGCTCATAGGGACCCACGACAAAGGGCACGTGAGGAACACCTGGACTAATCAAGGCAGACTCACCAGCAGGCATACTTCCTGGCCTGCTGTTAGGACAGACGACCTACCCTTGTCGTACACACAAAGGTAATGGCATGGGAACCATTACGATGCCCAACGTGGCGGGGCAAACTGTTGCAGCAATTGGGTCTCTTGCAGTGCTGCCTGCCACTTTCGCACTCTGGGTCCGTCAGTGACGTGACCTCGGTGAAACCGTGAGGCCCAGGTCCTCTAGAAGCAACGTGTTACCTACAGCCGCGCAACAAGAGAACCCGGCCAACAGCCTAGACACCTGAACCGGTATGACTTCTCTGGACTGTGGCCAGGCACGCCGTACACCACAGTCTCAAAGCACCAGCGGGTGGCAGGAGAAAAGATCCCCGCACCACACATCCTCTCGGGCCCGGAAACCTGTAGCCTTTCCTTGGCAGCCGACTCCCTTTCCGCGTGGTTTTGCCCAATGACCTCCTGGAAGGTCTTCAATCCTCAGGGACTGCTAGGTGGGCTGGGTGTAGTACCGATGCAGGGCTGTACTGAGGAACACCTTCACATCTTCAACACAGGGAGAACGTGGACAGACAGGGACAAAACACCCCACGGCCTCCAAATCAGCCCCCATGAGAAGACACCATTCTGTGCCACGAAGGCAACCATTCCCTGGCACAGGGACCCACCATGAAGTAAATTGACCAAGGAGGGGAAACAAGCGAGACACGCCACAGATGTGCTCCCGTGTTCCCTCTCTACACTTGCCTCCAAATGTCCCTGAGGGAATACCAAAAGTGTTCCCGGAAGCCTATGACCACCATCGATCTATCCACCCACCAGTAAACCTGTGGGATTAGCCAGCCATCTCTCGTGTCTGCTTCATTCGCCTTGCCCTCCTCTCTCCACCGGGATCCCAACGTGTCAGGGAAAGATGCCAGAGCCACCCCTCACCAAGGAAGCTTGCTGTGACTTATCTTCACTAAGGCATTTTCTAGCCCTTTCACACAGCACACACAAGCCAGACACAACCCGAGGAGGAGCCCTCAGCTTGGCCAACCTCCCGGTGACAATGGCCCATTGGATTTCTCCCCTTATCAGGAGAAACCTAAACTGCATCTGGTCTCCCAAGCAGAACATGGCAAAGAAGCCTGCCCTAGGCCAGGAATCCTGCTCTCACCCTGAGCCTACAGACTTCCGTTTCTTTGCGGGCACAAGGCAACGAGTAACCGGTGGCGGAGGCCTGTAGAACTCAAGGGCAGGCGACCGGACCACCAAGGGCTCACGCTTCCTCTCCTACCCGAATGCTGAACCGTGGCAGGGGACAGCAGTCCCGGCTCGACCAAGGAACCCACAGACGGCACGCTCTCCCTAGCCTTCCCTGCTGGATTGGCATCCCAGGGTCCTTTCCCAATGCCCCGTCTCCCCATCAGACGGCCACAAGCCTCAACTTAAACAGCGTGGCTGTGGACACCCACGGGAGCAAATGCAACGCGAACCTCTCCCTACTTTCCTTTTGGGAGCCACGTGTTGGACCTCAGTTCCAAGGAGGAGACGGCAGGGATTTCTCACTCATTTTGTTCAGATTTCCAAGGAATGCATTTGTGGAAGTCATCGTCGAGCCAAGCACATGCTCAAACGCTGGACATGCAAACTTGCAGATTCCACCACGGTACGGACAGCGAGCTGAATCATGTCAGCATACGGAAGTGAACAAAGCAAAGCCATTGGGGAAGGAAATGCAGCCAGTTCTCAGGGCATCGAAGCTCGGGTTCCCATGGAAAAGGCCAGAAGCTGAGGGTGTAGCCCCGTTGCACATGTTCCCTTGGTCAAACCTCTAGGTTTTAGGAAAGAGGTGCTACTTACCGCAACAAGGGTTAAACCAGGATCCTCATGGAATGCGGGCCAACACCCCTGTGAGACTCCTCCTCCTCACTTCACCGGGTGTCAGGGATTATACAGATGGTCCCAGGTTGATCTGCTGCTGGAATTCCTTTCCTGGCATTCCACCTGGCTCGGGGTGAGAGAACACATGCGTTCTTTAGGAGGGTGCACGGGTGCACCGAGCGAAAGGGCGATATCCCTCAGTGATGCGTGCTCTGTCTCCCCTCGACATTTAATTTGCTGCAGATCTTGCCTGTGGGTCCGCAGGGAAACGTGAATGCAACATAGAGCTGACGCCTTCAGAGGGTGCGGCCATCAGGACATAGAGCACCGCTGTCCAAAATCCCCCTGGTCTCGGGCACTGCAATTCCACTCCTGAGTGCTCTCCCATCCACCACAGCAGAAGGATGTCTTCCTAAACCCCTGAGACACCCTCTGGGCAACTGTGGCCCCTCAGACTAAGAGCCGGTGCCATCTAGGGGAACACGCCCGCCCTTGGCACATATTCTTCCACACAAGTGCCACGCTCTTACGGGGAAGAGATCTTCCACAAGGGAAGGGGCCTTGGCCGAATATGACGGCCTTCATCAAAAGCAGCTCGAAGGGAACCGTGACAAAGGGCACGTGAGGAACACCTGGACTGATCAAGCGAGACTCACCAGTAGGCACACTTCCTGAGCTGCTGCCAAGACAGATGACCTACCCTTGGTTCACACACAGAGGTAATGACATGGGAAACATTCTGAAGCCCAACGTGGTGGGGAAACCCTTGCAACCAAATGGCATGGGAGCCATTCCAATGCCCATTGTGGCGGAGAACACCATTGCCCCAATGGGGTCAACTGCGGTGGTACCTGGCACATTCACACTCCGGGCCCGTCAGTGACGTGACCTCGGAGAAACAGTGAGGCCCAGGTCTTCTAGAAGCAATGTGTGACCCACAGCCATGCAATTAAGAGAACCCAGCCAACAGCCGAGACACTTGAACCGCTATGACTCGTCTGGCCTGTGGCCAGGCACACCGGATACCACAGTCTGGATGCACCAGCGCGTGGCAGTAAAAATGACCCCCGCACCACACACCCTCACCCGCCTTTAAATCTATAGCCTTTCCTTAGCAGCCGACTCCCTTTTTTTCGCATGGTTGTGCCCAGTGCCCTCCGGGGAAGATCTGCAAACCTCAGGGAACGCTATGTGGGCCAGGTTTAGTAAAGATGTTGGGCTGGACTCAGGAACACCTTCACAGCTTCAACACAGGGGGAACGTGGAGAGACAGGGACAAAACACCCCACGGCCTCCAAATCAGCTCCCATGAGAAGACACCATACTGTGCCACAAAGGCAACCATTCACTAGCTTAGGGACCCGCCATGAAGTAAATCAACCAAGGAGGGGAAAAAGGCGGGACAGTCCACAGAAGTTCTCCCGTGTTCCCTCTCTACACGTGCCTCCAAATGCTCCTGAGGGGATATCAAAAGTCTTCCTGGAAGCCTATGGCCTCTGTCAATCTGTCCACCCACAAGTAAACATGTGGGTTTAGCCAGCCATTTCATGTGTCTTTATCGGTAGCCTTGCCCTTCCCTCTCCACCGGGATCCCAACGTGTCATGGAAAGATGCCAGAGCCACCCCTCACCAAAGAAGCTTGCTGTGACTTATCTTGACTAAGGCATTTTCTAGCCTGTTCACACAGCACACACAAGCCGGAAACAACCCGAGGAGGAGCCATCAGCTTGGCCAACCGCCCGGGGACAATGGCCCATTGGATTTCTCCCCTCATCATGAGAAACCGAAACTGCATCTGGTCTCCCAAGCAGAACATCACAAAGAGCCAGCCCTAGGCCAGGAATCCTGCTCTGACCCTGACCATAGACTTCTCTTTCCGTGAGGGCACAAGGCAACGAGTAGCCGGTGGCGGCGGCCTGTAGAACTCAAATGCAGTCGATAGGACCACCAATGGTTCACGCTTCCTTTCCTAGCCGCATGCTCGTCCGTGGCAGGGGACAGAAGTCCTGGCTCCACCAAGGAACCCAGAGACGGCACGCTGTCCCTAGCCTTCCCACCTGCATTGGCATCCCAGGCTCCTTTCCCAATGGCTCTTCTCCCCATGAGACGGCCACAACCCTCCACTTGAACAACGTGGCTGTACACACACACGGCAGCAAACGCAACCTCAACCTCTCCCTACTTTCCTTTTGGGAGCCACGTGCTGGACCTCAGTTCCGATGAGGAGACGGTAGGGTTTTCTCACTCATTTTGTTCAGATTTCCAAGGAATGCATTTGTGGGGGTCATCATCGATCCAAGCACATGCTCAAACGCCGGATATGCAAAGTTGCAGATTCCACCAAGGGACGGCCAGTGAGCTGAATCATGTCAGCATACAGAAGCGGCCAGATCTGAGCCATGGGGCAGGAAATGCAGCCAGTTCTCAGGTCATCGAAGCTCATGTTCCCCAGGAAAAAGACAGAAGATGAGGCTGTAGCACCGGTTTTCAGTTCCCGTGGCCAAACCTCTAGGTTTTAGCAAAGAAGTGCCACTTACCGCAACAAGGTTTAAACCAGGATCCTCATGGAATGTGCGCCAACACCCCTGCGAGACTCCTCCTCCTCCCTTCACCAGGTATTATGGATTATACGGATGGCCCCGGGCTGCTCTGCTGCTGGGATTCCGTCCCTGGCAGTCCACCTGGCTCGGGCTGAGAGAACACACGCGTGCTTGAGGATGCTGCACGGGCGCACCGAGGGAAAGGGCGATACCATCTAGTGATGCGTGCTCTATATCCCCTCAACATTTCATTTGCTGCCCATCGTGCCTGGGTGTCCGCACGTAAATGTGAAAGCAATGTGGCGTAGACGCCTTCACAGCGTGCCGCCATCAGGACGAAGAGCCCCGCTGTCCAACAACACCCTGGCCTCGGGCCCTGCAATTCCTCTCCTGAGCACTCTCCCCTCCATCACAGCTAAAGGATGTCTTCCGGAAACCCTGAGACACGCTCAGGGCAACTGTGCCTCCTCAGACTAAGAGCCAGTGACCTTTGGGGAACACACCAACTCTAAGCACATATGGCTCCACACAGTGGACGCGCCCGGAAGATCAAGAGATCTTCCACAAGGGAAGGGCACACGGCCGAATATGACGGCCTCCACCAAAAGCGGCTCATAGGGACCCACGACAAAGGGCACGTGAGGAACACCTGGACTAATCAAGGCAGACTCACCAGCAGGCATACTTCCTGGCCTGCTGTTAGGACAGACGACCTACCCTTGTCGTACACACAAAGGTAATGGCATGGGAACCATTACGATGCCCAACGTGGCGGGGCAAACTGTTGCAGCAATTGGGTCTCTTGCAGTGCTGCCTGCCACTTTCGCACTCTGGGTCCGTCAGTGACGTGACCTCGGTGAAACCGTGAGGCCCAGGTCCTCTAGAAGCAACGTGTTACCTACAGCCGCGCAACAAGAGAACCCGGCCAACAGCCTAGACACCTGAACCGGTATGACTTCTCTGGACTGTGGCCAGGCACGCCGTACACCACAGTCTCAAAGCACCAGCGGGTGGCAGGAGAAAAGATCCCCGCACCACACATCCTCTCGGGCCCGGAAACCTGTAGCCTTTCCTTGGCAGCCGACTCCCTTTCCGCGTGGTTTTGCCCAATGACCTCCTGGAAGGTCTTCAATCCTCAGGGACTGCTAGGTGGGCTGGGTGTAGTACCGATGCAGGGCTGTACTGAGGAACACCTTCACATCTTCAACACAGGGAGAACGTGGACAGACAGGGACAAAACACCCCACGGCCTCCAAATCAGCCCCCATGAGAAGACACCATTCTGTGCCACGAAGGCAACCATTCCCTGGCACAGGGACCCACCATGAAGTAAATTGACCAAGGAGGGGAAACAAGCGAGACACGCCACAGATGTGCTCCCGTGTTCCCTCTCTACACTTGCCTCCAAATGTCCCTGAGGGAATACCAAAAGTGTTCCCGGAAGCCTATGACCACCATCGATCTATCCACCCACCAGTAAACCTGTGGGATTAGCCAGCCATCTCTCGTGTCTGCTTCATTCGCCTTGCCCTCCTCTCTCCACCGGGATCCCAACGTGTCAGGGAAAGATGCCAGAGCCACCCCTCACCAAGGAAGCTTGCTGTGACTTATCTTCACTAAGGCATTTTCTAGCCCTTTCACACAGCACACACAAGCCAGACACAACCCGAGGAGGAGCCCTCAGCTTGGCCAACCTCCCGGTGACAATGGCCCATTGGATTTCTCCCCTTATCAGGAGAAACCTAAACTGCATCTGGTCTCCCAAGCAGAACATGGCAAAGAAGCCTGCCCTAGGCCAGGAATCCTGCTCTCACCCTGAGCCTACAGACTTCCGTTTCTTTGCGGGCACAAGGCAACGAGTAACCGGTGGCGGAGGCCTGTAGAACTCAAGGGCAGGCGACCGGACCACCAAGGGCTCACGCTTCCTCTCCTACCCGAATGCTGAACCGTGGCAGGGGACAGCAGTCCCGGCTCGACCAAGGAACCCACAGACGGCACGCTCTCCCTAGCCTTCCCTGCTGGATTGGCATCCCAGGGTCCTTTCCCAATGCCCCGTCTCCCCATCAGACGGCCACAAGCCTCAACTTAAACAGCGTGGCTGTGGACACCCACGGGAGCAAATGCAACGCGAACCTCTCCCTACTTTCCTTTTGGGAGCCACGTGTTGGACCTCAGTTCCAAGGAGGAGACGGCAGGGATTTCTCACTCATTTTGTTCAGATTTCCAAGGAATGCATTTGTGGAAGTCATCGTCGAGCCAAGCACATGCTCAAACACTGGACATGCAAACTTGCAGATTCCACCACGGTACGGACAGCGAGCTGAATCATGTCAGCATACGGAAGTGAACAAAGCAAAGCCATTGGGGAAGGAAATGCAGCCAGTTCTCAGGGCATCGAAGCTCGGGTTCCCATGGAAAAGGCCAGAAGCTGAGGGTGTAGCCCCGTTGCACATGTTCCCTTGGTCAAACCTCTAGGTTTTAGGAAAGAGGTGCTACTTACCGCAACAAGGGTTAAACCAGGATCCTCATGGAATGCGGGCCAACACCCCTGTGAGACTCCTCCTCCTCACTTCACCGGGTGTCAGGGATTATACAGATGGTCCCAGGTTGATCTGCTGCTGGAATTCCTTTCCTGGCATTCCACCTGGCTCGGGGTGAGAGAACACATGCGTTCTTTAGGAGGGTGCACGGGTGCACCGAGCGAAAGGGCGATATCCCTCAGTGATGCGTGCTCTGTCTCCCCTCGACATTTAATTTGCTGCAGATCTTGCCTGTGGGTCCGCAGGGAAACGTGAATGCAACATAGAGCTGACGCCTTCAGAGGGTGCGGCCATCAGGACATAGAGCACCGCTGTCCAAAATCCCCCTGGTCTCGGGCACTGCAATTCCACTCCTGAGTGCTCTCCCATCCACCACAGCAGAAGGATGTCTTCCTAAACCCCTGAGACACCCTCTGGGCAACTGTGGCCCCTCAGACTAAGAGCCGGTGCCATCTAGGGGAACACGCCCGCCCTTGGCACATATTCTTCCACACAAGTGCCACGCTCTTACGGGGAAGAGATCTTCCACAAGGGAAGGGGCCTTGGCCGAATATGACGGCCTTCATCAAAAGCAGCTCGAAGGGAACCGTGACAAAGGGCACGTGAGGAACACCTGGACTGATCAAGCGAGACTCACCAGTAGGCACACTTCCTGAGCTGCTGCCAAGACAGATGACCTACCCTTGGTTCACACACAGAGGTAATGACATGGGAAACATTCTGAAGCCCAACGTGGTGGGGAAACCCTTGCAACCAAATGGCATGGGAGCCATTCCAATGCCCATTGTGGCGGAGAACACCATTGCCCCAATGGGGTCAACTGCGGTGGTACCTGGCACATTCACACTCCGGGCCCGTCAGTGACGTGACCTCGGAGAAACAGTGAGGCCCAGGTCTTCTAGAAGCAATGTGTGACCCACAGCCATGCAATTAAGAGAACCCAGCCAACAGCCGAGACACTTGAACCGCTATGACTCGTCTGGCCTGTGGCCAGGCACACCGGATACCACAGTCTGGATGCACCAGCGCGTGGCAGTAAAAATGACCCCCGCACCACACACCCTCACCCGCCTTTAAATCTATAGCCTTTCCTTAGCAGCCGACTCCCTTTTTTTCGCATGGTTGTGCCCAGTGCCCTCCGGGGAAGATCTGCAAACCTCAGGGAACGCTATGTGGGCCAGGTTTAGTAAAGATGTTGGGCTGGACTCAGGAACACCTTCACAGCTTCAACACAGGGGGAACGTGGAGAGACAGGGACAAAACACCCCACGGCCTCCAAATCAGCTCCCATGAGAAGACACCATACTGTGCCACAAAGGCAACCATTCACTAGCTTAGGGACCCGCCATGAAGTAAATCAACCAAGGAGGGGAAAAAGGCGGGACAGTCCACAGAAGTTCTCCCGTGTTCCCTCTCTACACGTGCCTCCAAATGCTCCTGAGGGGATATCAAAAGTCTTCCTGGAAGCCTATGGCCTCTGTCAATCTGTCCACCCACAAGTAAACATGTGGGTTTAGCCAGCCATTTCATGTGTCTTTATCGGTAGCCTTGCCCTTCCCTCTCCACCGGGATCCCAACGTGTCATGGAAAGATGCCAGAGCCACCCCTCACCAAAGAAGCTTGCTGTGACTTATCTTGACTAAGGCATTTTCTAGCCTGTTCACACAGCACACACAAGCCGGAAACAACCCGAGGAGGAGCCATCAGCTTGGCCAACCGCCCGGGGACAATGGCCCATTGGATTTCTCCCCTCATCATGAGAAACCGAAACTGCATCTGGTCTCCCAAGCAGAACATCACAAAGAGCCAGCCCTAGGCCAGGAATCCTGCTCTGACCCTGACCATAGACTTCTCTTTCCGTGAGGGCACAAGGCAACGAGTAGCCGGTGGCGGCGGCCTGTAGAACTCAAATGCAGTCGATAGGACCACCAATGGTTCACGCTTCCTTTCCTAGCCGCATGCTCGTCCGTGGCAGGGGACAGAAGTCCTGGCTCCACCAAGGAACCCAGAGACGGCACGCTGTCCCTAGCCTTCCCACCTGCATTGGCATCCCAGGCTCCTTTCCCAATGGCTCTTCTCCCCATGAGACGGCCACAACCCTCCACTTGAACAACGTGGCTGTACACACACACGGCAGCAAACGCAACCTCAACCTCTCCCTACTTTCCTTTTGGGAGCCACGTGCTGGACCTCAGTTCCGATGAGGAGACGGTAGGGTTTTCTCACTCATTTTGTTCAGATTTCCAAGGAATGCATTTGTGGGGGTCATCATCGATCCAAGCACATGCTCAAACGCCGGATATGCAAAGTTGCAGATTCCACCAAGGGACGGCCAGTGAGCTGAATCATGTCAGCATACAGAAGCGGCCAGATCTGAGCCATGGGGCAGGAAATGCAGCCAGTTCTCAGGTCATCGAAGCTCATGTTCCCCAGGAAAAAGACAGAAGATGAGGCTGTAGCACCGGTTTTCAGTTCCCGTGGCCAAACCTCTAGGTTTTAGCAAAGAAGTGCCACTTACCGCAACAAGGTTTAAACCAGGATCCTCATGGAATGTGCGCCAACACCCCTGCGAGACTCCTCCTCCTCCCTTCACCAGGTATTATGGATTATACGGATGGCCCCGGGCTGCTCTGCTGCTGGGATTCCGTCCCTGGCAGTCCACCTGGCTCGGGCTGAGAGAACACACGCGTGCTTGAGGATGCTGCACGGGCGCACCGAGGGAAAGGGCGATACCATCTAGTGATGCGTGCTCTATATCCCCTCAACATTTCATTTGCTGCCCATCGTGCCTGGGTGTCCGCACGTAAATGTGAAAGCAATGTGGCGTAGACGCCTTCACAGCGTGCCGCCATCAGGACGAAGAGCCCCGCTGTCCAACAACACCCTGGCCTCGGGCCCTGCAATTCCTCTCCTGAGCACTCTCCCCTCCATCACAGCTAAAGGATGTCTTCCGGAAACCCTGAGACACGCTCAGGGCAACTGTGCCTCCTCAGACTAAGAGCCAGTGACCTTTGGGGAACACACCAACTCTAAGCACATATGGCTCCACACAGTGGACGCGCCCGGAAGATCAAGAGATCTTCCACAAGGGAAGGGCACACGGCCGAATATGACGGCCTCCACCAAAAGCGGCTCATAGGGACCCACGACAAAGGGCACGTGAGGAACACCTGGACTAATCAAGGCAGACTCACCAGCAGGCATACTTCCTGGCCTGCTGTTAGGACAGACGACCTACCCTTGTCGTACACACAAAGGTAATGGCATGGGAACCATTACGATGCCCAACGTGGCGGGGCAAACTGTTGCAGCAATTGGGTCTCTTGCAGTGCTGCCTGCCACTTTCGCACTCTGGGTCCGTCAGTGACGTGACCTCGGTGAAACCGTGAGGCCCAGGTCCTCTAGAAGCAACGTGTTACCTACAGCCGCGCAACAAGAGAACCCGGCCAACAGCCTAGACACCTGAACCGGTATGACTTCTCTGGACTGTGGCCAGGCACGCCGTACACCACAGTCTCAAAGCACCAGCGGGTGGCAGGAGAAAAGATCCCCGCACCACACATCCTCTCGGGCCCGGAAACCTGTAGCCTTTCCTTGGCAGCCGACTCCCTTTCCGCGTGGTTTTGCCCAATGACCTCCTGGAAGGTCTTCAATCCTCAGGGACTGCTAGGTGGGCTGGGTGTAGTACCGATGCAGGGCTGTACTGAGGAACACCTTCACATCTTCAACACAGGGAGAACGTGGACAGACAGGGACAAAACACCCCACGGCCTCCAAATCAGCCCCCATGAGAAGACACCATTCTGTGCCACGAAGGCAACCATTCCCTGGCACAGGGACCCACCATGAAGTAAATTGACCAAGGAGGGGAAACAAGCGAGACACGCCACAGATGTGCTCCCGTGTTCCCTCTCTACACTTGCCTCCAAATGTCCCTGAGGGAATACCAAAAGTGTTCCCGGAAGCCTATGACCACCATCGATCTATCCACCCACCAGTAAACCTGTGGGATTAGCCAGCCATCTCTCGTGTCTGCTTCATTCGCCTTGCCCTCCTCTCTCCACCGGGATCCCAACGTGTCAGGGAAAGATGCCAGAGCCACCCCTCACCAAGGAAGCTTGCTGTGACTTATCTTCACTAAGGCATTTTCTAGCCCTTTCACACAGCACACACAAGCCAGACACAACCCGAGGAGGAGCCCTCAGCTTGGCCAACCTCCCGGTGACAATGGCCCATTGGATTTCTCCCCTTATCAGGAGAAACCTAAACTGCATCTGGTCTCCCAAGCAGAACATGGCAAAGAAGCCTGCCCTAGGCCAGGAATCCTGCTCTCACCCTGAGCCTACAGACTTCCGTTTCTTTGCGGGCACAAGGCAACGAGTAACCGGTGGCGGAGGCCTGTAGAACTCAAGGGCAGGCGACCGGACCACCAAGGGCTCACGCTTCCTCTCCTACCCGAATGCTGAACCGTGGCAGGGGACAGCAGTCCCGGCTCGACCAAGGAACCCACAGACGGCACGCTCTCCCTAGCCTTCCCTGCTGGATTGGCATCCCAGGGTCCTTTCCCAATGCCCCGTCTCCCCATCAGACGGCCACAAGCCTCAACTTAAACAGCGTGGCTGTGGACACCCACGGGAGCAAATGCAACGCGAACCTCTCCCTACTTTCCTTTTGGGAGCCACGTGTTGGACCTCAGTTCCAAGGAGGAGACGGCAGGGATTTCTCACTCATTTTGTTCAGATTTCCAAGGAATGCATTTGTGGAAGTCATCGTCGAGCCAAGCACATGCTCAAACGCTGGACATGCAAACTTGCAGATTCCACCACGGTACGGACAGCGAGCTGAATCATGTCAGCATACGGAAGTGAACAAAGCAAAGCCATTGGGGAAGGAAATGCAGCCAGTTCTCAGGGCATCGAAGCTCGGGTTCCCATGGAAAAGGCCAGAAGCTGAGGGTGTAGCCCCGTTGCACATGTTCCCTTGGTCAAACCTCTAGGTTTTAGGAAAGAGGTGCTACTTACCGCAACAAGGGTTAAACCAGGATCCTCATGGAATGCGGGCCAACACCCCTGTGAGACTCCTCCTCCTCACTTCACCGGGTGTCAGGGATTATACAGATGGTCCCAGGTTGATCTGCTGCTGGAATTCCTTTCCTGGCATTCCACCTGGCTCGGGGTGAGAGAACACATGCGTTCTTTAGGAGGGTGCACGGGTGCACCGAGCGAAAGGGCGATATCCCTCAGTGATGCGTGCTCTGTCTCCCCTCGACATTTAATTTGCTGCAGATCTTGCCTGTGGGTCCGCAGGGAAACGTGAATGCAACATAGAGCTGACGCCTTCAGAGGGTGCGGCCATCAGGACATAGAGCACCGCTGTCCAAAATCCCCCTGGTCTCGGGCACTGCAATTCCACTCCTGAGTGCTCTCCCATCCACCACAGCAGAAGGATGTCTTCCTAAACCCCTGAGACACCCTCTGGGCAACTGTGGCCCCTCAGACTAAGAGCCGGTGCCATCTAGGGGAACACGCCCGCCCTTGGCACATATTCTTCCACACAAGTGCCACGCTCTTACGGGGAAGAGATCTTCCACAAGGGAAGGGGCCTTGGCCGAATATGACGGCCTTCATCAAAAGCAGCTCGAAGGGAACCGTGACAAAGGGCACGTGAGGAACACCTGGACTGATCAAGCGAGACTCACCAGTAGGCACACTTCCTGAGCTGCTGCCAAGACAGATGACCTACCCTTGGTTCACACACAGAGGTAATGACATGGGAAACATTCTGAAGCCCAACGTGGTGGGGAAACCCTTGCAACCAAATGGCATGGGAGCCATTCCAATGCCCATTGTGGCGGAGAACACCATTGCCCCAATGGGGTCAACTGCGGTGGTACCTGGCACATTCACACTCCGGGCCCGTCAGTGACGTGACCTCGGAGAAACAGTGAGGCCCAGGTCTTCTAGAAGCAATGTGTGACCCACAGCCATGCAATTAAGAGAACCCAGCCAACAGCCGAGACACTTGAACCGCTATGACTCGTCTGGCCTGTGGCCAGGCACACCGGATACCACAGTCTGGATGCACCAGCGCGTGGCAGTAAAAATGACCCCCGCACCACACACCCTCACCCGCCTTTAAATCTATAGCCTTTCCTTAGCAGCCGACTCCCTTTTTTTCGCATGGTTGTGCCCAGTGCCCTCCGGGGAAGATCTGCAAACCTCAGGGAACGCTATGTGGGCCAGGTTTAGTAAAGATGTTGGGCTGGACTCAGGAACACCTTCACAGCTTCAACACAGGGGGAACGTGGAGAGACAGGGACAAAACACCCCACGGCCTCCAAATCAGCTCCCATGAGAAGACACCATACTGTGCCACAAAGGCAACCATTCACTAGCTTAGGGACCCGCCATGAAGTAAATCAACCAAGGAGGGGAAAAAGGCGGGACAGTCCACAGAAGTTCTCCCGTGTTCCCTCTCTACACGTGCCTCCAAATGCTCCTGAGGGGATATCAAAAGTCTTCCTGGAAGCCTATGGCCTCTGTCAATCTGTCCACCCACAAGTAAACATGTGGGTTTAGCCAGCCATTTCATGTGTCTTTATCGGTAGCCTTGCCCTTCCCTCTCCACCGGGATCCCAACGTGTCATGGAAAGATGCCAGAGCCACCCCTCACCAAAGAAGCTTGCTGTGACTTATCTTGACTAAGGCATTTTCTAGCCTGTTCACACAGCACACACAAGCCGGAAACAACCCGAGGAGGAGCCATCAGCTTGGCCAACCGCCCGGGGACAATGGCCCATTGGATTTCTCCCCTCATCATGAGAAACCGAAACTGCATCTGGTCTCCCAAGCAGAACATCACAAAGAGCCAGCCCTAGGCCAGGAATCCTGCTCTGACCCTGACCATAGACTTCTCTTTCCGTGAGGGCACAAGGCAACGAGTAGCCGGTGGCGGCGGCCTGTAGAACTCAAATGCAGTCGATAGGACCACCAATGGTTCACGCTTCCTTTCCTAGCCGCATGCTCGTCCGTGGCAGGGGACAGAAGTCCTGGCTCCACCAAGGAACCCAGAGACGGCACGCTGTCCCTAGCCTTCCCACCTGCATTGGCATCCCAGGCTCCTTTCCCAATGGCTCTTCTCCCCATGAGACGGCCACAACCCTCCACTTGAACAACGTGGCTGTACACACACACGGCAGCAAACGCAACCTCAACCTCTCCCTACTTTCCTTTTGGGAGCCACGTGCTGGACCTCAGTTCCGATGAGGAGACGGTAGGGTTTTCTCACTCATTTTGTTCAGATTTCCAAGGAATGCATTTGTGGGGGTCATCATCGATCCAAGCACATGCTCAAACGCCGGATATGCAAAGTTGCAGATTCCACCAAGGGACGGCCAGTGAGCTGAATCATGTCAGCATACAGAAGCGGCCAGATCTGAGCCATGGGGCAGGAAATGCAGCCAGTTCTCAGGTCATCGAAGCTCATGTTCCCCAGGAAAAAGACAGAAGATGAGGCTGTAGCACCGGTTTTCAGTTCCCGTGGCCAAACCTCTAGGTTTTAGCAAAGAAGTGCCACTTACCGCAACAAGGTTTAAACCAGGATCCTCATGGAATGTGCGCCAACACCCCTGCGAGACTCCTCCTCCTCCCTTCACCAGGTATTATGGATTATACGGATGGCCCCGGGCTGCTCTGCTGCTGGGATTCCGTCCCTGGCAGTCCACCTGGCTCGGGCTGAGAGAACACACGCGTGCTTGAGGATGCTGCACGGGCGCACCGAGGGAAAGGGCGATACCATCTAGTGATGCGTGCTCTATATCCCCTCAACATTTCATTTGCTGCCCATCGTGCCTGGGTGTCCGCACGTAAATGTGAAAGCAATGTGGCGTAGACGCCTTCACAGCGTGCCGCCATCAGGACGAAGAGCCCCGCTGTCCAACAACACCCTGGCCTCGGGCCCTGCAATTCCTCTCCTGAGCACTCTCCCCTCCATCACAGCTAAAGGATGTCTTCCGGAAACCCTGAGACACGCTCAGGGCAACTGTGCCTCCTCAGACTAAGAGCCAGTGACCTTTGGGGAACACACCAACTCTAAGCACATATGGCTCCACACAGTGGACGCGCCCGGAAGATCAAGAGATCTTCCACAAGGGAAGGGCACACGGCCGAATATGACGGCCTCCACCAAAAGCGGCTCATAGGGACCCACGACAAAGGGCACGTGAGGAACACCTGGACTAATCAAGGCAGACTCACCAGCAGGCATACTTCCTGGCCTGCTGTTAGGACAGACGACCTACCCTTGTCGTACACACAAAGGTAATGGCATGGGAACCATTACGATGCCCAACGTGGCGGGGCAAACTGTTGCAGCAATTGGGTCTCTTGCAGTGCTGCCTGCCACTTTCGCACTCTGGGTCCGTCAGTGACGTGACCTCGGTGAAACCGTGAGGCCCAGGTCCTCTAGAAGCAACGTGTTACCTACAGCCGCGCAACAAGAGAACCCGGCCAACAGCCTAGACACCTGAACCGGTATGACTTCTCTGGACTGTGGCCAGGCACGCCGTACACCACAGTCTCAAAGCACCAGCGGGTGGCAGGAGAAAAGATCCCCGCACCACACATCCTCTCGGGCCCGGAAACCTGTAGCCTTTCCTTGGCAGCCGACTCCCTTTCCGCGTGGTTTTGCCCAATGACCTCCTGGAAGGTCTTCAATCCTCAGGGACTGCTAGGTGGGCTGGGTGTAGTACCGATGCAGGGCTGTACTGAGGAACACCTTCACATCTTCAACACAGGGAGAACGTGGACAGACAGGGACAAAACACCCCACGGCCTCCAAATCAGCCCCCATGAGAAGACACCATTCTGTGCCACGAAGGCAACCATTCCCTGGCACAGGGACCCACCATGAAGTAAATTGACCAAGGAGGGGAAACAAGCGAGACACGCCACAGATGTGCTCCCGTGTTCCCTCTCTACACTTGCCTCCAAATGTCCCTGAGGGAATACCAAAAGTGTTCCCGGAAGCCTATGACCACCATCGATCTATCCACCCACCAGTAAACCTGTGGGATTAGCCAGCCATCTCTCGTGTCTGCTTCATTCGCCTTGCCCTCCTCTCTCCACCGGGATCCCAACGTGTCAGGGAAAGATGCCAGAGCCACCCCTCACCAAGGAAGCTTGCTGTGACTTATCTTCACTAAGGCATTTTCTAGCCCTTTCACACAGCACACACAAGCCAGACACAACCCGAGGAGGAGCCCTCAGCTTGGCCAACCTCCCGGTGACAATGGCCCATTGGATTTCTCCCCTTATCAGGAGAAACCTAAACTGCATCTGGTCTCCCAAGCAGAACATGGCAAAGAAGCCTGCCCTAGGCCAGGAATCCTGCTCTCACCCTGAGCCTACAGACTTCCGTTTCTTTGCGGGCACAAGGCAACGAGTAACCGGTGGCGGAGGCCTGTAGAACTCAAGGGCAGGCGACCGGACCACCAAGGGCTCACGCTTCCTCTCCTACCCGAATGCTGAACCGTGGCAGGGGACAGCAGTCCCGGCTCGACCAAGGAACCCACAGACGGCACGCTCTCCCTAGCCTTCCCTGCTGGATTGGCATCCCAGGGTCCTTTCCCAATGCCCCGTCTCCCCATCAGACGGCCACAAGCCTCAACTTAAACAGCGTGGCTGTGGACACCCACGGGAGCAAATGCAACGCGAACCTCTCCCTACTTTCCTTTTGGGAGCCACGTGTTGGACCTCAGTTCCAAGGAGGAGACGGCAGGGATTTCTCACTCATTTTGTTCAGATTTCCAAGGAATGCATTTGTGGAAGTCATCGTCGAGCCAAGCACATGCTCAAACGCTGGACATGCAAACTTGCAGATTCCACCACGGTACGGACAGCGAGCTGAATCATGTCAGCATACGGAAGTGAACAAAGCAAAGCCATTGGGGAAGGAAATGCAGCCAGTTCTCAGGGCATCGAAGCTCGGGTTCCCATGGAAAAGGCCAGAAGCTGAGGGTGTAGCCCCGTTGCACATGTTCCCTTGGTCAAACCTCTAGGTTTTAGGAAAGAGGTGCTACTTACCGCAACAAGGGTTAAACCAGGATCCTCATGGAATGCGGGCCAACACCCCTGTGAGACTCCTCCTCCTCACTTCACCGGGTGTCAGGGATTATACAGATGGTCCCAGGTTGATCTGCTGCTGGAATTCCTTTCCTGGCATTCCACCTGGCTCGGGGTGAGAGAACACATGCGTTCTTTAGGAGGGTGCACGGGTGCACCGAGCGAAAGGGCGATATCCCTCAGTGATGCGTGCTCTGTCTCCCCTCGACATTTAATTTGCTGCAGATCTTGCCTGTGGGTCCGCAGGGAAACGTGAATGCAACATAGAGCTGACGCCTTCAGAGGGTGCGGCCATCAGGACATAGAGCACCGCTGTCCAAAATCCCCCTGGTCTCGGGCACTGCAATTCCACTCCTGAGTGCTCTCCCATCCACCACAGCAGAAGGATGTCTTCCTAAACCCCTGAGACACCCTCTGGGCAACTGTGGCCCCTCAGACTAAGAGCCGGTGCCATCTAGGGGAACACGCCCGCCCTTGGCACATATTCTTCCACACAAGTGCCACGCTCTTACGGGGAAGAGATCTTCCACAAGGGAAGGGGCCTTGGCCGAATATGACGGCCTTCATCAAAAGCAGCTCGAAGGGAACCGTGACAAAGGGCACGTGAGGAACACCTGGACTGATCAAGCGAGACTCACCAGTAGGCACACTTCCTGAGCTGCTGCCAAGACAGATGACCTACCCTTGGTTCACACACAGAGGTAATGACATGGGAAACATTCTGAAGCCCAACGTGGTGGGGAAACCCTTGCAACCAAATGGCATGGGAGCCATTCCAATGCCCATTGTGGCGGAGAACACCATTGCACCAATGGGGTCAACTGCGGTGGTACCTGGCACATTCACACTCCGGGCCCGTCAGTGACGTGACCTCGGAGAAACAGTGAGGCCCAGGTCTTCTAGAAGCAATGTGTGACCCACAGCCATGCAATTAAGAGAACCCAGCCAACAGCCGAGACACTTGAACCGCTATGACTCGTCTGGCCTGTGGCCAGGCACACCGGATACCACAGTCTGGATGCACCAGCGCGTGGCAGTAAAAATGACCCCCGCACCACACACCCTCACCCGCCTTTAAATCTATAGCCTTTCCTTAGCAGCCGACTCCCTTTTTTTCGCATGGTTGTGCCCAGTGCCCTCCGGGGAAGATCTGCAAACCTCAGGGAACGCTATGTGGGCCAGGTTTAGTAAAGATGTTGGGCTGGACTCAGGAACACCTTCACAGCTTCAACACAGGGGGAACGTGGAGAGACAGGGACAAAACACCCCACGGCCTCCAAATCAGCTCCCATGAGAAGACACCATACTGTGCCACAAAGGCAACCATTCACTAGCTTAGGGACCCGCCATGAAGTAAATCAACCAAGGAGGGGAAAAAGGCGGGACAGTCCACAGAAGTTCTCCCGTGTTCCCTCTCTACACGTGCCTCCAAATGCTCCTGAGGGGATATCAAAAGTCTTCCTGGAAGCCTATGGCCTCTGTCAATCTGTCCACCCACAAGTAAACATGTGGGTTTAGCCAGCCATTTCATGTGTCTTTATCGGTAGCCTTGCCCTTCCCTCTCCACCGGGATCCCAACGTGTCATGGAAAGATGCCAGAGCCACCCCTCACCAAAGAAGCTTGCTGTGACTTATCTTGACTAAGGCATTTTCTAGCCTGTTCACACAGCACACACAAGCCGGAAACAACCCGAGGAGGAGCCATCAGCTTGGCCAACCGCCCGGGGACAATGGCCCATTGGATTTCTCCCCTCATCATGAGAAACCGAAACTGCATCTGGTCTCCCAAGCAGAACATCACAAAGAGCCAGCCCTAGGCCAGGAATCCTGCTCTGACCCTGACCATAGACTTCTCTTTCCGTGAGGGCACAAGGCAACGAGTAGCCGGTGGCGGCGGCCTGTAGAACTCAAATGCAGTCGATAGGACCACCAATGGTTCACGCTTCCTTTCCTAGCCGCATGCTCGTCCGTGGCAGGGGACAGAAGTCCTGGCTCCACCAAGGAACCCAGAGACGGCACGCTGTCCCTAGCCTTCCCACCTGCATTGGCATCCCAGGCTCCTTTCCCAATGGCTCTTCTCCCCATGAGACGGCCACAACCCTCCACTTGAACAACGTGGCTGTACACACACACGGCAGCAAACGCAACCTCAACCTCTCCCTACTTTCCTTTTGGGAGCCACGTGCTGGACCTCAGTTCCGATGAGGAGACGGTAGGGTTTTCTCACTCATTTTGTTCAGATTTCCAAGGAATGCATTTGTGGGGGTCATCATCGATCCAAGCACATGCTCAAACGCCGGATATGCAAAGTTGCAGATTCCACCAAGGGACGGCCAGTGAGCTGAATCATGTCAGCATACAGAAGCGGCCAGATCTGAGCCATGGGGCAGGAAATGCAGCCAGTTCTCAGGTCATCGAAGCTCATGTTCCCCAGGAAAAAGACAGAAGATGAGGCTGTAGCACCGGTTTTCAGTTCCCGTGGCCAAACCTCTAGGTTTTAGCAAAGAAGTGCCACTTACCGCAACAAGGTTTAAACCAGGATCCTCATGGAATGTGCGCCAACACCCCTGCGAGACTCCTCCTCCTCCCTTCACCAGGTATTATGGATTATACGGATGGCCCCGGGCTGCTCTGCTGCTGGGATTCCGTCCCTGGCAGTCCACCTGGCTCGGGCTGAGAGAACACACGCGTGCTTGAGGATGCTGCACGGGCGCACCGAGGGAAAGGGCGATACCATCTAGTGATGCGTGCTCTATATCCCCTCAACATTTCATTTGCTGCCCATCGTGCCTGGGTGTCCGCACGTAAATGTGAAAGCAATGTGGCGTAGACGCCTTCACAGCGTGCCGCCATCAGGACGAAGAGCCCCGCTGTCCAACAACACCCTGGCCTCGGGCCCTGCAATTCCTCTCCTGAGCACTCTCCCCTCCATCACAGCTAAAGGATGTCTTCCGGAAACCCTGAGACACGCTCAGGGCAACTGTGCCTCCTCAGACTAAGAGCCAGTGACCTTTGGGGAACACACCAACTCTAAGCACATATGGCTCCACACAGTGGACGCGCCCGGAAGATCAAGAGATCTTCCACAAGGGAAGGGCACACGGCCGAATATGACGGCCTCCACCAAAAGCGGCTCATAGGGACCCACGACAAAGGGCACGTGAGGAACACCTGGACTAATCAAGGCAGACTCACCAGCAGGCATACTTCCTGGCCTGCTGTTAGGACAGACGACCTACCCTTGTCGTACACACAAAGGTAATGGCATGGGAACCATTACGATGCCCAACGTGGCGGGGCAAACTGTTGCAGCAATTGGGTCTCTTGCAGTGCTGCCTGCCACTTTCGCACTCTGGGTCCGTCAGTGACGTGACCTCGGTGAAACCGTGAGGCCCAGGTCCTCTAGAAGCAACGTGTTACCTACAGCCGCGCAACAAGAGAACCCGGCCAACAGCCTAGACACCTGAACCGGTATGACTTCTCTGGACTGTGGCCAGGCACGCCGTACACCACAGTCTCAAAGCACCAGCGGGTGGCAGGAGAAAAGATCCCCGCACCACACATCCTCTCGGGCCCGGAAACCTGTAGCCTTTCCTTGGCAGCCGACTCCCTTTCCGCGTGGTTTTGCCCAATGACCTCCTGGAAGGTCTTCAATCCTCAGGGACTGCTAGGTGGGCTGGGTGTAGTACCGATGCAGGGCTGTACTGAGGAACACCTTCACATCTTCAACACAGGGAGAACGTGGACAGACAGGGACAAAACACCCCACGGCCTCCAAATCAGCCCCCATGAGAAGACACCATTCTGTGCCACGAAGGCAACCATTCCCTGGCACAGGGACCCACCATGAAGTAAATTGACCAAGGAGGGGAAACAAGCGAGACACGCCACAGATGTGCTCCCGTGTTCCCTCTCTACACTTGCCTCCAAATGTCCCTGAGGGAATACCAAAAGTGTTCCCGGAAGCCTATGACCACCATCGATCTATCCACCCACCAGTAAACCTGTGGGATTAGCCAGCCATCTCTCGTGTCTGCTTCATTCGCCTTGCCCTCCTCTCTCCACCGGGATCCCAACGTGTCAGGGAAAGATGCCAGAGCCACCCCTCACCAAGGAAGCTTGCTGTGACTTATCTTCACTAAGGCATTTTCTAGCCCTTTCACACAGCACACACAAGCCAGACACAACCCGAGGAGGAGCCCTCAGCTTGGCCAACCTCCCGGTGACAATGGCCCATTGGATTTCTCCCCTTATCAGGAGAAACCTAAACTGCATCTGGTCTCCCAAGCAGAACATGGCAAAGAAGCCTGCCCTAGGCCAGGAATCCTGCTCTCACCCTGAGCCTACAGACTTCCGTTTCTTTGCGGGCACAAGGCAACGAGTAACCGGTGGCGGAGGCCTGTAGAACTCAAGGGCAGGCGACCGGACCACCAAGGGCTCACGCTTCCTCTCCTACCCGAATGCTGAACCGTGGCAGGGGACAGCAGTCCCGGCTCGACCAAGGAACCCACAGACGGCACGCTCTCCCTAGCCTTCCCTGCTGGATTGGCATCCCAGGGTCCTTTCCCAATGCCCCGTCTCCCCATCAGACGGCCACAAGCCTCAACTTAAACAGCGTGGCTGTGGACACCCACGGGAGCAAATGCAACGCGAACCTCTCCCTACTTTCCTTTTGGGAGCCACGTGTTGGACCTCAGTTCCAAGGAGGAGACGGCAGGGATTTCTCACTCATTTTGTTCAGATTTCCAAGGAATGCATTTGTGGAAGTCATCGTCGAGCCAAGCACATGCTCAAACACTGGACATGCAAACTTGCAGATTCCACCACGGTACGGACAGCGAGCTGAATCATGTCAGCATACGGAAGTGAACAAAGCAAAGCCATTGGGGAAGGAAATGCAGCCAGTTCTCAGGGCATCGAAGCTCGGGTTCCCATGGAAAAGGCCAGAAGCTGAGGGTGTAGCCCCGTTGCACATGTTCCCTTGGTCAAACCTCTAGGTTTTAGGAAAGAGGTGCTACTTACCGCAACAAGGGTTAAACCAGGATCCTCATGGAATGCGGGCCAACACCCCTGTGAGACTCCTCCTCCTCACTTCACCGGGTGTCAGGGATTATACAGATGGTCCCAGGTTGATCTGCTGCTGGAATTCCTTTCCTGGCATTCCACCTGGCTCGGGGTGAGAGAACACATGCGTTCTTTAGGAGGGTGCACGGGTGCACCGAGCGAAAGGGCGATATCCCTCAGTGATGCGTGCTCTGTCTCCCCTCGACATTTAATTTGCTGCAGATCTTGCCTGTGGGTCCGCAGGGAAACGTGAATGCAACATAGAGCTGACGCCTTCAGAGGGTGCGGCCATCAGGACATAGAGCACCGCTGTCCAAAATCCCCCTGGTCTCGGGCACTGCAATTCCACTCCTGAGTGCTCTCCCATCCACCACAGCAGAAGGATGTCTTCCTAAACCCCTGAGACACCCTCTGGGCAACTGTGGCCCCTCAGACTAAGAGCCGGTGCCATCTAGGGGAACACGCCCACCCTTGGCACATATTCTTCCACACAAGTGCCACGCTCTTACGGGGAAGAGATCTTCCACAAGGGAAGGGGCCTTGGCCGAATATGACGGCCTTCATCAAAAGCAGCTCGAAGGGAACCGTGACAAAGGGCACGTGAGGAACACCTGGACTGATCAAGCGAGACTCACCAGTAGGCACACTTCCTGAGCTGCTGCCAAGACAGATGACCTACCCTTGGTTCACACACAGAGGTAATGACATGGGAAACATTCTGAAGCCCAACGTGGTGGGGAAACCCTTGCAACCAAATGGCATGGGAGCCATTCCAATGCCCATTGTGGCGGAGAACACCATTGCCCCAATGGGGTCAACTGCGGTGGTACCTGGCACATTCACACTCCGGGCCCGTCAGTGACGTGACCTCGGAGAAACAGTGAGGCCCAGGTCTTCTAGAAGCAATGTGTGACCCACAGCCATGCAATTAAGAGAACCCAGCCAACAGCCGAGACACTTGAACCGCTATGACTCGTCTGGCCTGTGGCCAGGCACACCGGATACCACAGTCTGGATGCACCAGCGCGTGGCAGTAAAAATGACCCCCGCACCACACACCCTCACCCGCCTTTAAATCTATAGCCTTTCCTTAGCAGCCGACTCCCTTTTTTTCGCATGGTTGTGCCCAGTGCCCTCCGGGGAAGATCTGCAAACCTCAGGGAACGCTATGTGGGCCAGGTTTAGTAAAGATGTTGGGCTGGACTCAGGAACACCTTCACAGCTTCAACACAGGGGGAACGTGGAGAGACAGGGACAAAACACCCCACGGCCTCCAAATCAGCTCCCATGAGAAGACACCATACTGTGCCACAAAGGCAACCATTCACTAGCTTAGGGACCCGCCATGAAGTAAATCAACCAAGGAGGGGAAAAAGGCGGGACAGTCCACAGAAGTTCTCCCGTGTTCCCTCTCTACACGTGCCTCCAAATGCTCCTGAGGGGATATCAAAAGTCTTCCTGGAAGCCTATGGCCTCTGTCAATCTGTCCACCCACAAGTAAACATGTGGGTTTAGCCAGCCATTTCATGTGTCTTTATCGGTAGCCTTGCCCTTCCCTCTCCACCGGGATCCCAACGTGTCATGGAAAGATGCCAGAGCCACCCCTCACCAAAGAAGCTTGCTGTGACTTATCTTGACTAAGGCATTTTCTAGCCTGTTCACACAGCACACACAAGCCGGAAACAACCCGAGGAGGAGCCATCAGCTTGGCCAACCGCCCGGGGACAATGGCCCATTGGATTTCTCCCCTCATCATGAGAAACCGAAACTGCATCTGGTCTCCCAAGCAGAACATCACAAAGAGCCAGCCCTAGGCCAGGAATCCTGCTCTGACCCTGACCATAGACTTCTCTTTCCGTGAGGGCACAAGGCAACGAGTAGCCGGTGGCGGCGGCCTGTAGAACTCAAATGCAGTCGATAGGACCACCAATGGTTCACGCTTCCTTTCCTAGCCGCATGCTCGTCCGTGGCAGGGGACAGAAGTCCTGGCTCCACCAAGGAACCCAGAGACGGCACGCTGTCCCTAGCCTTCCCACCTGCATTGGCATCCCAGGCTCCTTTCCCAATGGCTCTTCTCCCCATGAGACGGCCACAACCCTCCACTTGAACAACGTGGCTGTACACACACACGGCAGCAAACGCAACCTCAACCTCTCCCTACTTTCCTTTTGGGAGCCACGTGCTGGACCTCAGTTCCGATGAGGAGACGGTAGGGTTTTCTCACTCATTTTGTTCAGATTTCCAAGGAATGCATTTGTGGGGGTCATCATCGATCCAAGCACATGCTCAAACGCCGGATATGCAAAGTTGCAGATTCCACCAAGGGACGGCCAGTGAGCTGAATCATGTCAGCATACAGAAGCGGCCAGATCTGAGCCATGGGGCAGGAAATGCAGCCAGTTCTCAGGTCATCGAAGCTCATGTTCCCCAGGAAAAAGACAGAAGATGAGGCTGTAGCACCGGTTTTCAGTTCCCGTGGCCAAACCTCTAGGTTTTAGCAAAGAAGTGCCACTTACCGCAACAAGGTTTAAACCAGGATCCTCATGGAATGTGCGCCAACACCCCTGCGAGACTCCTCCTCCTCCCTTCACCAGGTATTATGGATTATACGGATGGCCCCGGGCTGCTCTGCTGCTGGGATTCCGTCCCTGGCAGTCCACCTGGCTCGGGCTGAGAGAACACACGCGTGCTTGAGGATGCTGCACGGGCGCACCGAGGGAAAGGGCGATACCATCTAGTGATGCGTGCTCTATATCCCCTCAACATTTCATTTGCTGCCCATCGTGCCTGGGTGTCCGCACGTAAATGTGAAAGCAATGTGGCGTAGACGCCTTCACAGCGTGCCGCCATCAGGACGAAGAGCCCCGCTGTCCAACAACACCCTGGCCTCGGGCCCTGCAATTCCTCTCCTGAGCACTCTCCCCTCCATCACAGCTAAAGGATGTCTTCCGGAAACCCTGAGACACGCTCAGGGCAAATGTGCCTCCTCAGACTAAGAGCCAGTGACCTTTGGGGAACACACCAACTCTAAGCACATATGGCTCCACACAGTGGACGCGCCCGGAAGATCAAGAGATCTTCCACAAGGGAAGGGCACACGGCCCAATATGACGGCCTCCACCAAAAGCGGCTCATAGGGACCCACGACAAAGGGCACGTGAGGAACACCTGGACTAATCAAGGCAGACTCACCAGCAGGCATACTTCCTGGCCTGCTGTTAGGACAGACGACCTACCCTTGTCGTACACACAAAGGTAATGGCATGGGAACCATTACGATGCCCAACGTGGCGGGGCAAACTGTTGCAGCAATTGGGTCTCTTGCAGTGCTGCCTGCCACTTTCGCACTCTGGGTCCGTCAGTGACGTGACCTCGGTGAAACCGTGAGGCCCAGGTCCTCTAGAAGCAACGTGTTACCTACAGCCGCGCAACAAGAGAACCCGGCCAACAGCCTAGACACCTGAACCGGTATGACTTCTCTGGACTGTGGCCAGGCACGCCGTACACCACAGTCTCAAAGCACCAGCGGGTGGCAGGAGAAAAGATCCCCGCACCACACATCCTCTCGGGCCCGGAAACCTGTAGCCTTTCCTTGGCAGCCGACTCCCTTTCCGCGTGGTTTTGCCCAATGACCTCCTGGAAGGTCTTCAATCCTCAGGGACTGCTAGGTGGGCTGGGTGTAGTACCGATGCAGGGCTGTACTGAGGAACACCTTCACATCTTCAACACAGGGAGAACGTGGACAGACAGGGACAAAACACCCCACGGCCTCCAAATCAGCCCCCATGAGAAGACACCATTCTGTGCCACGAAGGCAACCATTCCCTGGCACAGGGACCCACCATGAAGTAAATTGACCAAGGAGGGGAAACAAGCGAGACACGCCACAGATGTGCTCCCGTGTTCCCTCTCTACACTTGCCTCCAAATGTCCCTGAGGGAATACCAAAAGTGTTCCCGGAAGCCTATGACCACCATCGATCTATCCACCCACCAGTAAACCTGTGGGATTAGCCAGCCATCTCTCGTGTCTGCTTCATTCGCCTTGCCCTCCTCTCTCCACCGGGATCCCAACGTGTCAGGGAAAGATGCCAGAGCCACCCCTCACCAAGGAAGCTTGCTGTGACTTATCTTCACTAAGGCATTTTCTAGCCCTTTCACACAGCACACACAAGCCAGACACAACCCGAGGAGGAGCCCTCAGCTTGGCCAACCTCCCGGTGACAATGGCCCATTGGATTTCTCCCCTTATCAGGAGAAACCTAAACTGCATCTGGTCTCCCAAGCAGAACATGGCAAAGAAGCCTGCCCTAGGCCAGGAATCCTGCTCTCACCCTGAGCCTACAGACTTCCGTTTCTTTGCGGGCACAAGGCAACGAGTAACCGGTGGCGGAGGCCTGTAGAACTCAAGGGCAGGCGACCGGACCACCAAGGGCTCACGCTTCCTCTCCTACCCGAATGCTGAACCGTGGCAGGGGACAGCAGTCCCGGCTCGACCAAGGAACCCACAGACGGCACGCTCTCCCTAGCCTTCCCTGCTGGATTGGCATCCCAGGGTCCTTTCCCAATGCCCCGTCTCCCCATCAGACGGCCACAAGCCTCAACTTAAACAGCGTGGCTGTGGACACCCACGGGAGCAAATGCAACGCGAACCTCTCCCTACTTTCCTTTTGGGAGCCACGTGTTGGACCTCAGTTCCAAGGAGGAGACGGCAGGGATTTCTCACTCATTTTGTTCAGATTTCCAAGGAATGCATTTGTGGAAGTCATCGTCGAGCCAAGCACATGCTCAAACACTGGACATGCAAACTTGCAGATTCCACCACGGTACGGACAGCGAGCTGAATCATGTCAGCATACGGAAGTGAACAAAGCAAAGCCATTGGGGAAGGAAATGCAGCCAGTTCTCAGGGCATCGAAGCTCGGGTTCCCATGGAAAAGGCCAGAAGCTGAGGGTGTAGCCCCGTTGCACATGTTCCCTTGGTCAAACCTCTAGGTTTTAGGAAAGAGGTGCTACTTACCGCAACAAGGGTTAAACCAGGATCCTCATGGAATGCGGGCCAACACCCCTGTGAGACTCCTCCTCCTCACTTCACCGGGTGTCAGGGATTATACAGATGGTCCCAGGTTGATCTGCTGCTGGAATTCCTTTCCTGGCATTCCACCTGGCTCGGGGTGAGAGAACACATGCGTTCTTTAGGAGGGTGCACGGGTGCACCGAGCGAAAGGGCGATATCCCTCAGTGATGCGTGCTCTGTCTCCCCTCGACATTTAATTTGCTGCAGATCTTGCCTGTGGGTCCGCAGGGAAACGTGAATGCAACATAGAGCTGACGCCTTCAGAGGGTGCGGCCATCAGGACATAGAGCACCGCTGTCCAAAATCCCCCTGGTCTCGGGCACTGCAATTCCACTCCTGAGTGCTCTCCCATCCACCACAGCAGAAGGATGTCTTCCTAAACCCCTGAGACACCCTCTGGGCAACTGTGGCCCCTCAGACTAAGAGCCGGTGCCATCTAGGGGAACACGCCCGCCCTTGGCACATATTCTTCCACACAAGTGCCACGCTCTTACGGGGAAGAGATCTTCCACAAGGGAAGGGGCCTTGGCCGAATATGACGGCCTTCATCAAAAGCAGCTCGAAGGGAACCGTGACAAAGGGCACGTGAGGAACACCTGGACTGATCAAGCGAGACTCACCAGTAGGCACACTTCCTGAGCTGCTGCCAAGACAGATGACCTACCCTTGGTTCACACACAGAGGTAATGACATGGGAAACATTCTGAAGCCCAACGTGGTGGGGAAACCCTTGCAACCAAATGGCATGGGAGCCATTCCAATGCCCATTGTGGCGGAGAACACCATTGCCCCAATGGGGTCAACTGCGGTGGTACCTGGCACATTCACACTCCGGGCCCGTCAGTGACGTGACCTCGGAGAAACAGTGAGGCCCAGGTCTTCTAGAAGCAATGTGTGACCCACAGCCATGCAATTAAGAGAACCCAGCCAACAGCCGAGACACTTGAACCGCTATGACTCGTCTGGCCTGTGGCCAGGCACACCGGATACCACAGTCTGGATGCACCAGCGCGTGGCAGTAAAAATGACCCCCGCACCACACACCCTCACCCGCCTTTAAATCTATAGCCTTTCCTTAGCAGCCGACTCCCTTTTTTTCGCATGGTTGTGCCCAGTGCCCTCCGGGGAAGATCTGCAAACCTCAGGGAACGCTATGTGGGCCAGGTTTAGTAAAGATGTTGGGCTGGACTCAGGAACACCTTCACAGCTTCAACACAGGGGGAACGTGGAGAGACAGGGACAAAACACCCCACGGCCTCCAAATCAGCTCCCATGAGAAGACACCATACTGTGCCACAAAGGCAACCATTCACTAGCTTAGGGACCCGCCATGAAGTAAATCAACCAAGGAGGGGAAAAAGGCGGGACAGTCCACAGAAGTTCTCCCGTGTTCCCTCTCTACACGTGCCTCCAAATGCTCCTGAGGGGATATCAAAAGTCTTCCTGGAAGCCTATGGCCTCTGTCAATCTGTCCACCCACAAGTAAACATGTGGGTTTAGCCAGCCATTTCATGTGTCTTTATCGGTAGCCTTGCCCTTCCCTCTCCACCGGGATCCCAACGTGTCATGGAAAGATGCCAGAGCCACCCCTCACCAAAGAAGCTTGCTGTGACTTATCTTGACTAAGGCATTTTCTAGCCTGTTCACACAGCACACACAAGCCGGAAACAACCCGAGGAGGAGCCATCAGCTTGGCCAACCGCCCGGGGACAATGGCCCATTGGATTTCTCCCCTCATCATGAGAAACCGAAACTGCATCTGGTCTCCCAAGCAGAACATCACAAAGAGCCAGCCCTAGGCCAGGAATCCTGCTCTGACCCTGACCATAGACTTCTCTTTCCGTGAGGGCACAAGGCAACGAGTAGCCGGTGGCGGCGGCCTGTAGAACTCAAATGCAGTCGATAGGACCACCAATGGTTCACGCTTCCTTTCCTAGCCGCATGCTCGTCCGTGGCAGGGGACAGAAGTCCTGGCTCCACCAAGGAACCCAGAGACGGCACGCTGTCCCTAGCCTTCCCACCTGCATTGGCATCCCAGGCTCCTTTCCCAATGGCTCTTCTCCCCATGAGACGGCCACAACCCTCCACTTGAACAACGTGGCTGTACACACACACGGCACCAAACGCAACCTCAACCTCTCCCTACTTTCCTTTTGGGAGCCACGTGCTGGACCTCAGTTCCGATGAGGAGACGGTAGGGTTTTCTCACTCATTTTGTTCAGATTTCCAAGGAATGCATTTGTGGGGGTCATCATCGATCCAAGCACATGCTCAAACGCCGGATATGCAAAGTTGCAGATTCCACCAAGGGACGGCCAGTGAGCTGAATCATGTCAGCATACAGAAGCGGCCAGATCTGAGCCATGGGGCAGGAAATGCAGCCAGTTCTCAGGTCATCGAAGCTCATGTTCCCCAGGAAAAAGACAGAAGATGAGGCTGTAGCACCGGTTTTCAGTTCCCGTGGCCAAACCTCTAGGTTTTAGCAAAGAAGTGCCACTTACCGCAACAAGGTTTAAACCAGGATCCTCATGGAATGTGCGCCAACACCCCTGCGAGACTCCTCCTCCTCCCTTCACCAGGTATTATGGATTATACGGATGGCCCCGGGCTGCTCTGCTGCTGGGATTCCGTCCCTGGCAGTCCACCTGGCTCGGGCTGAGAGAACACACGCGTGCTTGAGGATGCTGCACGGGCGCACCGAGGGAAAGGGCGATACCATCTAGTGATGCGTGCTCTATATCCCCTCAACATTTCATTTGCTGCCCATCGTGCCTGGGTGTCCGCACGTAAATGTGAAAGCAATGTGGCGTAGACGCCTTCACAGCGTGCCGCCATCAGGACGAAGAGCCCCGCTGTCCAACAACACCCTGGCCTCGGGCCCTGCAATTCCTCTCCTGAGCACTCTCCCCTCCATCACAGCTAAAGGATGTCTTCCGGAAACCCTGAGACACGCTCAGGGCAAATGTGCCTCCTCAGACTAAGAGCCAGTGACCTTTGGGGAACACACCAACTCTAAGCACATATGGCTCCACACAGTGGACGCGCCCGGAAGATCAAGAGATCTTCCACAAGGGAAGGGCACACGGCCGAATATGACGGCCTCCACCAAAAGCGGCTCATAGGGACCCACGACAAAGGGCACGTGAGGAACACCTGGACTAATCAAGGCAGACTCACCAGCAGGCATACTTCCTGGCCTGCTGTTAGGACAGACGACCTACCCTTGTCGTACACACAAAGGTAATGGCATGGGAACCATTACGATGCCCAACGTGGCGGGGCAAACTGTTGCAGCAATTGGGTCTCTTGCAGTGCTGCCTGCCACTTTCGCACTCTGGGTCCGTCAGTGACGTGACCTCGGTGAAACCGTGAGGCCCAGGTCCTCTAGAAGCAACGTGTTACCTACAGCCGCGCAACAAGAGAACCCGGCCAACAGCCTAGACACCTGAACCGGTATGACTTCTCTGGACTGTGGCCAGGCACGCCGTACACCACAGTCTCAAAGCACCAGCGGGTGGCAGGAGAAAAGATCCCCGCACCACACATCCTCTCGGGCCCGGAAACCTGTAGCCTTTCCTTGGCAGCCGACTCCCTTTCCGCGTGGTTTTGCCCAATGACCTCCTGGAAGGTCTTCAATCCTCAGGGACTGCTAGGTGGGCTGGGTGTAGTACCGATGCAGGGCTGTACTGAGGAACACCTTCACATCTTCAACACAGGGAGAACGTGGACAGACAGGGACAAAACACCCCACGGCCTCCAAATCAGCCCCCATGAGAAGACACCATTCTGTGCCACGAAGGCAACCATTCCCTGGCACAGGGACCCACCATGAAGTAAATTGACCAAGGAGGGGAAACAAGCGAGACACGCCACAGATGTGCTCCCGTGTTCCCTCTCTACACTTGCCTCCAAATGTCCCTGAGGGAATACCAAAAGTGTTCCCGGAAGCCTATGACCACCATCGATCTATCCACCCACCAGTAAACCTGTGGGATTAGCCAGCCATCTCTCGTGTCTGCTTCATTCGCCTTGCCCTCCTCTCTCCACCGGGATCCCAACGTGTCAGGGAAAGATGCCAGAGCCACCCCTCACCAAGGAAGCTTGCTGTGACTTATCTTCACTAAGGCATTTTCTAGCCCTTTCACACAGCACACACAAGCCAGACACAACCCGAGGAGGAGCCCTCAGCTTGGCCAACCTCCCGGTGACAATGGCCCATTGGATTTCTCCCCTTATCAGGAGAAACCTAAACTGCATCTGGTCTCCCAAGCAGAACATGGCAAAGAAGCCTGCCCTAGGCCAGGAATCCTGCTCTCACCCTGAGCCTACAGACTTCCGTTTCTTTGCGGGCACAAGGCAACGAGTAACCGGTGGCGGAGGCCTGTAGAACTCAAGGGCAGGCGACCGGACCACCAAGGGCTCACGCTTCCTCTCCTACCCGAATGCTGAACCGTGGCAGGGGACAGCAGTCCCGGCTCGACCAAGGAACCCACAGACGGCACGCTCTCCCTAGCCTTCCCTGCTGGATTGGCATCCCAGGGTCCTTTCCCAATGCCCCGTCTCCCCATCAGACGGCCACAAGCCTCAACTTAAACAGCGTGGCTGTGGACACCCACGGGAGCAAATGCAACGCGAACCTCTCCCTACTTTCCTTTTGGGAGCCACGTGTTGGACCTCAGTTCCAAGGAGGAGACGGCAGGGATTTCTCACTCATTTTGTTCAGATTTCCAAGGAATGCATTTGTGGAAGTCATCGTCGAGCCAAGCACATGCTCAAACACTGGACATGCAAACTTGCAGATTCCACCACGGTACGGACAGCGAGCTGAATCATGTCAGCATACGGAAGTGAACAAAGCAAAGCCATTGGGGAAGGAAATGCAGCCAGTTCTCAGGGCATCGAAGCTCGGGTTCCCATGGAAAAGGCCAGAAGCTGAGGGTGTAGCCCCGTTGCACATGTTCCCTTGGTCAAACCTCTAGGTTTTAGGAAAGAGGTGCTACTTACCGCAACAAGGGTTAAACCAGGATCCTCATGGAATGCGGGCCAACACCCCTGTGAGACTCCTCCTCCTCACTTCACCGGGTGTCAGGGATTATACAGATGGTCCCAGGTTGATCTGCTGCTGGAATTCCTTTCCTGGCATTCCACCTGGCTCGGGGTGAGAGAACACATGCGTTCTTTAGGAGGGTGCACGGGTGCACCGAGCGAAAGGGCGATATCCCTCAGTGATGCGTGCTCTGTCTCCCCTCGACATTTAATTTGCTGCAGATCTTGCCTGTGGGTCCGCAGGGAAACGTGAATGCAACATAGAGCTGACGCCTTCAGAGGGTGCGGCCATCAGGACATAGAGCACCGCTGTCCAAAATCCCCCTGGTCTCGGGCACTGCAATTCCACTCCTGAGTGCTCTCCCATCCACCACAGCAGAAGGATGTCTTCCTAAACCCCTGAGACACCCTCTGGGCAACTGTGGCCCCTCAGACTAAGAGCCGGTGCCATCTAGGGGAACACGCCCGCCCTTGGCACATATTCTTCCACACAAGTGCCACGCTCTTACGGGGAAGAGATCTTCCACAAGGGAAGGGGCCTTGGCCGAATATGACGGCCTTCATCAAAAGCAGCTCGAAGGGAACCGTGACAAAGGGCACGTGAGGAACACCTGGACTGATCAAGCGAGACTCACCAGTAGGCACACTTCCTGAGCTGCTGCCAAGACAGATGACCTACCCTTGGTTCACACACAGAGGTAATGACATGGGAAACATTCTGAAGCCCAACGTGGTGGGGAAACCCTTGCAACCAAATGGCATGGGAGCCATTCCAATGCCCATTGTGGCGGAGAACACCATTGCACCAATGGGGTCAACTGCGGTGGTACCTGGCACATTCACACTCCGGGCCCGTCAGTGACGTGACCTCGGAGAAACAGTGAGGCCCAGGTCTTCTAGAAGCAATGTGTGACCCACAGCCATGCAATTAAGAGAACCCAGCCAACAGCCGAGACACTTGAACCGCTATGACTCGTCTGGCCTGTGGCCAGGCACACCGGATACCACAGTCTGGATGCACCAGCGCGTGGCAGTAAAAATGACCCCCGCACCACACACCCTCACCCGCCTTTAAATCTATAGCCTTTCCTTAGCAGCCGACTCCCTTTTTTTCGCATGGTTGTGCCCAGTGCCCTCCGGGGAAGATCTGCAAACCTCAGGGAACGCTATGTGGGCCAGGTTTAGTAAAGATGTTGGGCTGGACTCAGGAACACCTTCACAGCTTCAACACAGGGGGAACGTGGAGAGACAGGGACAAAACACCCCACGGCCTCCAAATCAGCTCCCATGAGAAGACACCATACTGTGCCACAAAGGCAACCATTCACTAGCTTAGGGACCCGCCATGAAGTAAATCAACCAAGGAGGGGAAAAAGGCGGGACAGTCCACAGAAGTTCTCCCGTGTTCCCTCTCTACACGTGCCTCCAAATGCTCCTGAGGGGATATCAAAAGTCTTCCTGGAAGCCTATGGCCTCTGTCAATCTGTCCACCCACAAGTAAACATGTGGGTTTAGCCAGCCATTTCATGTGTCTTTATCGGTAGCCTTGCCCTTCCCTCTCCACCGGGATCCCAACGTGTCATGGAAAGATGCCAGAGCCACCCCTCACCAAAGAAGCTTGCTGTGACTTATCTTGACTAAGGCATTTTCTAGCCTGTTCACACAGCACACACAAGCCGGAAACAACCCGAGGAGGAGCCATCAGCTTGGCCAACCGCCCGGGGACAATGGCCCATTGGATTTCTCCCCTCATCATGAGAAACCGAAACTGCATCTGGTCTCCCAAGCAGAACATCACAAAGAGCCAGCCCTAGGCCAGGAATCCTGCTCTGACCCTGACCATAGACTTCTCTTTCCGTGAGGGCACAAGGCAACGAGTAGCCGGTGGCGGCGGCCTGTAGAACTCAAATGCAGTCGATAGGACCACCAATGGTTCACGCTTCCTTTCCTAGCCGCATGCTCGTCCGTGGCAGGGGACAGAAGTCCTGGCTCCACCAAGGAACCCAGAGACGGCACGCTGTCCCTAGCCTTCCCACCTGCATTGGCATCCCAGGCTCCTTTCCCAATGGCTCTTCTCCCCATGAGACGGCCACAACCCTCCACTTGAACAACGTGGCTGTACACACACACGGCACCAAACGCAACCTCAACCTCTCCCTACTTTCCTTTTGGGAGCCACGTGCTGGACCTCAGTTCCGATGAGGAGACGGTAGGGTTTTCTCACTCATTTTGTTCAGATTTCCAAGGAATGCATTTGTGGGGGTCATCATCGATCCAAGCACATGCTCAAACGCCGGACATGCAAAGTTGCAGATTCCACCAAGGGACGGCCAGTGAGCTGAATCATGTCAGCATACAGAAGCGGCCAGATCTGAGCCATGGGGCAGGAAATGCAGCCAGTTCTCAGGTCATCGAAGCTCATGTTCCCCAGGAAAAAGACAGAAGATGAGGCTGTAGCACCGGTTTTCAGTTCCCGTGGCCAAACCTCTAGGTTTTAGCAAAGAAGTGCCACTTACCGCAACAAGGTTTAAACCAGGATCCTCATGGAATGTGCGCCAACACCCCTGCGAGACTCCTCCTCCTCCCTTCACCAGGTATTATGGATTATACGGATGGCCCCGGGCTGCTCTGCTGCTGGGATTCCGTCCCTGGCAGTCCACCTGGCTCGGGCTGAGAGAACACACGCGTGCTTGAGGATGCTGCACGGGCGCACCGAGGGAAAGGGCGATACCATCTAGTGATGCGTGCTCTATATCCCCTCAACATTTCATTTGCTGCCCATCGTGCCTGGGTGTCCGCACGTAAATGTGAAAGCAACGTGGCGTAGACGCCTTCACAGCGTGCCGCCATCAGGACGAAGAGCCCCGCTGTCCAACAACACCCTGGTCTCGGGCCCTGCAATTCCTCTCCTGAGCACTCTCCCCTCCATCACAGCTAAAGGATGTCTTCCGGAAACCCTGAGACACGCTCAGGGCAACTGTGCCTCCTCAGACTAAGAGCCAGTGACCTTTGGGGAACACACCAACTCTAAGCACATATGGCTCCACACAGTGGACGCGCCCGGAAGATCAAGAGATCTTCCACAAGGGAAGGGCACACGGCCGAATATGACGGCCTCCACCAAAAGCGGCTCATAGGGACCCACGACAAAGGGCACGTGAGGAACACCTGCACTAATCAAGGCAGACTCACCAGCAGGCATACTTCCTGGCCTGCTGTTAGGACAGACGACCTACCCTTGTCGTACACACAAAGGTAATGGCATGGGAACCATTACGATGCCCAACGTGGCGGGGCAAACTGTTGCAGCAATTGGGTCTCTTGCAGTGCTGCCTGCCACTTTCGCACTCTGGGTCCGTCAGTGACGTGACCTCGGTGAAACCGTGAGGCCCAGGTCCTCTAGAAGCAACGTGTTACCTACAGCCGCGCAACAAGAGAACCCGGCCAACAGCCTAGACACCTGAACCGGTATGACTTCTCTGGACTGTGGCCAGGCACGCCGTACACCACAGTCCCAAAGCACCAGCGGGTGGCAGGAGAAAAGATCCCCGCACCACACATCCTCTCGGGCCCGGAAACCTGTAGCCTTTCCTTGGCAGCCAACTCCCTTTCCGCGTGGTTTTGCCCAATGACCTCCTGGAAGGTCTTCAATCCTCAGGGACTGCTAGGTGGGCTGGGTGTAGTACCGATGCAGGGCTCTACTGAGGAACACCTTCACATCTTCAACACAGGGAGAACGTGGACAGACAGGGACAAAACACCCCACGGCCTCCAAATCAGCCCCCATGAGAAGACACCATACTGTACCACGAAGGCAACCATTCCCTGGCACAGGGACCCACCATGAAGTAAATTGACCAAGGAGGGGAAACAAGCGAGACACGCCACAGATGTGCTCCCGTGTTCCCTCTCTACACTTGCCTCCAAATGTCCCTGAGGGAATACCAAAAGTGTTCCCGGAAGCCTATGACCACCATCGATCTATCCACCCACCAGTAAACCTGTGGGATTAGCCAGCCATCTCTCGTGTCTGCTTCATTCGCCTTGCCCTCCTCTCTCCACCGGGATCCCAACGTGTCAGGGAAAGATGCCAGAGCCACCCCTCACCAAGGAAGCTTGCTGTGACTTATCTTCACTAAGGCATTTTCTAGCCCTTTCACACAGCACACACAAGCCAGACACAACCCGAGGAGGAGCCCTTAGCTTGGCCAACCTCCCGGTGACAATGGCCCATTGGATTTCTCCCCTTATCAGGAGAAACCTAAATTGCATCTGGTCTCCCAAGCAGAACATGGCAAAGAAGCCTGCCCTAGGCCAGGAATCCTGCTCTCACCCTGAGCCTACAGACTTCCGTTTCTTTGCGGGCACAAGGCAACGAGTAGCCGGTGGCGGAGGCCTGTAGAACTCAAGGGCAGGCGACCGGACCACCAAGGGCTCACGCTTCCTCTCCTACCCGAATGCTGAACCGTGGCAGGGGACAGCAGTCCCGGCTCGACCAAGGAACCCACAGACGGCACGCTCTCCCTAGCCTTCCCACCTGGATTGGCATCCCAGGGTCCTTTCCCAATGCCCCGTCTCCCCATCAGACGGCCACAAGCCTCAACTTAAACAGCGTGGCTGTGGACACCCACAGGAGCAAATGCAACGCGAACCTCTCCCTACTTTCCTTTTGGGAGCCACGTGTTGGACCTCAGTTCCAAAGAGGAGACGGCAGGGATTTCTCACTCATTTTGTTCAGATTTCCAAGGAATGCATTTGTGGAAGTCATCGTCGAGCCAAGCACATGCTCAAACACTGGACATGCAAACTTGCAGATTCCACCACGGTACGGACAGCGAGCTGAATCATGTCAGCATACGGAAGTGAACAAAGCAAAGCCATTGGGGGAAGGAAATGCAGCCAGTTCTCAGGGCATCGAAGCTCGGGTTCCCATGGAAAAGGCCAGAAGCTGAGGGTGTAGCCCCGTTGCACATGTTCCCTTGGTCAAACCTCTAGGTTTTAGGAAAGAGGTGCTACTTACCGCAACAAGGGTTAAACCAGGATCCTCATGGAATGCGGGCCAACACCCCTGTGAGACTCCTCCTCCTCACTTCACCGGGTGTCAGGGATTATATAGATGGTCCCAGGTTGATCTGCTGCTGGAATTCCTTTCCTGGCATTCCACCTGGCTCGCAGTGAGAGAACACATGCGTTCTTTAGGAGGGTGCATGGGTGCACCGAGCTAAAGGACGATGTCCCTCAGTGATGCGTGCTCTGTCTCCCCTCGACATTTAATTTGCTGCAGATCTTGCCTGTGGGTCCGCAGGGAAACGTGAAAGCAACATAGAGCTGATGCCTTCAGAGGGTGCGGCCATCAGGACATAGAGCACCGCTGTCCAAAATCCCCCTGGTCTCGGGCACTGCAATTCCACTCCTGAGTGCTCTCCCATCCACCACAGCAGAAGGATGTCTTCCTAAACCCCTGAGACACCCTCTGGGCAACTGTGGCCCCTCAGACTAAGACCGGTGCCATCTAGGGGAACACGCCCGCCCTTGGCACGTATTCTTCCACACAAGTGCCACGCTCTTACGGGGAAGAGATCTTCCACAAGGGAAGGGGCCTTGGCCGAATATGACGGCCTTCATCAAAAGCAGCTCGAAGGGAACCGTGACAAAGGGCACGTGAGGAACACCTGGACTGATCAAGCGAGACTCACCAGTAGGCACACTTCCTGAGCTGCTGCCAAGACAGATGACCTACCCTTGGTTCACACACAGAGGTAATGACATGGGAAACATTCTGAAGCCCAACGTGGTGGGGAAACCCTTGCAACCAAATGGCATGGGAGCCATTCCAATGCCCATTGTGGCGGAGAACACCATTGCCCCAATGGGGTCAACTGCAGTAGTACCTGGCACATTCACACTCCGGGCCCGTCAGTGACGTGACCTCGGAGAGACAGTGAGGCCCAGGTCTTCTAGAAGCAATGTGTGACCCACAGCCATGCAATTAAGAGAACCCAGCCAACAGCCTAGACACTTGAACCGCTATGACTCGTCTGGCCTGTGGCCAGGCACACCGGATACCACAGTCTGGATGCACCAGCGCGTGGCAGTAAAAATGACCCCCGCACCACACACCCTCACCCGCCTTTAAATCTATAGCCTTTCCTTGGCAGCCGACTCCCTTTTTTCCGCATGGTTGTGCCCAGTGACCTCCGGGAAGATCTGCAAACCTCAGGGAACGCTATGTGGGCCAGGTTTAGTAAAGATGTTGGGCTGGACTCAGGAACACCCTCACACCTCCAACACAGGGGGAACGTGGACAGACAGGGACATAACACCCCACGACCTCAAATCAGCCCCCATGACAAGACACCATACTGTGCCACAAAGGCAACCATTCACTAGCTTAGGGACCCGCCATGAAGTAAATCAACCAAGGAGGGGAAAAAGGCGGGACAGTCCACAGAAGTTCTCCCGTGTTCCCTCTCTACACGTGCCTCCAAATGCTCCTGAGGGGATATCAAAAGTGTTCCTGGAAGCCTATGGCCTCTGTCAATCTGTCCACCCACAAGTAAACATGTGGGCTTAGCCAGCCATTTCATGTTCTTTATACGTAGCCTTGCCCTTCCCTCTCCACCGGGATCCCAACGTGTCATGGATAGATGCCAGAGCCACCCCTCACCAAAGAAGCTTGCTGTGACTTATCTTGACTAAGGCATTTTCTAGCCTGTTCACACAGCACACACAAGCCGGAAACACCCCGAGGAGGAGCCAGCAGCTTGACCAAAAGCCCAGGGACAATGGCCCACTGGATTTCTCCCCTCATCATGAGAAACCTAAACTGCATCTGGTCTCCCAAGCAGAACATGGCAAAGAAGCCTGCCCTAGGCCAGGAATCCTGCTCTCACCCTGAGCCTACAGACTTCCGTTTCTTTGCGGGCACAAGGCAACGACCAGCCGGTGGGTGAGGCCTGTAGAACTCAAATGCAGGCGAGAGGATCACCAATGGCTCACACTTCCTCTGCTATCCGCATGTTGAACCGTGGCAGCGGACAGCAGTCCTGGCTAGATCAAGGAGTCCATAGACGGCACGCTGTCCCTAGGCTTCCTACTTGAATTGGCATCCCAGGATCTATTCCCAATGGCTTTTCTCCCCATGAGATGGCCACAATCCTCCACTTGAACAACGTGGCTGTAGACACACAGCAGCACATGCAATGAGAACCCTTCCCTACTTTCCTTATTGGAGCCACATGCTGGACTTCAGTTCCAATGAGGTGATGGTAGGGTTTTCTCACTCATTTTTTTCAGAGATCCAAGGAATGCATTTGTGGGAGTCATCGTCGATCCAAGCACATGCTCAAACGCTGGACATGCAAAGTTGCAGATTCCATCACGGGACGGCCAGCGAGCTGAAACATGTCAGCATACAGAAGCGGCCAGTGCCGAGCAATGGAGCAGGAAATGCAGCCAGTTCTCAGGGCATCAAAGCTCGTGTTCCCTGAGAAAAGACCAGAATGTGAGTGTGTAGACCCGTTTTCAATTTCCCGTAGACAAACCTCTAGGTTTTAGCAAAGAGGTGCCGCTTACCGCAACAAGGTTTAAACTAGGATCCTCATGGAATGTGCGCCAAAAACCCTGCAAGACTGCTTCTCCTCACTTCAATGGTCATCACGAATTATACGGATGGCCCCAGGTTTCTCTGCTGCTGGTATTCCTTCCTTGGCATTCCACCTGATTCGGGCTGAGAGAGCACAAGCGTAATTGAGGAGGGTGCACGGGCGCACCGAAGGAAAGGGCGATACGACCCAGAGATGCGTGCCCTATCTCCCCTGAACATTTAATTTGCTGCCCATGTTGCCTGGGTGTCCGCAGGCAAACGTGAAAGCAACGTAGCGCAGATGCCTTCAGAGAGTGCGGCCATCGGGACAAAGAGAGCCACTGTCTGACAACCCCCTGGTCTCGGGCCCTGTAATTCCTCCCCTGAGCACTGTCCCCTCCATCACAGCTAAAGGATGTCTTCCTGAAACCCTGAGACATGCTTAGGGCAATTGTGCCTTTCAATCTAAGAGACAGTGCTCTCTGGGAAACACACCTGACTTTGGCACCTCTGCTTCCATACAATGGAAGTACCCTCAGGGGGAAGAAATCTGATACAAGGGAAGGGCTCTTGGCCGAATATGACGGCCTCCATCAAAAGCGGCTCGTAGGGACCCTTGAAAAAGGGCCCATGAGGAACACCTAGACTGATCAAGGGAGACTCACCAGCAGGCATACTTCCTGGACTGCTGCCAAGACAGATGACCTACCCTTGGACCACACACAAAGTTCATGGCATGGGAAACATTCCGAAGCCAAACGTGGTGGGGAAAACCCTTGCAGACTAATGGCATGGGAGCCATTCCAGTGCCCAACGTGGTGGAGCAAAGAGTTACAGCAATTGGGTCACCCGCAGTGGTGGCTGGCACTTTCGCACTCTGGGCCCGTCAGTGACGTGACCTCGGAGATTCTGTGAAGCCCAGGTCTTCTAGAAGCAACGTGTTACCCACGGCCACGCAACGCAAGAACCCAGCCAACAGCCTAGACACTTGAACCGCTATTACTTGTCTGGCCTTTGGCCAGGCACACCGGATACCACAGTCTGGACGCACCAGCGCCTGGCAGGAAAAATGGCCCCCGCACCACACATCCTCTCCTGCCCTTAAAGCTTTAGCCTTTCCTTGGCAGCTGACTCCCTTTTTTCCGCATGGTTGTGCCCAGTGACCTCCGGGAAGATCTGCGATACTCGGAACGCTATGTGGCCCGGGTGTGGTAAAGATGCTAGGATGGACTGAGGAACACCTTCACATCTTCAGCACACGGGGAACATGGATGGAAAGGGACAAAACACCCCACGGCCTCCAAATCGACCCCCATGGGAAGACACCATACTGTGCCATGAAGGCAACAATTCGCTAGCGCAGGGACCCACCATGAAGTAAATCGACCAAGGAGAGGAAAAAGGCGGGACAGTCCACAGAAGTTCTCCCGTGTTCCCTCTCTACACGTGCCTCCAAATGCTCCTGAGGGAATACCAAAACTGTTCCCGGAACCCTATGGCCTCTGTCGATCTCTCCACCCACCAGTAAACATGTGGGCTTAGCCAGCCATCTCACATGTCTTTTAAACTCGCCTTGCCCTTCACTCTCCATCGCGATCCCAACGTGTCACGGAAAGATGCCAGAGCCACCCCTCACCAAAGAAGCTTTCTGTGACTTATCTTGACTAAGGCATTTTCTAGCCTGTTCACACAGCACACACATGCCAGACACAGCCCGAAGAGGAGCCATCAGCTTGGCCAACCTCCCGGGGACAATGGCCCATTGGATTTCTCCTCTCATCACGAGAAACCTAAACTGCATCTGGTCTCTCAATGAGAACATGACAAAGAAGCCTGCCTTAGGGCAGGAATCCTGCTCTGACCCTGAGCATAGACTTCTGTTTCTCTGAGGGCACAAGGCAACGAGCAGCCGCTGGGTGCGGCTTGTAGAACTCAAGTGCAGGCGAGAGGATCACCAATGGCTCACACTTCCTCTCCTACCCGCATGCTGAACCGTGGCAGGGGACAGCAGTCCTGGCTAGACCAAGGAGTCCACAGACGGCACGATGTCCCTAGGCTTCCCACCTGAATTGGCATCCCAGGCTCCATTCCCAGTGGCTTTTCTCCCCATGAGTTGGTCACCACCCTCCACTTGAACAACGTGGCTGTACACACACAGCAGCACATGCAATGTGAACCTCTCCCTACTGTCCTTATTGGAGCCACATGCTGGACCTCAGTTCCGATGAGGAGACGGTAGGGTTTTCTCACTCATTTTGTTCAGATTTCCAAGGAATGCATTTGTGGGAGTCTACGTCAATCTAAGCACATGCTCAAACTCTGGACATGCACAGTTGCAGATTCCACCATGGGACGCCGATCGAACTGAATCACGCCAGCATATGGAAGCGGCCAGAGCCGTGCCATTGGGGCAGGAAATGCAGCCAGTTCTCAGGGCGTCGAAGCTCGTGCTCCCCGAGAAAAGGTCGGAAGGTGAGGGTTTAGTCCCGTTGCACAAATTCCCGTGGTGAAACCTCTAGGTTTTAGCAAAGAAGTGCCACTTACCGCAACAAGGGTTAAATCAGGATCCTCATGGAATGCACCCCAACACCCTTGCGAGACTCCTCCTCCTCACTTCACTGGGTATCACGGATTATACGGATGGCCCCAGGCTGCTCTGCTGCTGGAATTCCTCTCCTGGCATTCCACCTGGCTTGGGGTGAGAGAACACACGCGTGCTTTAGGAGGGTGCACGGGGGCACCGAGGTAAAGGGCGATACCACCCATCGATGCGTACTCTATCTCCCCTCAACATGTCATTTGCTGCCCATCTTGCCTGTGTGTCTGAAGGCAAACGTGAAAGCAACGTAGAGAAGACGCCTTCAGAGCCTGGGCCATCAGGACAAAGAGCCCCGCTATCCAAAAAGCCCCTGGTCTCGGTCCCTGCAACTCCTCTCCTGAGCACTCTCCCCTCCAGCACAGGAAAAGAATGTCTTCCTGAGCCCCTGAGGCCCCTTCAGGGCAACTGTGCCCCCTCAGACTAAGAGCCAGTGCCCTCCAGTTGAACACATCCGCCATTGGCACATATGCTTCCACTAAAAGGACGTGCCCTGAAGGGGAAGAGATCTTCCACAGGGGAAGGGCCCTTGGCCGAATATGACGGCCTCCATCAAAAGCGGCTCGTAGGGACCCGTGACAAAGCGTACGTGAGGAACACCTGGACTGATCAAGGGAGACTCAGCAGCAGGCATACTTCCTGGCCCGCTCCCAAGACAGACGACCTACCCTTGGACCACACACAAAGCTAGTGTCATGGGAACCATTCCGAAGCGAAATGTGGTGGGGAACACCATTGCAGCCTAATGGCATGGGAGCCATTCCAGTGCCCAAAGTGGTGGAGCAAAGAGTTACAGCAATTGGGTCACCCACAGTGGTGGCTGGCACTTTTGCACTCTGGACCTGTCTGTGACGTGCCCTCGGAGAAACCGTGAGGCCCAGGTCTTCTAGAAGCAATGTGTTACCCACAGCCGTGAAATGAGAGAACCCAGCCAACAGTCCAGACACTTGAACCGCTATGACTTGTCTGGACTGTGGCCAGGCAAGCCGGATACCACAGTCTGGATGCACCAGCGGGTGGCAGGAAAAATGGCCCCCGCACCACACATCCTCTCCTGCCCTTAGAGCTTTAGCCTTTCCTTGGCAGCCAACCCCCTTCTTTCCGCCTAGTTGTGCCCAGTGACCTCCGGGAAGATCTGCAAATCTCAGGGAACGCTATGTGGGCTGGGTGTATTAAAGATGCTGGGCTGTACTGAGGAACATCTTCACATCTTCAACTCAGGGGGAACGTGGACAGACAGGGACAAACACCTCACGGCATCCAAATCAGCCCCCATGAGAAGAAACCATACTGTGCCACGAAGGCAACCATTCGCTAACACAGGGTCCCGCCATGAAGTTAATCGAACAAGGAGAGGAAAAAGACGGGACAGTCCACAGAAGTTCTCCCGTGTTCCCTCTCTACACATGCCTCCAAACGCTCCATGGATCCTATCAATCTCTCCACCCACCAGTAATCATGTGGGCTTTGCCAGCCATCTCACGTGTCTTTTTCACTCACCTTGCCCTTCCCCCTCCACGGGGATCCCAACATGTCACGGAAAGATGCCAGAGCCACCCCTCACCAAAGAAGCTTGCTGTGACTAATCTTGACTAAGGCATTTTCTAGCCTCTTCACAGAGCACACACAGGCCGGACACAACCTGAGGAGGAGCCATCTGCTTGGCCAACCAACCTGCCGGGGACAGTGGCACATAGGATTTCTACACTCATCATGAGAAATCTAAACTTCATCTGGTCTCCCAAGCAGATCATGTCAAAGAAGCCTTCCCTAGGCCAGGAATCCTGCTCTGACCATGGGCATAGAAACTTCTGTTTCCGTGAGGGCACAAGGCAACGACAAGACTGTGGGGGCGGCCTGTAGAACTCAAGTGCAGGCGAGAGGACCACCAATGGCTCACACTTCCTCTCCTACACGCATGCTGAACCGTGGCAGGGGACAGCAGTCCTGGCTAGACCGAGGAGCCCACAGACGGCAGGCTCTCCCTAGCCTTCCCACCTGGATTGGCATCCCAGGGTCCTTTCCCAATGCCTCTTCTCCCCATCAGACGGCCACAACCCTCAACTTGAACAACGTGGCTGTGGACACACAAAGCAGCACATGCAATGTGAACCTCTCCCTACTGTCCTTATTGGAGCCACATGCTGGACCTCAGTTCCAATGAGGTGACGCTACGGATTTCTTACTCATTTTGTTCAGATATCCAAGGAATTCATTTGTGGGAGTCATCGTCGATCCAAGCACATGCTCAAAGCTTGGACATGCAAAGTTGCAGATTCCATCACGGGACGGCCAGCGAACTGAATCATGTCAGCATACAGAAGCGGCCAGTGTCGAGCAATGGAGCAGGAAATGCAGCCAGTTCTCAGGGCATCAAAGCTCGTGTTCCCCGAGAAAAGGCCAGAATGTGAGTGTGTCTTCCCTTTTTCAATTTCCCGTAGCCAAACCTCTAGGTTTTAGCAAAGAAGTGCCACTTACCGCAACAAAGTTTAAACCAGGATCCTCATGGAAAGTGCGCCAACACCCCTGTGAGACTCCTTCTCCTCACTTCAACGGTTATCACGAATTATACGGATGGCCCCAGGCTGCTCTGCTGCTGGTATTCCTTCCCTGGCATTCCACCTGATTCGGGCTGAGAGAGCACAAGCGTAATTGAGGAGGGTGCACGGGCGCACCGAAGGAAAGAGCGATACGACCCAGCGATGCGTGCCCTATTTCCCCTCAGCATTTCATTTGCTGCCCATCTTGCCTGGGTGTCCGCAGGGAAACATGAATGCCACGTAGCGCAGATGCTTTCAGAGCGTGTGGCCATCAGGAAAAAGAGCCCCGCTGTCCAACAACCGCCTGGTCTCGGACCCTGCAACTCCTCTCCTGAGTACTCTCCCCTCCACACAGGAAATGGATGTCTTCCTGAACCCCTGAGACCCCCTCAGGGCAACTGTGCCCCCTCAGACTTAGAGCCAGTGACCTCCAGGTGAACACATCTGCCCTTGGCACATATGCTTCCACTCAATGGACGCGCCCTTAAGGGGAAGACATCTTCCACAAGGGAAAGGCCCTTGGCTGAATATGACGGCCTCCATCAAAAGCGGCTCGTAGGGACCCGTGACAAAGCGTACGTGAGGAACACCTGGACTGATCAAGGGAGACTCAGCAGCAGGTATACTTCCTGGCCTGCTGCCAAGACAGACGACCTACCCTTGGCCCACACACAAAGTTCATGGCACGGGAACAATTCCGATGCGCAACGTGGCAGGGAAAACCCTTGCAGCCTAATGGCATTGGAGCCATTCCAATATCCAAAGCGGCAGGGCAATTCGTTGCAGTAATTGGGTCACTTGCAGTTGCTGCCTGGCACTTTCGCACTCTGCGCCCGTCAGTGACGGGACGTCGGAGAAACTGTGAGGCCCAGGTCCTCTAGAAGCAATATGTTATCTACAGCCGTGCAACAAGAGAACCTAGCTAACAGCTTAGACACTTGAATCTGTATGACTTGTGTGGTGTGTGGCCAAGCGGGTCGAATACCACAGTCTTGACGCACCAGCGGGTAGCAGGAAAAATGACCCTCGCACCGCACATACACTCTTGCCCTTAAAGTTGTAGCCTTTCCTTGGCAGCCAACTACCTTTTTTTCTGCCTGGTTGTGCCCAGTGACCTCTGGGAAGAGTTGCAATCCACAGGGAACGCTATTTGGGCCAGGTATAGAAACGATCCTGGGCTGTACATAGGAGCACCTTCAATCTTCAACACAGGGGGAACGTCGACCGCCAGGGCCAAAACACCCCACGGCCTTCAAATCCTCCCCCATGAGAAGAAACCATACTGTGCCACGAAGGCAACCATTCGCTGGCACAGGGACCCGCCATGAATCAAATCGATCTAGGAGAGGAAAAAGGCGGGACCGTCCACAAATGTGCTCTCGAGTTCCCTCCCTACACGTGCCTGCAATCGCTCCTGAGGGAATCCGAAATGTGTTCCGGGAACCCTATGGCCACCGTCGATCTATCTACCCACCTGTAAATCGGAGGGCTTAGCCAGCCATCTCAAGTGCCTTTTTAACTTGCCTTGTCTTTCTCTCTACACCGGGATCCCAGTGTGTCTCCACAAGATGCCAGAGCCACCCCTCACCAAAGAAGCTTACATGACTAAGCTTGACTAAGGCATTTTCTAGCCCATTTAGATAGCACACACAAGCAGGACGGAACCCAAGGAGGAGCCATCAGCTTTTCTAAACTCCCGGCGAATGTGCCCCATTTGATTCCTCCCCTCATCAGGAGAAACCTAAACTGCATCTGGTCTCCCAAGCAGAACGTGACAAAGAGCCCTGCCCTAGGCCAGGAATCCTGCTCTGACCCCGAGCATACAGACTTGTTTCTTTGAGGGCACAAGGCAACGACACCCCCACGGGGGCAGCCTGTAGAATGCAAGTGCAGGCCACAGGACCACCAACGGCTCATGTTTCCTGTGCTACCCTCATGCTGAACCGTGGCAGGGGACAGCAGTCTTGGCTAGACCAATGTTTCCCGAGAAAACACGAGAAGGTGAGAGTGTAGCCCCGGTGCCCAAGTTCCAGTGGCCAAACCTCTAGGTTTCACCAAAGAAGTGCCACTTAGCACAACAAGGGTTAAACCAGGATCCTCATGGAATGCACGCCAAAACCCCTCCGAGTCTCCTTCACCTGGCCTCGCCTTGCCTCACCGTCGTCACTTCACTGGGTATCACGGATTATACGGATGGCCCCAGGCTGCTCTGCTGTTGTCATTCCTTCCCTGGCATTCCCCCTTGTTCGGGGTGAGGGAACACATACGTACTTTAGGAGGGTGCATGGGTGCACCGATGTTTGGGGCAATACCACGCAACGATGTGAGCTCTATCTCCCCTCAACATTTCATTTGCTGCCCATTTTGCATGTTGTCCGCAGGGAAATGTGAAAGCAACGTAGCGCGGATGCCTTCAGAGCCTGTGCCCATCAGGACAAAGACCCCGCTGTCCAACAACCCCATGGTCTCAGGCCCTGCAATTCCTCTCCTGAGCACTCTCTCATCCATCACAGCAGAAGGATGGCTTCCTGAACCCCTAAGACACCCACAGGGCAACTGTGCCCCCTCAGCATAAAAGCCAGTGCCCTCTAGGGGACAACACATGCCCTTAGGACATATGCTTCCAAACAATAGACGCACCCTGAAGAGGAAGAGATCTTCCACAAGGGAATGGCCCTTGGTCGAATATGAGGGCCTACATCAAAAGCAGCTCGTAGGGGGCCTCCCTGGTGGTGCAGTGGTTTATAGTCCGCCTGCCGATGCAGGGGACACAGGTTTGTGCCCCGGTGCAGGAAGATCCCACGTGCCGTGGAATGGCTGGGCCCGTGAGCCATGGCCACTGAGCCTGTGTGCCCGGAGCCTGTGCTCTACAACGGGAGAGGCCGCAACAGTGAGAGCCTTGCATACAGCAAAAAAAAAAAAGCGGCTCGTTGGGACCCGTGAAAAAGGACATCCGAGGAACACCTGGACTGCCCAAGGGAGAATCACCAGCAGGCCTACTTCCTGGCCTGTTGCCAAGAGAGACGACCTACTCTTGACCCAGACACAAAGCTAATGCCATGGGAAGCATTCTGATGCCCACCGTGGTGAGGAAAACCCTTGCAGCCTAATGTCATGGGAGCCATTCCGATGCCCAAAGTGGGGGGCAAACCACTGTAGCAATTGGGTCACTTGCAGTGGTGCCTGGCACTTTTGCACTCTGGCCTGTCAGTGACGTGACCTCGGAGAAACCGTGAGGCCCAGATCCTCTAGAAACGTGTTACCCACTGCTGTGCAACGAGAGAACCTAGCCAACAGCCTAGACACTTGAACCGGTATAACTTGTCTGGCCTGTGGCCAGGGACGCCAGATACCACAGTCTCGACGCAGCAGCGGGTGGCAGGAAAAATGACCCCTGCACCACAAATCCTCTCCTGCCCTTCAACCTGCAGCCTTTCCTTGGCAGCTGACTCCTTTGTTTCCACATGGTTGTGCCCAATGACCTCTGGGAAGATCTGCAATCCTCAGGGAACACTATGTGGGCTGGGTGTAGTAACGATGATGGGCTGTACTGAGGACCACCTTCACATCTTCAACACAGGGCAAACATGGCCAGACATGGACAAAACACCCCACGGCCACCAAATCTGTCCCCATGAAAAGACACTATACCGTGCCTGGAAGGCAACCATTCGCTGGCACAGGAACCTGCCATGAAGCAAATTGACCAAGGAGAGGAAAAAGGCGGGACAGTCCACAAATGTGCTCCCGTGTTCCCTCCCTACACGTGCCTCCAAATGCTCCTGAGGGAATCCCAAATGTCTTCCGGGAACCCTACGGCCACCATCGATCTATGCACCCACCAGTAAACCTGGGGGCTTTGCCAGCCATCTCACGTGTATTTCCTGCTCGCCTTTCCTTTCTCCTTCAACCAGGATCGAAATGTCTGAAGGCAAGGTGCCAGAGCCACCCCTCATCAAAGAAGTTTTATTTTCCTGAGAATTGACTAAGACATATTCAAGTCCACCTGCACACAATACACAAGCAGATCACAACCGAGGAGGAACCATCAGCTTGGCCCAACTCCCAGGGACAGTGGCCCATTTGATTTCACCCCTCATCATGAGAAACCTAATCTGAAACCTGTCTCCCAAGGCAGAACATGACAAGGAAGACTGATCTAGGCCAGGACTCCTGCTCTGACCCTGAGCACAGAGACTTCTGTTTCCTTGAGGGCACAAGGCCATGAATAGGGGGCGGGGGAGAATGTTAGAACTCACTGGCAGGCCAGAGCCCCACCAAAGGCTAATGCTTCCTCTTCTGAATGCACGCTAAACTGTGGCAGGAGACAGAAAACCTTGATAGACTTAGTTGCCCATAGACGACTAATTTGTCCTAAGCCTTCCCAGGTGAATGGGCATAACAGGCTCCTCTCCAAATGGCCCTTTTCCCAGAGAAGGCTGCCACTCTCCACTTGAACAATGTGGCTGTGGATCCCCACAATAGCTAAATGCAATGTGACCTCTCTCTACTCTTCTTTTGGGAGCTATGTGCTGGACATCAGTTCTGATGAGGAGATGGTAGGGATTTCTCATTCATTTTGTTCGTATTTCCAAGGAATTCATTTTTGGGAGTCATCATCGATCCAAGCACGTGCTCAAAGCCTGGACATGCAAACTCACAGCCTCCACCATGGGACAGCCAGTAAGCTCAATCATGTCAGCAGTCAGGGTTGGCCAGAATCAAACCATGGGGCAGGAAGTGCAGCCAAGTCTCAGGGCATTGGAGCTTGGGTACCCCAGGAAGAGCCCAGAAAGTAATGGTGTACTCTTGGTGCACAATATCCTATGGACAAACATCTAGGTTTCTGCAAAGATGTTCCACTTACTGCCACAAGGTTTCCACCAGGAACCTCAAGGACTTCACGCCAACACCCCTCTGAGACTCCTTTGCCTCGCCTCTCCTTGCCACAAAGTCCACTATTCACCAGGTATCACAGACTATACGGAGGGCCCAATGCTGCTGGTGGCATTCATTCTCTGGCAGTGCACCTGGTTCAGGGTGAGAGAACACATGCACGTTTGAGGATGGTGCACGGGTGCACAGAGGGAATGGGTGATACCACCCAGAGATGTGTGCTCTATCTAGCCTCAAAATTTCATTTGCTGCCCATCTTGTCTGTGTGTTTGCAGCCAAATGTGAATGCATTGTGATGTAGATGCCTTCAGAGTATGCAGCCATCAGCACAAAGAGCGCCGCTGTCCATCAACCCCCTGATACGGGCGCTGCAATTACCCCCCTGAGCGACCTCCACGCCAACACAGCATAAGGATGTCATCCTGAACCCCTGAGACACCCTCAGGGGAAGTGGGTCCCCTCAGCCTAAGAGCCACTGTCGTCCAGGTGGACACACCCACTCTTGGCATATACACTTCCTCACAATGGACTCACCCTCAAGGAGAAATGTGGTGCCTGAGATCTTCCACAAGCGAATGGCCCTTTGCCGAATGTGATGACCTCCATCAAATGCGGCTCGTAGGGACCCGTGACAAAGGGCACCTGAGGAATCCCTGGACTGACCAAGGGTGACTCACCAGCAGGCATACTTCCTGGCCTCCTGCCAAGGCAGAGGGCCTTCCCTTTGACCACACGCAAAGCTAAAGGCATCGGAGCCATTCCAATGCCCAAAGTTGTGGCGCAAACCCTTGCAGCAACTGGGTAACTTGCCGTGGGTTTTTGCAATTTTGCAGTCTCGGCCCGTCAGTGAAATGACCTCGGAGGACCCATGAGACCCAGGTCCTCCAGCACAAAATGTACCCACAGTCGTGAAACAAGAGAACCCAGCCAACAGCATGGACACTTGAACTGGCATGACATCTGTGGCCTGAGGCCAGGCATGCCAGAGACCACAGGCTCGCTGCACCAGCTGGTGGTGGGACCAAATGGCCCCCGTACCACACATCCTCTCCTGCCCTTAAAGCTGTAGCCTTTCCTTGGCAGCCGACTCCCTTGTTTCTGCATGGTTGTGCCCAATGACCTCCAGGAAGAGCTCAAATCCTCAGGGAACGCTACGTGGGCCGGGTATAGAAACGATGCTGGGTTGTCCTGAGGAACACCTTCATATCTTCAACACAGGGGGAACGTGGCCAGACAGGGACAAAACACCCCACTGCCTCCAAATCGGCCCCTATGAGAAGACACCATACTGTGCCAAGAAGGCAACCATTTGTCGGCACAGGGACAATCCATGAAGCAAATCAACAAAGGAGAAGAAAACAGTGAGATGGTCCTCGAACATGCACCCATATTCCTTCCTTGCACATGCCTCCAAACGCTCCTGAACGCATCACAAAGGCCTTCTGGGAACCCTATGCCCACTGTGATCTATTCACCCACCAGTCTACCTGAGGGATTAGCCAAGAAACTCATGGGTATTTTCCGCTCACCTTGCCCTCCTCTCTCTGCCTGCATAAAAACATCTCACGGTAAGGTGCAATAGCAACCTCTCACCACAGAAGCTTGATTTCCCAGGGAATTGCCTAAGGCATTTTCCAGCCCCCCAGCCCACTAACACATAAGGAGGACACAACCCGAGGAGAAGCCATCAGCTTGGGCCCAACTTCTGGGGACAGTGGTCCATTTGATTTCCCCTGATCAACAGGAGACACCTACCCTGCATCACATATCCCAAGCAGACCATGACAAAGAAGCCTGGCCTAGGCTAGGACTCCTGCTCTGACCCTGAGTGTAGAGACACCTGTTTCCTTGAGGGAACAAAGCAATGACTGGGGGGCGGGGAAGGCCTGTAGAACTCAATGGCAGGCCCAAGGCCCGCCACAAGCTCACACTTCCTCTGGCACCTGCACGCTCAACTGAGGCAGGGGACAACAATCCTGGCTAGACTCAAGCACACCGAGACAGCACGCTGTCCCTAGCCTTCCCACTTGGATGTGTATCCCAGGCACCTTTCCCAATGGCTCTTCTCCCCACGAGAATGCCGCCACCCTCAGCATGAGCAAGGTGTCTGTGGACGCCCAATGCAGCAAATGAAACATGAACTTCTCCTTACTTTCCCTTTGGGAGGCAAGTGCTGGACCTCGGTTCTGATGAGGAGACGGTAGGGATTGCTCACTCATTTTGTTCAGATTTCCAAGGAATGCATTTGTGGGAGTAATCATCAATCCAAGCACCTGCTCAAAGGCTGGATGTGCAAAGTCGCAGTTTCCACCGCAGGATGGCCAGCGAACTCAATCTTGTCAGCCTTCAGGAGTGCCCAGAACTGAGACGTGGGGCAGGAATTGCAGCCAAGTCTCAGAGCATCGGAGCTTGTGCTCCCTGAGAAAACCCCAGAAGATTATGGTGCAGCCCCGATGCAAAAGTACCGTGGGCAAACATCTATGTTTTGTAAAGAAGTGCAGTTTACCACAATGAGTGTTCCACCAGTAACCTCACGGACTGCATGCCAACATGCATCTGAGATCCCCTCGCCTCACCTCGCCTTGCCTCGCCTCGCCTCGCCTTGCCATGTCTTCCTTGACTTGCTGGGTATTACAGAATATGCAGAGGGTCACACGTTGCCACTAGCCTTTCTTCCCTGGCACTCCACCTGGTTCGGAGTGATAGAAAACACGGATGCTTGAGGATGGTACATGGGTGCACAGGTGCACGGAGGGACAGGGTGATACCACCCAGACATGTAAGCTCTATGTCGCCTCTATGTTTAATTTGCTGCCCATTTTGTCTGTGTGTCAGCAGCCAAACATGAAAGCATCGGGGCATGGATGCCTTCAGAGCAGGCGTCCATCAGGACAATGTGCGCTGTAGTCCATCAACCCCCTGGTCTCGAGCCTTGTAATTCCCATCCTGGGTGCCCTCCCCACCGACAAAGCATAATGATGTCATCCTAAACCCCTGAGACACCCTCAGGGGAACTGGGTCCCCTCAGCCTAAGACCCACTGCCCTCCAGGGAAACACACCCACTCTTGGCACATACGCTTCCTCACAATGGACTCACAATCAAGGGGAAATGCGGTCCCAGTTACTTTCCAGAAGGGAATGGCCCTTGGCCAAAAGTGATGACCTCCTTCAAAAGCGGCTCGCTGGGCCCCACAACAAAGGGCACCCGAGGCACTCCTGGACTGACCAATGGGACTCACCAACTGGCATTCTTCCTGGCCTCTCGCCAAGCCAGAGCCCCTTTACTTGGACCATATGGAAAGCGAATGGCATCAGAGCCATTTCGATGCCCAAATTTGCGGGACAAGACCCTTGCTGCAACTGGCTTACTTCACTTGGCGCCTTGCATTTTCGCATGCTGGGCCCATCAGTGCCACAACTTCGGAGAAAGCTTGAGATCCAGGTCCTCCAGAACAAATGTGTCAGCCAGAGCCGTGCAATAAGAAAATGCAGCCAGCAGCCCGGACTCTTGAAACGGCATGACTTCTCTGGCCTGAGGCCAGGCACACCGGAGACCACAGGTCCGCCCACCAGTGGGTGAAAGGACAAAATGATCCCAGTGCCACAAAACTCTTCTGCCCTTAAACCTGCAGGCTCTCCTTGAAAGCCGAATCCCTTGTTTCTGGGTTGCACCCAAAGACCTCCGGGAAGAGCTCTAATCCTCAGGGAACAGTGTGTGGGCTGGGTACAGAAATGACGCTGGGGAGTCCTGAGGAACACCTTCACATTTTCAACATAGGGTGAACGTGGCCACACCGGGTCAAAAAACCCCATGGCCTCCAAATTGGCCCTCTTGCGAAGACACCATACTGTGCCACAAAGGCAAATACTACCTGGCACAGGGACCCGCCATGATGCAAATCGACAAAGGAGAGGCCAAGGGCGGGATGGTTCATGAACGTGCACCCATAATCCTTCCCTATACATGCCTTCAAATGCACCTGAAGGCATCCCAAAGGAGTTCCAGGAACCCTATGCCCATTGTCAATCTATCCGCCCACCAGTCCACCCATGGTTGGGCTTAGCCAACCATGTCACGTTTATTTCCCGCTTGCCTTGCCTTTCTCTTTCTCCCCAGATAAAAACATCTCACGGCAAGGTTCCAGAGCCAACCCTCACCACAGAAGCTTGATTAAACTTGGGTGCCCAGAGATGACATGCTCTCCCTAGCCTTCCTCCATGGATGTGCATCTCAGGCTCTTTCCCAATGGTTCTTCTCCCCACAAGAATCCCGCCAACTAAACTCACACAATGTGACTGCGGATATCCAAGGCAGCAATTGCAACATGACACTCTCCTTACATTCCCTCTGGAAGCCACAGAGTGGACCTCAGTTTCACTAAGGAGACGGTAGGGTGTTCACGATCATTTCCTGTAGATCTTCCAAGGAATGCATATGAGGAAGACATCATTGTTCCGAGCATGTGCTGGGATGCTGCAGAACCCAAAGGGCAGGCCTCTCAGCATTAAGATCAGTGAATCTGTATGGGTCTGTAGAGAACCCAGTGACCTCGGAGAGCTCCAGAGCCTGGGGAATCCCCACTACCCAGGCCTCTCAGCATTAAGATCAGTCAATCCACGCTTGCAACCGCTGGGACCACCCAAGGAAACCCTAATATCGAATGGCACATCTTGGAGTGGGAGAATACCTACTGTCCTGAGTGACCCACAGCCATGCTCGGCACCCTGGGCTGCCCCATTTCCTCTAGGTCTCCCTTGCACCTCCAGTCATCAGACCACGTGAAGGTCTTCTTGTCTTAGCCGATGGCCAGCCTTGCCCAGCAACTGCACCTAAGAAGTGGACAGAAATCACACAGGCTTCAGGATTGGACCAGCATACTCAGAGAACACTATTCATGCCAACATTTACCTGGGGATAAGCCCTACACCTGCTTCCCAAGTACCTCAATTCCTTATGGAGGAGTGAATGCGTGTCTGACAGCATGACTGAAGGAATGTAGGCATGTAGGTGGGCCCGCGAGTGTGAGGGTATATGTGTACACGCACACACCTGCACGTGTGTGTGACTGTGACTGCGCACGAGGACTCACTTGCGGGTTTCTGTGTGTGCCTCTGTACCCACGTCGGGACCTCTGTGTGTCCCTGTACCCCTCTGTAAAGGCCTCAAACAGGAAAAGCAACAACTTATACACAGAGCCATGGCCTCGGGCCCTGTCACAGAACGTTGAAAGACCCCTGCTACCTTCAAGAGACCGCATGCGAACTTTGACCCCAGAGATGTTGAAATAAGCAATGGACTCCTGCTCTCCAACAGCACCGTCTTCTGACCAAAGCACACAGACTTGATGAGACCAGCCTGGCCTCCTGGCTGTGGGTGTGACATCTACATAAACCTGGAGACCCTGCCAGCTACCCTAGCACATCTGATGTGCACTTGCTGGCCACTCCCAGCACCTCTGCGAAGAAGGGAACCTCCCACGGGCAGGCCGACACTGCCTTGCAGCTGGCTACAGGCAAGATGCAGCCCCTCTTCCTCTCAAGGGGTCAAAGGACTTAAGACCAGGTGCCACTTAAGGCCAACTATGCCAAATCACTTTCCATGGACCCGCAGGCATGCCTATCATGGGAAGTGTTGGTCTTCAGCCACCATTATGCAGGGTCGAACTGCACAAGGAAACTAGGCCACCTTCCTGGCCAGGTTCTGGCCAGCTAAACAACTGGCAGAATTCGTGGCTCTGGTCCCTGAGGAAATGCTCAGATGCTGGATATCCTTGTCCCACGTGCCCTCCTCCTGCCCACAGGGCGATTGGACACAACAAGAAGCCACAGACACCATGCTAACATGGGAGACACTGAGCACCACGGAAGACAGACAGCAAGCATGTCAGCTTTGATGAGGTCGAACCCACGCCATACATTCTGTAATCTCGTCAGCATCACACCAACACCAACAAGGACCTCACAGAGATCCAAGGTGCCATCCACGAGGATCACAGAAAGACTTCAAATGGAGGACCTCTGCCACGGGAGGGGAACTAAAACCCTGAAAGAGCACAACTGGCTATCCATGGCAGCGTGCATGGCATCGCAATATCGCCCCCATCTCTGCCACACCCACGGTTTTCCACAGATAAACCTCTGGCCCTGTGAAAGGCTTGCGTGCTACCTGGGCAGGCCGTGTCATGCCCTTTGGGAGAAACACTTTCACCTTGCACATTCCATAACTAGGGAACAAAGGGGCCAAAGGGCATGTTTGCATAACTCACTTCCCCCTAGGGAGGCCAGCCCCAACTCCTCAGCAAGTGGATCTCTTCTACCCACCGCAATAAACCATTTGGGTGTCATTCCTCAGGCAAGGGGTCCCCGGTCGACACAGGTCACCAATCACAATACATCCACTTGGACCGCAAAAGCCCTCTCCTCCCTAGGCAGCTGATGGCAACCCTCACGGTTCAGGGACATACCAGTGAAGCTGAGGCGACCACCTGCAACCCAATGATGACAGCCCATCCCATGACATCACACAGGACCTGTCCTCATCATGCCTTACCTTCCTGTCCAGGTCATCAGCCACCATGCAGGCTTAAATGCAGCACTTGGTCCTCACTCAACTACACGATGACCCACTTGGCACCAACACTGTGCTAAGAGTTGCAGTACACGAGCTGACAAGGGCAACACCGAGGCCTAATCCGTCAGCCCCCTTCCTCCGACACCCAGCGCCAGCCCACCCCTGCCCACTGCTCCAGCCCCACTGGGCACTCAAGAAACTCATCGCGGCAAAGGCAACAACAGGGAGGGCCATATGCCTGGCCTGGGGCTCCAGGCCACAACAAGAGAAGGTGGCTCATTTTGGCTTCCAAACACCCTACAAAGTGCCACGACCAAAGAGGAAACATGGCCAAAACACAACTCTCCAAGCCGCAGGCTCACTGGGCCTGGACCTGTACACGGTATGACACCTAAAACCAGCAAGACAGCGTGCCGCCTTGTAATCCGTCACTGGCCTTTCACCAAGGACCTGGGATTCATAGACGATTCAGGTAAGGTGCAGACACGGTCGACTTTCAGACAGGAGCCCCTCAAATGCTGGCACCATGGGTGGTGTTTGCATGCATGTCAAAAAGGGGACGCTGGCCTCCACTCCCAACTGTACCCTACCCCCAAGGGAGGAAATGTGCTGGACCTCAGTTTCGATGAGGAGACGGTGGAGCGTTCTCACTCATTTAATTCAGATTTTCCAAGGAATGCATACAAGAGTGTCACCTTCAGTCCAAGCACATACTGGGACAGTGCTCAACACAACAGGGCAGGCCACTTGGCTCTGCAAAGGAGCCATGACCCCGGAGTATTCGAAAAGCCTGGGGAATCCACAGCCCTCAGGGCACTCAGCAAGAGTAACAGGCAATCCACTATTGCAGCCACTGGGCCCATCTCAGGAAACCCTAATATCCATTGGCATATCTTGGGGTGGTTGATTCCCTACTGTCCTGAGTTATCCACAGCCACGGTCAGCAACATGCCCCTGCCTCACTTTTTCCATTTCTCCTTAGCACATCCAGTCATCAGACCATGCGAAGGTCGTCTTCTCTATGCCAACGGCCAGCCTTGCCCAGCAACTTCACCAGAGAAGTGGACAGAAACCACAAAGGCTTCAGAATTGGACCGGGGTGCTCAGAAAACATGATATGTATGAATATTAACCTGGGTGTGATGCCTGAACCTGCTTCCCAAGGACCTCTATCCCTTACTGAGAACAGAATGCATGTCTGACAGCACAATTGCAGGAACTCAGGCACGTATGTTGGCCTGTGTGTGAGACGGTGTTTGTGTGTGTTCACGCATGTGCATGTGTCTTTCTGTGACTGTGCATAAGGACGGGCTGGTGGGTTTTGGTGAGAGCCTCTGAATCCACGTCTTGGTCTCTGTCTGTCCCTGTGGCCCTCTGCAGGGACTGTGAACAGTAAAGGCCAAAGTTTATATGAGGAACACTAGCTTTGGACCCTACAACTGAATGGAGAAAAACCTCTATCACCTTCAAGAGGCCGCATGCGAATTTTGACCCCCAGGGGCTATTGAAATAGGCCACGGACTCCCGCATTCCCACAGCCACGCCTTCTGAACAAAGCACAAAGACTGGACGAGACCTGCCTCCCGGCCATGGGTGTTACATATATGTGGACCTGGAGACCCTGCCAGCTACGAGAAGATCTGATGTGCAATTGGGGTCACTCCCAGCGCTTCCAGAAGTAAGGAAACCTCTCATGGAAAGGCCAACACTGACCTGCAGCTGCCTACAGGCAAGATGCAACCTGGCAGCTCTCACGGGGCTAATGAACATCGGAACAAGTGCCACTTCTCGCCAATTAGGCCAAATCACTTTCCGTGACCCTGTGGGAATACCCACCACGGGAATTGGTGAGCTTCAGCAGCCATGACCCAAGTTGGAACCCCAAGGCAGAAACTAGGCCACATTCCCGGCCACGTTTCGGCCAGCTCCCAGCCAGCAGGGTTTGAGGCCCGGACTCCTGAGGAAACGCTCAAACCCTTGACAGCCTCGGCCTAAGTGCCCTCCTCCTGCCTGCAGGGCGACTCGACCATACTGGAAGTCACAGACATCATTCGAACACGGGGATACTGAACACCAGGGAAGACAGACCACAAGCATGTTTGCTTTGATGATGTCCACTCCACCCCATGCATCCTGGCACTTCTCCACTGCCACAGCGACACTACCGAGGAACTAACAGTGATCAAAGGCACTGTCGCTGAGGAGGACAGACAGATTTTCAAAAGAAGACCTCTGCGACAAGAGGGGACCTGGAAGCTTCAAAGGGCAGAGTGGCTGTCCACCGTAGTGCACCTGGCATCACGACAGTGCCCCCATCGCTGCCCCGCTAATGGACTGCTACGGATAAACCTCTGGCTCTTCGAAAGGCCTGCATGCCACACGAGCTGGCTGCATTATGCTCTCCGGGAGAAACAATTTCGCTTTGCACATTCCCAAACGAGTGAACAAAGCGGCCAAATGGCATGTTCGCATAACTCGCCTACCCCCAAGGAGGCTGGCACAGAAGCCTCAGCATGTCGGTCTTGTCGACGTCCCACAGGACACCCTTAGGGCGTCATTCCTCTGGCAACAGGATCACAACTGTACACAGGTTACCTACCTCAACGCATCCACATGAACTGCCAAAGCCATCCCCTTCATAGGCAGCTGATGCCAACCCATCATGGACAGGACACATCCTTGGGAAGCCGTGGCCAGCGTGTGCAACCCAATAATGACAGCCCATCCCACGACATCACAGAGGACATGTCCTCATCATCCCTTACCTTCCTGTCCAGGCCATCAGCCACTACGCAGGCTTAAATGCAGTACTTGATCCTTACCCTACTCCACAATGATCCACTTAGTGCAAAAAGTGTGCCGGCAGCTTCAGCAGAGGAGCTGAAATGGGTAGCTCAGAGGCCTACTCCATCAGCCCCCTTCCACCAACGCCCAACTCCAGCCCATCCCCGCTCACTGCTCCAGCCCCACCAGGCACTCAACAACTGCACCGTGCAAACGCAACAACAGGGAAGCCCACAGGCCTGGCCTGAGGCTCCAGGCTCCAACCAGGGAAGCTTGCTCATTTTGGATTCCAGAATCAACCCCTGATGTGGCATGCACAAAGTGTGATCTTGGCCAAAACGCACCTATCCAAACTACAAGCTCACTGGGCGTACACCAGCACACACTCTGACTCTGAAGACCAGCAGGAGAGACTGTCCCTTTGCATTCACTCAATGGCCTTTCAGCAGGGACCTGGGATTGATAAGATGACCCAGCTTATGTACAGACACGTTCGACCCTCAGACAGGAGCCCCTCCAATGCTAGAGCCCTGGGTGGTGTTTGCATGCATGTCAGCAGGGGATGCTGGCACTCATTCCTCACTGTCCCCTACCCCCGAGAGAGGAAATGTGCTGGACCTCAGATTCGATGAGGAGATGGTAGTGTTCTCACTCATTTTGTTCAGATTTTCCAAGGAATGCATACAAGGGTGTCATCATCCATCCAAGCACATGCTGGGATGCTGCAGAACACAACCAGTCATGCCATGCGGGTCTGCAGAGGAGCCATGACCTCATAGTACTCCAAACCCAGGCGAATCTACAGCCCTGAGGCCAATCAGAAAGAGCAAAAGTCAATCCACTCTTGCAGCCACTGGGCCCGAATAAGGAAAACCTAATATCCAAAGGCATATCTTGGGTGCGTGAATGCCTACCTACCTGAGTTATACACGGACTCATTTAGCAACATGTGCCTGCCTAATATTTACAGTTCTCCTTAGCATATTCAGTCATCAGGCAATGCGAAAGTCTTCTTGCCTTTCCTGACGGCCACCCCTGCCCAGCAACTGCACCTTAGAAGTGCACATAAATCACGCAGGCTTCAGAATTGGACCGGGGTCCTCAGAGACCATGATTCATGCGAAATTTTACCTGGGCTGGAGCCTCGACCCTGCTTCCCAAGGACCTCTACCCTTACCGAGATCTCAATGCGTGTCTGACAGTACGACTGCAGCAAGTTAGGCAGGTATGTTGGCTGGTGTGTGAGAGGGTGTATGTGTGTGTTCACGCATGGGCACATGTGTGACTGGCACTGCGCACGAGGACGCACTTGTGGACTATTTTTTGTGCCTCTGAATCCACATTTTGGTCTCCGTGTGTCCCTGTGGTCCTCTGCAGAGACTTTGAACACTAAAAGCCAAAGTTTATACACAGTGCCTTGGCTTTGGACCCCCCCCCACCACTGAATGAAGAAAGACGCCTATCAGCTCCAAGAGGCTGAATTCAAACTTTGAGCCACAGGGGCTGTTGAAATAGGCCATGGACTACCGCTCTCCCACAGCCAAGCATTCTGGTCAAAGCACAAAGACCTAACCAGACTTGCCTCCCGGCCGTGGGTGCCACATGTACGTGGACCTGAAGAACCTGCCAGCTAGTAGCACATCTGATGTGCACTTGGGGTCCCTCCCAGAAATTCCGGAAGCAAGGGAAACTCCTATGGTCGGGTGGACACCGATCTACAGCTGGCTGCAGGTCAAAAGCAGCCTGGCACTTCTCAAGGGGCTAACGAAACTCGGTCCAACTGCCAATTCTCACCAACTGGCACAAATCACTTTTCGTGGACCCCTGGGAATACCCACCACAGGAAGTGGTGGGCTTCAGCAACCATAATCCACGTTCAAACAGCACAGCGGAAACTAGACCCCCTTCCCGGCCATGACTTGCCAGCACCCAGCCGGCAGGTTTCGCGTCCATGAACCCAGAGGAATCACTCAAATGCTTGACAGCCACGTCCTATGTGACCTCTTCCTGCCCACAGGGCAACCCAAAACTACTGGAAGCCACAGACATCATGCAAACACGGGGACACTCTACACCAGGGATTACAGAACGCAAGCATGTCTGCTTTGATGACACTGACCCTACCCCACGGATCCTGGCACTTCTCCACTGCCACAGCGACACTACCGAGAACCTCACAGAGATCAAAGGCACTGTCCCCGAGAACCACAGACAGACTTCCAACGGAAGACCTCTGCCATGCGAGGGGACCTGGAAGCTTCAAAGGGCACAGTGCCTGTCTGCAGCAGCGCACCTGACATAGCACCTGTGCCCCTATCTCTGCCCCACCAATGAACTGCTCCAGAAACACCTCCGTCTCTTTGAAAGGCTTGCAGGCCACATGGACCGGCCGCATCATGCCCTCTGGGAGAAACACTTTCGCTTTGCACATTCTCATACGAGGGAACAAAGTGGCCAAAGGGCATGTTCGCATAACACACCTTCCTCCAAGGAGACCGGCACTGATGCCTCAGCATGTCTATCTTCTCTACATCCCGCAGGACACCCTTTCATCGTCATTCCTCCAGCAACGAGATCACAACTCCTGCAGATTACCGACCTGACGGCATCCACATGAGCGGGCAAAGCCATCCCCTCCATACGCAGCTGATGCCAGCCCATCATGAAAATGACACATCCTTGGTAAGCCGAGGCCAGTGCCCGCAACCCAATGATGACAGCCCATGCCACAACATCACACAGGACCTCTCCTCATCATGCCTTACTGTTATGTCCTGTCCATCAGCCACCACGCAGGCTTATATACAGCACTCGGTCCTCACTCCACACCATGATGACCAACTTGACGTCAACACTGTGTCGGGAATTGGAGTAGAGGAGCTGACAATGGCAACACCGAGGCCTAATCCATCAGGCCCCTTCCGCCGACGCCAATCACCAGCCCAAACCAACCCACTGCTCTAGGCCCACCAGGCACTCAAGAACTTCACTGTGTGAAACACAACAACAGGGAGAGCCACAGGCCTGGCCGGAGGCTCCAGGCTCCAACAAGGGAAGCTTACTCATTTTGGATTCCAGAAGCATCCTCCGAAGCGTCATGCACAAAGCGTGATCCTGTCCAAAACACACCTCCCAAGCTGCAAGCTCACTGGGCCTACACCAGCATACAGTTTGACTCTGAAGACCAGCAGGTGAGACTGCCACCTCGCATTCCTTCAACGGCCTTTCAGCAGGGACATGGGATTCACAGATGACCCAGCTTATGTGCAGACATGGTCCACCCTCAAACAGGAGCTCCTCCAATGCTGGAGCCCTGGATGGTGTTTGCATGCATGTCACGAGGGGACGATGGCCCTCACTCCTAATGGTGCCTTACCCCCGAGACAGGAAATGTATTGGACCTCAGATTCTATGAAGAGACGGTAGAGTGTTCTCACTCATTTTGTTCAGATCTTCCAATTTGTTCAGATTATCTGTGCCTTACCGCCGAGAGAGGAAACGTGCTGGACCTCAGTTTCAATGAGATGGTAGAGTGTTCTCACTCATTTTGTTCAGATTTTCCAAGGAATGCATACAAGGGTGTCATCATTGATCCAAACACATGCTGGGAAGCTGCAGAATGTAACTGGACAGGCCGCAGTACTCTGCAGAGGAGCCATGACCCTGGAGTACTGCAACAGCCTGGGGAATCCACAGTCTTCAGGCCACTCAGCAAAAGCAAAAATCAATCCACTCTTGCAGCCATTGGGCCCATCTGAGGAAAACCTAATGTCCAATGGCACATCTTAGTGTGAGTGAATGCCTACCATCCTGAGTTATCCAGGACCACGCTCGGTAACATGCGCCCGCCTCACTTTTTCCAGTTGTCCTTGGCACATCCAGTCATCAGACCATATGAAAGTCTTCTTGTTTTTGCCGCCAGCCAGCCTTGCCGAGCAACTGCACCTGAGGAGTGGACACAAATCACCGAGGCTTCAGAAGTGGACCGGGGTCCTCAGAGAACATGATCCATGTGAATATTTACTTGGGCTTCAGCTCTGAACCTGCTTCCCAAGGACCTCTATCCCTTACCGAGTATTGATTTGTGTCTCACAGCATGTCTGCAGGAAGTTAGACACGTACACTGACCAGTGTGTGAGACGCTGTATGTGTGTATTCGTGACGTCGTCTGCGCACGAGGACGCGCTTGTGGGTTACTGTGTGTGCCCCTGAATACGCATCTTGCTCTCTGTGTGTCCCTGTGGCCCTCTGCAGAGGCTTCCAACAGTAAACACCAGAGTTTATACACAACACCCTGGTTGGATCCCCAACAGAAATGAGAAAGACCCCTGTCAGCTGCAGGAGGCCGCATGCGAACTTTGACCGACAGGAGCTGTTGCAATAGGCCACAGACTCCCGCTCTCCCATAGCCACGCTTCTGACCAAAGCACAAAGACTGGAAAAGACCTGCCTCCTGGCAGTGGATGTCACATGTATGTGGACATGGAGATCCTGCCAGCTAATAGTCCACACCTAATGTGGACTTGGGGCCACAACCAGTGATTCCAGAAGCAAGGGAGTCTCCGATGGGCAGGTAAACACCGACCTGCAACTGGCTACAGGCAAGGGCAGCTTAGCATCACTCAAAGGGCTAACGAAACACAGTCCAAATGCCAATTCTCGCCAACTAGACCAAATCACGTTCTGAGGACCCGTGGGAATGTCCATCACGGGAAATGGTGTATTGTACCAACCAGGACCCAGGTTGGAACCCCACGGGGGAACCTAGGTCATCTTCCCAAGCACGTCTTGCCAGCGCCCATCCGGCAGGTTTCACGGCCCTGAACCCAGAGGAAACGATAGAATGCTTGACAGCCTCGTCCTAAGTGACCTCCTCCTGCGCGAAAAGTGACTCGCCATTACAAGAAGTCGCAGACACCTTGTGAACAGGGGGTCATTGTACTCCAAGGAACACAGAGTGCATACATGTCTGCTTTAATGATGTCGATCCCACCCCACGGATCCTGGCACTTCTCCACTGCCACAGCGACACTACCGAGAACCTCACAGAGATCAAAGGCACTGTCCCCGAGAAACACAGACAGATTGCCAACGGAAGACCTCTGCCACCCAAGGGGACCTGGAAGCTTAAAAGGACACACTGCCTGTCTGCGGCAGCGCACCCGGCATCGCAACAGTGCCCACGTCGCTGTTCCGCCAACACACCGCTCCAGGTAAATCTCTGGCTCTTCAAAAGTCCCTGCGTGCCTCACGGGCCGGACGCATCATGCCTGTGGGAGAAAAACTTTTCGCTTTGCACATTCCCAAACAAGGGAACAAAGTGGCCAAAGGGTATGTTCTCATAACTCACCTATCCTCAAGGAGAGCGGCACAGACGCCTCAGCATGTCTATCTTCTCTACGTCCTGCAAGACACCCTTTGGGCGTCATTCCTCCGGCAATGGGATCACAAATCTACGCAGGTTACCTACCTCGCTCCTCACTGTCCGTACGTCCAAGAGAGGAAACGTGCTGGACCTCAGACTCGATGAGGAGACGGTAGAGTGTTCTCACTCATTTTGTTCAGATTTTCCAAGGAATGCATACAAGGGTGTCATCATCGATCCAAGCACGTGCTGGGACGCAGCAGAACACATCCGGGCATGCATGCGGGTCTGCAAAGGAGCCATGACCTCGTACTAATCCAAAACCCTGGGGAATCCACAGCCCTCAGGCCACTCTGCAAGAGCAACAGTCAATCTACTCTTGAAGCCACTGGGCCCGTCTGAGTAAAACCTAATGTCCAGTGGCACATCTTAGGGTGGGTGAACGCCTACCTTCCTGAGTCATCCGGGACCATGCTTACCAACATGCCCCCACCTCACTTTTCCAGTTCCCCTGAGCACCTCCAGTCATCACACAATGCGAAAGTCTTCTTGCCTTTCCTGACGGCCACCCCTGCCCAGCAACTGCACCTGAGAGGTGGACATAAATCACACAGGCTTCAGCATTGGACCGGGGTCCTCAGAGAACGTGATTCATGCGAATGTTTACCTGGGCTTGAGCCCGGACCCTGCTTCCCAAGGACTTCTACCCCTACTGAGGACTCAATGTTTGTCTGACAGCACGACTGCAGAAAGTTAGGCACGTACGTTGGCCGGTATGTGAGAGGTTCTATGTGTGTGTTCACGCGTGACGGCGTGTGTGACCGTAACTGCGCACGAGGAAGCGCTTCTGGGCTTCTTTGTGTTCCTCTGAATCTGCATCTTGGTCTCCGTGGGTCCCTGAGGCCCTCTGCAGAGACACCGAATCGTACAAGCCACAGTTAATACACAGCGCGCTGCCTTTGGACACCGTCCCCCCGAATGGAGAAAGAACCCTTCAAGCTTCAAGAGGCTGAATGCGAACTCTGAAACGCGGAGGCTGTTGAAGGAGGCCACGGATTCCCGCTCTCCCACAACCAAGCCTTCTGACCAAAGCACAATGACTAACAAGACTTACCTCCCGGCCGTGGGTGTGACATATACGTGGACCCGGAGAACCTGCCAGCTACCAGCACATCTGATGTGCGCTTGGGGCCACTTCCAGCACTCCCGGAGGCAAGACAACCTCCGCTGGTCGGGAGGTCCCTCACCTGCGGCAGGCTACAGGCAACATGCAGCCCGGCACCACTCGAGGGGTAACGAAATTTGGCCTATGTGCCTATTCTCGCCAACTAGGCCAAATCACTTTCTGTGGGCCCATAGGAATGCCCACCACAGGAAGTGATGGGCTTCAGCAACCATGACCCAAGTTCAGACCCCACAGCCGAAACTAGGCTACCATCCCTGCCACGTTTCGCCAGCACCCACCCAGCAGGGTTGGCGGCCCTGAACCCTGAGGAAACGCACAAATCCTTGCCAGCCTCGTCCTCCGTGGCCTCCTCCTGCCCACGGGGCAACTCGACCATATTGGAAGCCACAGACATCGTGCAAACAGGGGGACACTGTACACCTGCGATGACAGATCGCAAGCACGTCCGCTTTAATGACACTGACCCTACCCCACGGATCCTGGCACTTCTCGACTGCCACAGCGACACTACAGAGAACCTCACAGAGATCAAAGGCACTGCCCTCGAGAACCACAGACAGATTGCCAACGGAAGACCTCTGCCACCCAAGGGGACCTGGAAGCTTCAAAGGGCACAGTGCCTGTCTGCGGCAGCGCACCCGGCATCGCAACAGTGCGCGCGTCGCTGTTCCGCCAACACACCGCTCCAGGTAAATCTCTGGCTCTTCGAAAGTCCCTGCGTGCCTCACGGGCCGGACGCATCATGCCCTGTGGGAGAAAAACTTTTCGCTTTGCACATTCCCAAACAAGGGAACAAAGTGGCCAAAGGGCATGTTCGCATAACTCACCTATCTTCAAGGAGAGCGGCACAGACGCCTCAGCATGTCTATCTTCTCTACGTCCTGCAAGACACCCTTTGGGCGTCATTCCTCCGGCAATGGGATCACAAATCTACGCAGGTTAGCTACCTCGCTCCTCACTGTCCGTATGCCCAAGAAAGGAAACGTGCTGGACCTCAGACTCGATGAGGAGACGGTAGAGGGTTCTCACTCATTTTGTTCAGATTTTCCAAGGAATGCATACAAGGGTGTCATCATCGATCCAAGCACGTGCTGGGACGCAGCAGAACACATCCGGGCATGCATGCGGGTCTGCAGGAGAGCCATGACCACGTAGTACTCCAAAACCCTGGGGAATCCACAGCCCTCAGGCCACTGTGCAAGAGCAACAGTCAATCTACTCTTGAAGTCACTGGGCCCGTCTGAGGAAAACCTAATATCCAGTGGCACATCTTAGGGTGGGTGAACGCCTACCTTCCTGAGTCATCCGGGACCATGCTTACCAACCTGCCCCCACCTCACTTTTCCAGTTCTCCTGAGCACCTCCAGTCATCACACAACGCGAAAGTCTTCTTGCCTTTCCTGACGGCAACCCCTGCCCAGCAACTGCACCTGAGAAGTGGACATAAATCACGCAGGCGTCAGAATTGGACCTGGGTTCTCAGAGAACGTGATTCATGCGAATGTTTACCTGGGCTTGAGCCCGGACCCTGCTTACCAAGGACCTCTACCCTTACTGAGGACTCAATGTTTGTCTGACAGCACGACTGCAGAAAGTTAGGCATGTACGTTGGCCGGTATGTGAGGGGGTCTACGTGTGTGTTCACGCGTGAGCACGTGTGTGACCGTAACTGCACACGAGGACGCGCTTCTGGGCTTCTTTGTGTTCCTCTGAATCTGCATCTTGGTCTCCGTGGGTCCCTGAGGCCCTCTGCACAGACACCGAATCGTAAAAGCCACAGTTAATACACAGCACGCTGCCATTGGACACCGCCCCCCCGAATGGAGAAAGACCCCTTCAAGCTTCAAGAGGCTGAATGCGAACTCTGAAACGCGGAGGCTGTTGAAGGAGGCCACGGATTCCCGCTCTCCCACAACCAAGCCTTCTGACCAAAGCACAATGAGCTAACCAGACTTGTCGCCCGGCCCTGGGTGTGACATATACGTGGACCCGGAGAACCTGCCAGCTACTAGCACATCTGATGTGCGCTTGGGGCCACTTCCAGCACTCCCGGAGGCAAGACAACCTCCGCTGGTCGGGCCGACCCTGACCTGCGGCAGGCTACAGGCAACATGCAGCCCGGCACCACTCGAGGGGTAACGAAATTTGGCCTATGTGCCTATTCTCGCCAACTAGGCCAAATCACTTTCTGTGGGCCCATAGGAATGCCCACCACAGGAAGTGATGGGCTTCAGCAACCATGACCCAAGTTCAGACCCCACAGCCGAAACTAGGCTACCATCCCTGCCACGTTTCGCCAGCACCCACCCAGCAGGGTTGGCGGCCCTGAACCCTGAGGAAACGCACAAATCCTTGCCAGCCTCGTCCTCCGTGGCCTCCTCCTGCCCACGGGGCAACTCGACCCTATTGGAAGCCACAGACATCGTGCAAACAGGGGGACACTGTACACCTGCGATGACAGATCACAAGCATGTCCGCTTTGATGACACTGACCCTACCCCACGGATCCTGGCACTTCTCCACTGCCACAGCGACACTACCGAGAACCTCACAGAGATCAAAGGCACTGCCCTCGAGAACCACAGACAGATTGCCAACGGAAGACCTCTGCCACCCAAGGGGACCTGGAAGCTTCAAAGGGCACAGTGCCTGTCTGCGGCAGCGCACCCGGCATCGCAACAGTGCCCGCGTCGCTGTTCCGCCAACACACCGCTCCAGGTAAATCTCTGGCTCTTCGAAAGTCCTGCGTGCCTCACGGGCCGGACGCATCATGCCCTGTGGGAGAAAAGCTTTTCGCTTTGCACATTCCCAAACAAGGGAACAAAGTGGCCGAAGGGCATGTTCGCATAACTCACCTATCTTCAAGGAGAGCGGCACAGACGCCTCAGCATGTCTATCTTCTCTACGTCCTGCAAAACACCCTTTGGGCGTCATTCCTCCGGCAATGGGATCACAAATCTACGCAGGTTACCTACCTCGCTCCTCGCTGTCCGTACGCCCGAGAGAGGAAACGTGCTGGACCTCAGACTCGATGAGGAGACGGTAGAGGGTTCTCACTCATTTTGTTCAGATTTTCCAAGGAATGCATACAAGGGTGTCATCATCGATCCAAGCACGTGCTGGGACGCTGCAGAACACATCCGGGCATGCATGCGGGTCTGCAGAGGAGCCATGACCTCGTAGTACTCCAAAACCCTGGGGAATCCACAGCCCTCAAGCCACTCTGCAAGAGCAACAATCTACTCTTGAAGCCACTGGGCCTGTCTGAGGAAAACCTAATATCCAGTGGCACATCTTAGGGTGGGTGAACGCCTACCTTCCTGAGTCATCCGGGACCACGCTTAGAAACCTGTCCCCACCTCACTTTTCCAGTTCTCCTGAGCACCTCCAGTCATCACACAACGCGAAAGTCGTCTTGCTTTACTGTCGGCCACCCTTGCCCAGAAACCGCACCTGAGAAGTGGACATAAATCACGCAGGCTTCAGAATTGGACCCGGGTCCTCAGAGAACGTGATTCATGCGAATGTTTACCTGGGCTTGAGCCCGGACCCTGCTTCCCAAGGACCTCTACCCTTACTGAGGACTCAATGTTTGTCTGACAGCACGACTGCAGAAAGTTAGGCACGTACGTTGGCCGGTATGTGAGGGGGTCTACGTGTGTGTTCACGCGTGAGCACGTGTGTGACCGTAACTGCGCACGAGGATGCGCTTCTGGGCTTCTTTGTGTTCCTCTGAATCTGCATCTTGGTCTCCGTGGGTCCCTGAGGCCCTCTGCAGAGAAACCGTATCGTAAAAGCCACAGTTAATACACAGCACGCTGCCTTTGGACACCGCCCCCCCGAATGGAGAAATACCCCTTCAAGCTTCAACAGGCTGAATGCGAACACTGAAACGCGGAGGCTGTTGAAGGAGGCCACGGATTCCCGCTCTCCCACAGCCAAGCCTTCTGACCAAAGCACAAAGACCTAACCAGTCTTGCCTCCCGGCCGTGGGTATGACATATACGTGGACCCAGAGACCCTGCCAGCTAGTAGCACATCTGATGTGCACTTTGGGCCTCTTTGAGCACTCCTGGAGGCAAGAGAACCTCCGCTGGTCGGGACGACCCTGACCTGCAGCACGCTACTGGCAAGATGCGGGCCGGCACCACTCAAGGGACTAACGAAATTCGGCCAATGTGCGAATTCTCGCCAACTAGGCCAAATCAATTTCCGTGGACCCATGGGAATGCCCACCCCAGGAAGTGGTGGGCTTCAGCAACCATGACCCCAGTTCGGACCCCACAGCCGAAGCTAGGCTACCATCCCTGCCATGTTTCGCCAGCACCCAGCCAGTAGTGTTGGCGGCCCTGAACCCCGAGGAAACGCACAAACCCTGGACAGATTCTTCCTCCGTGCCTTCCTCCGGCCCACGGGGCAACTCGACCCTACTGGAAGCCACAGACATCGTGCAAACGGGGACACTGTACACCAGGGATTACAGATCGCAAGCATGTCTGATTTGATGACACTGACCCTACCCCACGGATCCTAGCACTTCTCCACTGCCACAGCGACACTACCGAGAACCTCACAGAGATCAAAGGCACTGTCCCCGCGAACCACAGACAGATTGCCAACGGAAGACCTCTGCCACCCAAGGGGACCTGCCACCCAAGGGGACCTGGAAGCTTCAAAGGGCACAGTGCCTGTCTGCGGCAGCGCACCCGGCATCGCAACAGTGCCCGCGTCGCTGTTCCGCCAACACACTGCTCCAGATAAATCTCTGGCTCTTCGAAAGTCCCGCGTGCCTCACGGGCCGGACGCATCATGCCCTGTGGGAGAAAAGCTTTTCGCTTTGCACATTCCCAAACAAGGCAACATATTGGCCAAATGGCATGTTCACACAACTCACCTATCCTCAAGGAGAGCGGCACAGACGCCTCAGCATGTCTATCTGCTCTACGTCCTGCAAGACACCCTCTGGGCATCATTCCTCCAGCAATGGGATCACAACTCTCCGCAGGTTACCTACCTCACCCCATCCTCTTGAACTGCCAAACCCATCCCCTTCATAGGCAACTGATGCCAACCCATCACGGACAGGACACATCCTTGGGAAGCCGTGGCCAGCGCCTGCACCCCAATAATGACAGCCCATCCCACGACATAACACAGGACATGTCCTCATGATGCCTTACCTTCCTCTCCACGAAACAGCCACCACGCAGGCGTAAATGCAGCACTCGGTACTAACCCCACTCCACGATGGCCCACTTTGTGCCAACACCTGTGCCGGGAGCTGTAGTACAGGAGCTGACATGGGCCCTAACTAGGCCTAATCCATCAGTCCCCTTCCACCAAGGCCCAACCCCAGTCCAGACCCACTCACTGCTCCAGCCACACCGGGAACTCAAGAACATCAAAGCGCCAAAGCAAACGACAGTGAGGGCCACAGGCCTGGCCTCATGCTCCAGGCCCCAACCGGGGAAGCTTGCTCGTTTTGGCTTCCAGAGCTAAACCCCGAAGCGGCGTGCACAAAGCGTGATCCCGGCCAAAACACACCATTCCAAGCTGCAAGCTCACTGGGCCTACACCAGGACACACTCTGACTCTTAAGACCAGCAGGAGAGCCTGCCCCCTCGCATTCCTTCAACGGTCTTTCAGCACTGACCTGATATTCATAGACGACCCAGCTCATGGGCAGACACAGTCGACCCTCAGAGAGGAGCCCCTCCAAGTCTGGAGCCCTGAGTGGTGTTTGCATGCATGTCAGCAGGGGACGCGGGGCCTAAGCATGTCTATCTTCTCTAAGTCCTGCCACACACCCTTTGGGCGTTATTCCACCGGCAATGGGATCACAACTCTACCCAATTTACATACCTCGCTCCTCACTGTCCCCTACGCCCGAGAGAGGAAACTTGCTGGACATCAGACTCGATGAGGAGACGGTAGAGTGTTCTCACTCATTTTGTTCAGATTTTCCAAGGAATGCATACAAGGGTGTCATCATCGATCCAAGCACGTGCTGGGACGCTGCAGAACACAACCAGGCATGCCATGCGGGTCTGCAGAGGAGCCATGAACTCGTAGTACTCCAAAACCCTGGGGAATCTGCAGCCCTCAGGCCACTCTGCAAGAGCAACAGTCAAACTACTCTTGAAGCCACTGGGCCCGTCTGAGGAAAACCTAGTATCCAATGGCACATCTTAGGCTGAGTGAACGCCTACCTTCCTGAGTCATCCGGGACCACGCTTAGAAACCTGTCCCCACCTCACTTTTCCAGTTCTCCTGAGCACCTCCAGTCATCACACAACGCGAAAGTCTTCTTGCTTTACTGTCGGCCACCCTTGCCCAGAAACCGCACCTGAGAAGTGGACATAAATCACGCAGGCTTCAGAATTGGACTGGGGCCCACAGAGAGTGTGATTCGTGCGAATGTTTACCTGGGCTTGAGCCCGGACCCTGCTTCCCAAGGACCTCTATCCTTACTGAGAACTCAATGTTTGTCTGACAACACGACTGCAGAAACTTAGGCACGTACGTTGGCCGGTATTTCAGAGGGTCTATGTGTGTGTTCACACCTATGCGTGTATGTGACTGTAACACCTCACGAGGACGAGCTTCTGGGCTTCTTTGTGTTCCTCTGAATCCGCATCTTGGTCTCCGTGTGTCCCTGAGGACCTCCACAGAGACACCGAACCGTAAAAGCCACAGTTGATACGCAGTGCACTGGCACTGGACACCGCCCTCCCTAAATGGAGAAAGACCCCTTCAAGCTTCAAGAGGCTGAATGTGAACTCTGAAACGCGGAGGCTGTTGAAAGAGGCCACGGATTCCCGCTCTCCCACAACCAAGACTTCTGACCAAAGCACAAAGACCTAACCAGACTTGCCTCCCGGCCGTGGGTGTGACATATACGTGGACCCGGAGAACCTGCCAGCTACTAGCACATCTGATGTGCGCTTGGGGCCACTTCCAGCACTCCCGGAGGCAAGACAACCTCCGCTGGTCGGGCCGACCCTCACCTGCGGCAGGCTACAGGCAACATGCAGCCCGGCACCACTCGAGGGGTAACGAAATTTGGCCTATGTGCCTATTCTCGCCAACTAGGCCAAATCACTTTCTGTGGGCCCATAGGAATGCCCACCACAGGAAGTGATGGGCTTCAGCAACCATGACCCAAGTTCAGACCCCACAGCCGAAACTAGGCTACCATCCCTGCCACGTTTCGCCAGCACCCACCCAGCAGGGTTGGCGGCCCTGAACCCTGAGGAAACGCACAAATCCTTGCCAGCCTCGTCCTCCGTGGCCTCCTCCTGCCCACGGGGCAACTCGACCCTATTGGAAGCCACAGACATCGTGCAAACAGGGGGACACTGTACACCTGCGATGACAGATCGCAAGCACGTCTGCTTTGATGACACTGACCCTACCCCACGGATCCTGGCACTTCTCCACTGCCACAGCGACACTACCGAGAACCTCACAGAGGTCAAAGGCACTGCCCTCGAGAACCACAGACAGATTGCCAACGGAAGACCTCTGCCACCCAAGGGGACCTGGAAGCTTCAAAGGGCACAGTGCCTGTCTGCGGCAGCGCACCCGGCATCGCAACAGTGCCCGCGTCGCTGTTCCGCCAACACACCGCTCCAGGTAAATCTCTGGCTCTTCGAAAGTCCTGCGTGCCTCCCGGGCCGGACGCATCATGCCCTGTGGGAGAAAAACTTTTCGCTTTGCACATTCCCAAACAAGGGAACAAAGTGGCCGAAGGGCATGTTCGCATAACTCACCTATCTTCAAGGAGAGCGGCACAGACGCCTCAGCATGTCTATCTTCTCTACGTCCTGCAAGACACCCTTTGGGCGTCATTCCTCCGGCAATGGGATCACAAATCTACGCAGGTTAGCTACCTCGCTCCTCACTGTCCGTACGCCCGAGAGAGGAAACGTGCTGGACCTCAGACTCGATGAGGAGACGGTAGAGGGTTCTCACTCATTTTGTTCAGATTTTCCAAGGAATGCATACAAGGGTGTCATCATCGATCCAAGCACGTGCTGGGACGCTGCAGAACACAACCAGGCATGCCATGCGGGTCTGCAGAGGAGCCATGACCTCGTAGTACTCCAAAACCCTGGGGAATCTGCAGCCCTCAGGCCACTCTGCAAGAGCAACAGTCAAACTACTCTTGAAGCCACTGGGCCCGTCTGAGGAAAACCTAGTATCCAATGGCACATCTTAGGCTGAGTGAACGCCTACCTTCCTGAGTCATCCGGGACCACGCTTAGAAACCTGTCCCCACCTCACTTTTCCAGTTCTCCTGAGCACCTCCAGTCATCACACAAGGCGAAAGTCGTCTTGCTTTACTGTCGGCCACCCTTGCCCAGAAACCGCACCTGAGAAGTGGACATAAATCACGCAGGCTTCAGAATTGGACCCGGGTCCTCTGAGAACGTGATTCATGCGAATGTTTACCTGGGCTTGAGCCCGGACCCTGCTTCCCAAGGACCTCTACCCTTACTGAGAACTCTTGTTTGTCGGACAACACGACTGCAGAAACTTAGGCATGTACGTTGGCCGGTATGTCAGAGGGTCTATGTGTGTGTTCACACCTGTGCGTGTATATGACTGTAACTGCTCACGAGGACGCGCTTCTGGGCTTCTTTGTGTTCCTCTGAATCCGCATCTTGGTCTCCGTGTGTCCCTGAGGTCCTCCACAGGGACACCGAACCATAAAAGCCACAGTTGATACACAGCGCACTGGCACTGGACACCGCCCTCCCTAAATGGAGAAAGACCCCTTCAAGCTTCAAGAGGCCGAATGCAAACTCTGAAACCCAGGGGCTTTTGAAATAGGCCACGGATTCCCGCTCTCCCACAGCCAAGCCTTCTGACCAAAGCACAAAGACCTAACCAGTCTTGCCTCCCGGCCGTGGGTATGACATATACGTGGACCCAGAGACCCTGCCAGCTAGTAGCACATCTGATGTGCACTTTGGGCCTCTTTGAGCACTCCTGGAGGCAAGAGAACCTCCGCTGGTCGGGACGACCCTGACCTGCAGCACGCTACTGGCAAGATGCGGGCCGGCACCACTCAAGGGACTAACGAAATTCGGCCTATGTGGCAATTCTCGCCAACTAGGCCAAATCAATTTCCGTGGACCCATGGGAATGCCCACCCCAGGAAGTGGTGGGCTTCAGCAACCATGACCCCGGTTCGGACCCCACAGCCGAAGCTAGGCTACCATCCCTGCCATGTTTCGCCAGCACCCAGCCAGTAGTGTTGGCGGCCCTGAACCCCGAGGAAACGCACAAACCCTGGACAGATTCTTACTCCGTGCCTTCCTCCGGCCCACGGGGCAACTCGACCCTACTGGAAGCCACAGACATCGTGCAAACGGGGACACTGTACACCAGGGATTGCAGATCGCAAGCATGTCTGCTTTGATGACACTGACCCTACCCCACGGATCCTAGCACTTCTCCACTGCCACAGCGACACTACCGAGAACCTCACAGAGATCAAAGGCACTGTCCCCGCGAACCACAGACAGATTGCCAACGGAAGACCTCTGCCACCCAAGGGGACCTGCCACCCAAGGGGACCTGGAAGCTTCAAAGGGCACAGTGCCTGTCTGCGGCAGCGCACCCGGCATCGCAACAGTGCCCGCGTCGCTGTTCCGCCAACACACTGCTCCAGATAAATCTCTGGCTCTTCGAAAGTCCCGCGTGCCTCACGGGCCGGACGCATCATGCCCTGTGGGAGAAAAGCTTTTCGCTTTGCACATTCCCAAACAAGGCAACATATTGGCCAAATGGCATGTTCACACAACTCACCTATCCTCAAGGAGAGCGGCACAGACGCCTCAGCATGTCTATCTGCTCTACGTCCTGCAAGACACCCTCTGGGCATCATTCCTCCAGCAATGGGATCACAACTCTCCGCAGGTTACCTACCTCACCCCATCCTCTTGAACTGCCAAACCCATCCCCTTCATAGGCAACTGATGCCAACCCATCACGGACAGGACACATCCTTGGGAAGCCGTGGCCAGCGCCTGCACCCCAATAATGACAGCCCATCCCACGACATAACACAGGACATGTCCTCATGATGCCTTACCTTCCTCTCCACGAAACAGCCACCACGCAGGCGTAAATGCAGCACTCGGTACTAACCCCACTCCACGATGGCCCACTTTGTGCCAACACCTGTGCCGGGAGCTGTAGTACAGGAGCTGACATGGGCCCTAACTAGGCCTAATCCATCAGTCCCCTTCCACCAAGGCCCAACCCCAGTCCAGACCCACTCACTGCTCCAGCCACACCGGGAACTCAAGAACATCAAAGCGCCAAAGCAAACGACAGTGAGGGCCACAGGCCTGGCCTCATGCTCCAGGCCCCAACCGGGGAAGCTTGCTCGTTTTGGCTTCCAGAGCTAAACCCCGAAGCGGCGTGCACAAAGCGTGATCCCGGCCAAAACACACCATTCCAAGCTGCAAGCTCACTGGGCCTACACCAGGACACACTCTGACTCTTAAGACCAGCAGGAGAGCCTGCCCCCTCGCATTCCTTCAACGGTCTTTCAGCACTGACCTGATATTCATAGACGACCCAGCTCATGGGCAGACACAGTCGACCCTCAGAGAGGAGCCCCTCCAAGTCTGGAGCCCTGAGTGGTGTTTGCATGCATGTCAGCAGGGGACGCGGGGCCTAAGCATGTCTATCTTCTCTAAGTCCTGCCACACACCCTTTGGGCGTTATTCCACCGGCAATGGGATCACAACTCTACCCAATTTACATACCTCGCTCCTCACTGTCCCCTACGCCCGAGAGAGGAAACTTGCTGGACATCAGACTCGATGAGGAGACGGTAGAGTGTTCTCACTCATTTTGTTCAGATTTTCCAAGGAATGCATACAAGGGTGTCATCATCGATCCAAGCACGTGCTGGGACGCTGCAGAACACAACCAGGCATGCCATGCGGGTCTGCAGAGGAGCCATGAACTCGTAGTACTCCAAAACCCTGGGGAATCTGCAGCCCTCAGGCCACTCTGCAAGAGCAACAGTCAAACTACTCTTGAAGCCACTGGGCCCGTCTGAGGAAAACCTAGTATCCAATGGCACATCTTAGGCTGAGTGAACGCCTACCTTCCTGAGTCATCCGGGACCACGCTTAGAAACCTGTCCCCACCTCACTTTTCCAGTTCTCCTGAGCACCTCCAGTCATCACACAACGCGAAAGTCTTCTTGCTTTACTGTCGGCCACCCTTGCCCAGAAACCGCACCTGAGAAGTGGACATAAATCACGCAGGCTTCAGAATTGGACTGGGGCCCACAGAGAGTGTGATTCGTGCGAATGTTTACCTGGGCTTGAGCCCGGACCCTGCTTCCCAAGGACCTCTATCCTTACTGAGAACTCAATGTTTGTCTGACAACACGACTGCAGAAACTTAGGCACGTACGTTGGCCGGTATTTCAGAGGGTCTATGTGTGTGTTCACACCTATGCGTGTATGTGACTGTAACACCTCACGAGGACGAGCTTCTGGGCTTCTTTGTGTTCCTCTGAATCCGCATCTTGGTCTCCGTGTGTCCCTGAGGACCTCCACAGAGACACCGAACCGTAAAAGCCACAGTTGATACGCAGTGCACTGGCACTGGACACCGCCCTCCCTAAATGGAGAAAGACCCCTTCAAGCTTCAAGAGGCTGAATGTGAACTCTGAAACGCGGAGGCTGTTGAAAGAGGCCACGGATTCCCGCTCTCCCACAACCAAGACTTCTGACCAAAGCACAAAGACCTAACCAGACTTGCCTCCCGGCCGTGGGTGTGACATATACGTGGACCCGGAGAACCTGCCAGCTACTAGCACATCTGATGTGCGCTTGGGGCCACTTCCAGCACTCCCGGAGGCAAGACAACCTCCGCTGGTCGGGCCGACCCTCACCTGCGGCAGGCTACAGGCAACATGCAGCCCGGCACCACTCGAGGGGTAACGAAATTTGGCCTATGTGCCTATTCTCGCCAACTAGGCCAAATCACTTTCTGTGGGCCCATAGGAATGCCCACCACAGGAAGTGATGGGCTTCAGCAACCATGACCCAAGTTCAGACCCCACAGCCGAAACTAGGCTACCATCCCTGCCACGTTTCGCCAGCACCCACCCAGCAGGGTTGGCGGCCCTGAACCCTGAGGAAACGCACAAATCCTTGCCAGCCTCGTCCTCCGTGGCCTCCTCCTGCCCACGGGGCAACTCGACCCTATTGGAAGCCACAGACATCGTGCAAACAGGGGGACACTGTACACCTGCGATGACAGATCGCAAGCACGTCTGCTTTGATGACACTGACCCTACCCCACGGATCCTGGCACTTCTCCACTGCCACAGCGACACTACCGAGAACCTCACAGAGGTCAAAGGCACTGCCCTCGAGAACCACAGACAGATTGCCAACGGAAGACCTCTGCCATCCAAGGGGACCTGGAAGCTTCAAAGGGCACAGTGCCTGTCTGCGGCAGCGCACCCGGCATCGCAACAGTGCCCGCGTCGCTGTTCCGCCAACACACCGCTCCAGGTAAATCTCTGGCTCTTCGAAAGTCCTGCGTGCCTCCCGGGCCGGACGCATCATGCCCTGTGGGAGAAAAACTTTTCGCTTTGCACATTCCCAAACAAGGGAACAAAGTGGCCGAAGGGCATGTTCGCATAACTCACCTATCTTCAAGGAGAGCGGCACAGACGCCTCAGCATGTCTATCTTCTCTACGTCCTGCAAGACACCCTTTGGGCGTCATTCCTCCGGCAATGGGATCACAAATCTACGCAGGTTAGCTACCTCGCTCCTCACTGTCCGTACGCCCGAGAGAGGAAACGTGCTGGACCTCAGACTCGATGAGGAGACGGTAGAGGGTTCTCACTCATTTTGTTCAGATTTTCCAAGGAATGCATACAAGGGTGTCATCATCGATCCAAGCACGTGCTGGGACGCAGCAGAACACAACCAGGCATGCCATGCGGGTCTGCAGAGGAGACATGACCTCGTAGTACTCCAAAACCCTGGGGAATCCACAGCCCTCAGGCCACTCTGCAAGAGCAACAGTCAAACTACTCTTGAAGCCACTGGGCCCGTCTGAGGAAAACCTAGTATCCAATGGCACATCTTAGGCTGAGTGAACGCCTACCTTCCTGAGTCATCCGGGACCACGCTTAGAAACCTGTCCCCACCTCGCTTTTCCAGTTCTCCTTAGCACCTCCAGTCATCACACAAGGCGAAAGTCGTCTTGCTTTACTGTCGGCCACCCTTGCCCAGAAACCGCACCTGAGAAGTGGACATAAATCACGCAGGCTTCAGAATTGGACCCGGGTCCTCTGAGAACGTGATTCATGCGAATGTTTACCTGGGCTTGAGCCCGGACCCTGCTTCCCAAGGACCTCTACCCTTACTGAGAACTCTTGTTTGTCGGACAACACGACTGCAGAAACTTAGGCACGTACGTTGGCCGGTATGTCAGAGGGTCTATGTGTGTGTTCACACCTGTGCGTGTATATGACTGTAACTGCTCACGAGGACGCGCTTCTTGGCTTCTTTGTGTTCCTCTGAATCCGCATCTTGGTCTCCGTGTGTCCCTGAGGTCCTCCACAGGGACACCGAACCGTAAAAGCCACAGTTGATACGCAGCGCACTGGCACTGGACACCGCCCTCCCTAAATGGAGAAAGACCCCTTCAAGCTTCAAGAGGCCGAATGCAAACTCTGAAACCCAGGGGCTTTTGAAATAGGCCACGGATTCCCGCTCTCCCACAGCCAAGCCTTCTGACCAAAGCACAAAGACCTAACCAGTCTTGCCTCCCGGCCGTGGGTATGACATATACGTGGACCCAGAGACCCTGCCAGCTAGTAGCACATCTGATGTGCACTTTGGGCCTCTTTGAGCACTCCTGGAGGCAAGAGAACCTCCGCTGGTCGGGACGACCCTGACCTGCAGCACGCTACTGGCAAGATGCGGGCCGGCACCACTCAAGGGACTAACGAAATTCGGCCAATGTGCGAATTCTCGCCAACTAGGCCAAATCAATTTCCCTGGACCCATGGGAATGCCCACCCCAGGAAGTGGTGGGCTTCAGCAACCATGACCCCGGTTCGGACCCCACAGCCGAAGCTAGGCTACCATCCCTGCCATGTTTCGCCAGCACCCAGCCAGTAGTGTTGGCGGCCCTGAACCCCGAGGAAACGCACAAACCCTGGACAGATTCTTCCTCCGTGCCTTCCTCCGGCCCACGGGGCAACTCGACCCTACTGGAAGCCACAGACATCGTGCAAACAGGGGGACACTGTACACCAGGGATTACAGATCGCAAGCATGTCTGCTTTGATGACACTGACCCTACCCCACGGATCCTAGCACTTCTCCACTGCCACAGCGACACTACCGAGAACCTCACAGAGATCAAAGGCACTGTCCCCGCGAACCACAGACAGATTGCCAAAGGAAGACCTCTGCCACCCAAGGGGACCTGCCACCCAAGGGGACCTGGAAGCTTCAAAGGGCACAGTGCCTGTCTGCGGCAGCGCACCCGGCATCGCAACAGTGCCCGCGTCGCTGTTCCACCAACACACTGCTCCAGATAAATCTCTGGCTCTTCGAAAGTCCCGCGTGCCTCACGGGCCGGATGCATCATGCCCTGTGGGAGAAAAGATTTTCGCTTTGCACATTCCCAAACAAGGCAACATATTGGCCAAATGGCATGTTCACACAACTCACCTATCCTCAAGGAGAGCGGCACAGATGCCTCAGCATGTCTATCTTCTCTACGTCCTGCAAGACACCCTTTGGGCGTCATTCCTCCGGCAATGGGATCACAAATCTACGCAGGTTACCTACCTCGCTCTTCACTGTCCGTACGCCCGAGAGATGAAACGTGCTGGACCTCAGACTCGATGAGGAGACGGTAGAGGGTTCTCACTCATTTTGTTCAGATTTTCCAAGGAATGCATACAAGGGTGTCATCATCGATCCAAGCACGTGCTGGGATGCTGCAGAACACAACCAGGCATGCCATGCGGGTCGGCAGAGGAGCCATGACCTCGTAGTACTCCAAAACCCTGGGGAATCTGCAGCCCTCAGGCCACTCTGCAAGAGCAACAGTCAAACTACTCTTGAAGCCACTGGGCCCGTCTGAGGAAAACCTAATATCCAATGGCACATCTTAGGCTGAGTGAATGCCTACCTTCCTGAGTCATCCGGGACCACGCTTAGAAACCTGTCCCCACCTCACTTTTCCAGTTCTCCTGAGCACCTCCAGTTATCAGACAATGCGAAAGTCTTCTTGCCTTTACTGTCGGCCACCCTTGCCCAGAAACCGCACCTGAGAAGTGGACATAAATCACGCAGGCCTCAGAATTGGACTGGGGCCCACAGAGAGTGTGATTCGTGCGAATGTTTACCTGGGCTTGAGCCCGGACCCTGCTTCCCAAGGACCTCTATCCTTACTGAGAACTCAATGTTTGTCTGACAACACGACTGCAGAAAGTTAGGCACGTACGTTGGCCGGTATTTCAGAGGGTCTATGTGTGTGTTCACACCTATGCGTGTATGTGACTGTAACACCTCACGAGGACGCGCTTCTGGGCTTCTTTGTGTTCCTCTGAATCCGCATCTTGGTCTCCGTGTGTCCCTGAGGTCCTCCACAGGGACACCGAACCATAAAAGCCACAGTTGATACGCAGCGCACTGGCACTGGACACCGCCCTCCCTAAATGGAGAAAGACCCCTTCAAGCTTCAAGAGGCCGAATGCAAACTCTGAAACCCAGGGGCTGTTGAAATAGGCCACGGATTCCCGCTCTCCCACAACCAAGACTTCTGACCAAAGCACAAAGACCTAACCAGACTTGCCTCCCGGCCGTGGGTGTGACATATACGTGGACCCGGAGAACCTGCCAGCTACTAGCACATCTGATGTGCGCTTGGGGCCACTTCCAGCACTCCCGGAGGCAAGACAACCTCCGCTGGTCGGGCCGACCCTCACCTGCGGCAGGCTACAGGCAACATGCAGCCCGGCACCACTCGAGGGGTAACGAAATTTGGCCTATGTGCCTATTCTCGCCAACTAGGCCACATCACTTTCTGTGGGCCCATAGGAATGCCCACCACAGGAAATGATGGGCTTCAGCAACCATGACCCAAGTTCAGACCCCACAGCCGAAACTAGGCTACCATCCCTGCCACGTTTCGCCAGCACCCACCCAGCAGGGTTGGCGGCCCTGAACCCTGAGGAAACGCACAAATCCTTGCCAGCATCATCCTCCGTGGCCTCCTTCTGCCCACGGGGCAACTCGACCCTATTGGAAGCCAAAGACATCGTGCAAACAGGGGGACACTGTACACCTGCGATGACAGATCGCAAGCACGTCCGCTTTGATGACACTGACCCTAACCCACGGATCCTGGCACTTCTCCACTGCCACAGCGACACTACCGAGAACCTCACAGAGGTCAAAGGCACTGCCCTCGAGAACCACAGACAGATTGCCAACAGAAGACCTCTGCCACCCAAGGGGACCTGGAAGCTTCAAAGGGCACAGTGCCTGTCTGCGGCAGCGCACCCGGCATCGCAACAGTGCCCGCGTCGCTGTTCCGCCAACACACCGCTCCAGGTAAATCTCTGGCTCTTCGAAAGTCCTGCGTGCCTCACGGGCCGGACGCATCATGCCCTGTGGGAGAAAAACTTTTCGCTTTGCACATTCCCAAACAAGGGAACAAAGTGGCCAAAGGGCATGTTCGCATAACTCACCTATCTTCAAGGAGAGCGGCACAGACGCCTCAGCATGTCTATCTTCTCTACGTCCTGCAAGACACCCTTTGGGCGTCATTCCTCCGGCAATGGGATCACAAATCTACGCAGGTTACCTACCTCGCTCCTCACTGTCCGTACGCCCGAGAGAGGAAACGTGCTGGACCTCAGACTCGATGAGGAGACGGTAGAGGGTTCTCACTCATTTTGTTCAGATTTTCCAAGGAATGCATACAAGGGTGTCATCATCGATCCAAGCACGTGCTGGGACGCTGCAGAACACAACCAGGCATGCCATGCGGGTCTGCAGAGGAGCCATGACCTCATAATATTCTAAAACCCTGGGGAATCCACAGCCCTCAGGCCACTCTGCAAGAGCAACAGTCAAACTACTCTTGAAGCCACTGGGCCCGTCTGAGGAAAACCTAGTATCCAATGGCACATCTTAGGCTGAGTGAACGCCTACCTTCCTGAGTCATCCGGGACCACGCTTAGAAACCTGTCCCCACCTCGCTTTTCCAGTTCTCCTGAGCACCTCCAGTCATCACACAACGCGAAAGTCTTCTTGCTTTACTGTCGGCCACCCTTGCCCAGAAACCGCACCTGAGAAGTGGACATAAATCACGCAGGCTTCAGAATTGGACCGGGGTCCTCAGAGAACGTGATTCATGCGAATGTTTACCTGGGCTTGAGCCCGGACCCTGCTTCCCAAGGACCTCTACCCTTACTGAGAACTCAATGTTTGTCGGACAACACGACTGCAGAAACTTAGGCATGTACGTTGGCCGGTATGTCAGAGGGTCTATGTGTGGGTTCACACCTGTGCGTGTATATGACTGTAACTGCTCACGAGGACGCGCTTCTGGGCTTCTTTGTGTTCCTCTGAATCCGCATCTTGGTCTCCGTGTGTCCCTGAGGTCCTCCACAGGGACACCGAACCGTAAAAGCCACAGTTGATACACAGCGCACTGGCACTGGACACCGCCCTCCCTAAATGGAGAAAGACCCCTTCAAGCTTCAAGAGGCCGAATGCAAACTCTGAAACCCAGGGGCTTTTGAAATAGGCCACGGATTCCCGCTCTCCCACAGCCAAGCCTTCTGACCAAAGCACAAAGACCTAACCAGTCTTGCCTCCCGGCCGTGGGTATGACATATACGTGGACCCAGAGACCCTGCCAGCTAGTAGCACATCTGATGTGCACTTTGGGCCTCTTTGAGCACTCCTGGAGGCAAGAGAACCTCCGCTGGTCGGGACGACCCTGACCTGCAGCACGCTACTGGCAAGATGCGGGCCGGCACCACTCAAGGGACTAACGAAATTCGGCCAATGTGCGAATTCTCGCCAACTAGGCCAAATCAATTTCCGTGGACCCATGGGAATGCCCACCCCAGGAAGTGGTGGGCTTCAGCAACCATGACCCCGGTTCGGACCCCACAGCCGAAGCTAGGCTACCATCCCTGCCATGTTTCGCCAGCACCCAGCCAGTAGTGTTGGCGGCCCTGAACCCCGAGGAAACGCACAAACCCTGGACAGATTCTTCCTCCGTGCCTTCCTCCGGCCCACGGGGCAATTCGACCCTACTGGAAGCCACAGACATCGTGCAAACAGGGGGACACTGTACACCAGGGATTACAGATCGCAAGCATGTCTGCTTTGATGACACTGACCCTACCCCACGGATCCTAGCACTTCTCCACTGCCACAGCGACACTACCGAGAACCTCACAGAGATCAAAGGCACTGTCCCCGCGAACCACAGACAGATTGCCAAAGGAAGACCTCTGCCACCCAAGGGGACCTGCCACCCAAGGGGACCTGGAAGCTTCAAAGGGCACAGTGCCTGTCTGCGGCAGCGCACCCGGCATCGCAACAGTGCCCGCGTCGCTGTTCCACCAACACACTGCTCCAGATAAATCTCTGGCTCTTCGAAAGTCCCGCGTGCCTCACGGGCCGGATGCATCATGCCCTGTGGGAGAAAAGATTTTCGCTTTGCACATTCCCAAACAAGGCAACATATTGGCCAAATGGCATGTTCACACAACTCACCTATCCTCAAGGAGAGCGGCACAGATGCCTCAGCATGTCTATCTTCTCTACGTCCTGCAAGACACCCTTTGGGCGTCATTCCTCCGGCAATGGGATCACAAATCTACGCAGGTTACCTACCTCGCTCCTCACTGTCCGTACGCCCGAGAGATGAAACGTGCTGGACCTCAGACTCGATGAGGAGACGGTAGAGGGTTCTCACTCATTTTGTTCAGATTTTCCAAGGAATGCATACAAGGGTGTCATCATCGATCCAAGCACGTGCTGGGATGCTGCAGAACACAACCAGGCATGCCATGCGGGTCGGCAGAGGAGCCATGACCTCGTAGTACTCCAAAACCCTGGGGAATCTGCAGCCCTCAGGCCACTCTGCAAGAGCAACAGTCAAACTACTCTTGAAGCCACTGGGCCCGTCTGAGGAAAACCTAATATCCAATGGCACATCTTAGGCTGAGTGAATGCCTACCTTCCTGAGTCATCCGGGACCACGCTTAGAAACCTGTCCCCACCTCACTTTTCCAGTTCTCCTGAGCACCTCCAGTTATCAGACAATGCGAAAGTCTTCTTGCCTTTACTGTCGGCCACCCTTGCCCAGAAACCGCACCTGAGAAGTGGACATAAATCACGCAGGCTTCAGAATTGGACCCGGGTCCTCTGAGAACGTGATTCATGCGAATGTTTACCTGGGCTTGAGCCCGGACCCTGCTTCTCAAGGACCTCTACCCTTACTGAGAACTCTTGTTTGTCGGACAACACGACTGCAGAAAGTTAGGCACGTACGTTGGCCGGTATGTCAGAGGGTCTATGTGTGTGTTCACACCTGTGCGTGTATATGACTGTAACTGCTCACGAGGACGCGCTTCTTGGCTTCTTTGTGTTCCTCTGAATCCGCATCTTGGTCTCCGTGTGTCCCTGAGGTCCTCCACAGGGACACCGAACCGTAAAAGCCACAGTTGATACGCAGCGCACTGGCACTGGACACCGCCCTCCCTAAATGGAGAAAGACCCCTTCAAGCTTCAAGAGGCCGAATGCAAACTCTGAAACCCAGGGGCTTTTGAAATAGGCCACGGATTCCCGCTCTCCCACAGCCAAGCCTTCTGACCAAAGCACAAAGACCTAACCAGTCTTGCCTCCCGGCCGTGGGTATGACATATACGTGGACCCAGAGACCCTGCCAGCTAGTAGCACATCTGATGTGCACTTTGGGCCTCTTTGAGCACTCCTGGAGGCAAGAGAACCTCCGCTGGTCGGGACGACCCTGACCTGCAGCACGCTACTGGCAAGATGCGGGCCGGCACCACTCAAGGGACTAACGAAATTCGGCCTATGTGGCAATTCTCGCCAACTAGGCCAAATCACTCTCTGTGGACCCATAGGAATGCCCACCACAAGAAGTGGTGGGCTTCAGCAACCATGACCCAAGTTCAGACCCCACAGCCGAAACTAGGCTACCATCCCTGCCATGTTTCGCCAGCACCCAGCCAGCAGTTTTGGCTGCCCTGAACCCCGAGGAAACGCACAAATCCTTGCCAGCCTCGTCCTCCGTGCCGTCCTCCATGCCCTCCTCCTGCCCACGGGGCAACTCGAACCTATTGGAAGCCACAGACATCATGCAAAGAGGGGGACCCTGTACACCAGGGATGACAGACCGCAAGCATGTCTGCTTTGATGACACTGACCCTACCCCACGGATCCTGGCACTTCTCCACTGCCACAGCGACACTACAGAGAACCTCACACAGATCAAAGGCACTGTCCCCGAGAACCACAGACAGATTGCCAACGGAAGACCTCTGCCACCCAAGGGGACCTGGAAGCTTCAAAGGGCACAGTGCCTGTCTGCGGCAGCGCACCCGGCATCGCAACAGTGCCCGCGTCGCTGTTCCGCCAACACACCGCTCCAGGTAAATCTCTGGCTCTTCGAAAGTCCTGCGTGCCTCCCGGGCCGGACGCATCATGCCCTGTGGGAGAAAAACTTTTCGCTTTGCATATTCACAAACAAGGGAACAATGTGGCCAAAGGGCATATTCGCATAACTCACCTATCCTCAAGGAGAGCGGCACAGACGCCTCAGCATGTCTATCTTCTCTATGTCCTGCAAGACACCCTTTGGGCGTCATTCCTCCAGCAATGGGATCACAACTCTCCGCAGGTTACCTACCTCACCCCATCCTCTTGAACTGCCAAACCCATCCCCTTCATAGGCAGCTGATGCCAACCCACCACGGACAGGACACATCCTTGGGAAGCCGTGGCCAGCGCCTGCACCCCAATAATGACAGCCCATCCCACGACATAACACAGGACATGTCCTCATGATGCCTTACCTTCCTCTCCACGAAACAGCCACCACGCAGGCTTAAATGCACCACTCGGTGCTAACCCCACTCCACGATGGCCCACTTTGTGCCAACACCTGTGCCAGGAGCTGCAATACAGGAGCTGACATGGGCCCTACCTAGGCCTAATCCATCAGCCCTTCCGCCAAAGCCCAACCCCAGTCCACACCCACTCACTACTCCAGCCACACCGGGCACTCAAGAACTTCAAAGAGCCAAACCAAACGACAGAGAGGGCCACAGGCCTGACCTGATGCTCCAGGCCCCAACCAGGGAAGCTTGCTCATTTTGGCTTCCAGAGCTAAACCCCAAAGCCTCATGCACAAAGCGTGATCCCGGCCAAAGCACACCTTTCCAAGCTGCAAGCTCACTGGGCCTACACCACCACACACTCCGCCTCTGAAGACCAGCAGGAGAGCCTGCCCCCTCACATTCCCTCAACGGTCTTTCAGCAGTGACCTGATATTCACACACGACCCAGCTTAGTGGCAGCCACAGTCGACCCTCAGACAGGAGCCCCTCCAAGTCTGGAGCCCTGAGTGGTGTTTGCATGCATGTCAACAGGGGACGCTGGCCCTCAGCATGTCTATGTTCTCTACATCCTGCAAGACACCCTTTGGCGGTCATTCCTCTGGCAATGGGATCACAACTCTACACAGGTTACCTACTTCTCTCCTCACTGTCCCATACGCCTGAGAGAGGAAATGTTGTGGACCTCAGATTCGATGAGGAGAAGGTAGAGTGTCTCACTCATTTTGTTCAGATTTTCAAAGGAATGCATACAAGGGTGTCATCATCGATCCAAGCACTGCTGAGACGATGCAGAACACAACCGGGAATGCCATGCAAGTCTGCACAGGAGCCATAACCTCGTAGTACTCCAAAACCCTGGGAAATCCACAGCCCTCAGGCCACTCTGCAAGGGCAACAGTCAATCTACTCTTGAAGCCACTGGGCCCGTCTGAGGAAAATCTAATATCCAGTGGCATATCTTAGGGTGGGTGAACGCCTACCTTCCTGAGTCATCCGGGACCATGCTTAGCAACCTGCCCCCACCTCACTTTTCCAGTTCTCAGCACCTCCCGTCATCACACAACGCGAAAGTTTTCTTGCCTTTCCATACGGCCACCCTTGCCCAGCAACTGCACCTCAGAAGTGGACATAAATCACGCAGGCTTCAGAATTGGACCAGGGACAACAGAGAACGTGATACATGTGAATGATTATCTGGGCCTGAGCCTGGACCCTGCTTCCCAAGGACCTCTACCCTTACCGAGAACTCAATGTTTGTATGACAGCACGACTGCAGAAAGTTAGGCACGTACGTTGGCCGGTATATGAGAGGGTCTATGTGTGTGTTCAAGCGTGTGCATGTGTGTGACTGTAACTGCTCACGAGGACGCACTTCTGGGCTTCTTTGTGTTCCTCTGAATCTGCATCTTGGTGTCCGTGTGTCCCTGAGGCCCTCTACAGAGACAACGAACCGTAAAAGCCACAGTTGAACAGAGCACACTGGCTTTGGACACCGCACTCCCTGAACGGAGAAAGACCCCTTCAAGCTTCAAGAGGGGGAAGGCGAATTCTGAAACCCAGGAGCTTTTGAAACAGGCCATGGATTCCTGCTCTCCCACAGCCAAGCCTTCTGACCAAAGCACAAAGACCTAACCAGACTTGCCTCCCGGCCGTGGGTATGACATATACGTGGACCCGGAGATGCTCCCAGCTAGTAGCACATCTGATGTGCACTTGGGGCCACTTCCAGCACTCCCGGAGGCAAGAGAACCTCCGCTGGTCAGGCCGACCCTGACCTGCAGCACGCTACTGGCAAGATGAGGGCCGGCACCACTCAAGGGACTAACGAAATTCGGCCTATATGCCAATTCTCGCCAACTAGGCGAAATCACTTTCCGTGAGACCATGGGATTGCCCACCACAGGAAATGGTGGGCTTCAGCAACCATGACCACGGTTCGGACCCCACAGTCGAAGCTAGGCTACCATCCCTGCCATGTTTTGCCAGCACCCACGCAGCAGTGTTGGCTGCCCTGAACCCCGAGGAAACGCACAAACCCTGGACAGATTCTTCCTCAGTGCCCTCCTCCTGCCCACTGGGCAACTCGACCCTAGTGGAAGCCACAGACATCATGCAAACAGGGGGACACTGTACACCAGGGATTACAGACCGCAAGCATGTCCGCTTTGATGACACTGACCCTACCCCACGGATCCTAGCACTTCTCCACTGCCACAGCGACACTACCGAGAACCTCACAGAGATCAAAGGCACTGTCCCCGCGAACCACAGACAGATTGCCAACGGAAGACCTCTGCCACCCAAGGGGACCTGCCACCCAAGGGGACCTGGAAGCTTCAAAGGGCACAGTGCCTGTCTGCGGCAGCGCACCCGGCATCGCAACAGTGCCCGCGTCGCTGTTCCACCAACACACCGCTCCAGGTAAATCTCTGGCTCTTCGAAAGTCCTGCGTGCCTCACGGGCCGGACGCATCATGCCCTGTGGGAGAAAAACTTTTCGCTTTGCACATTCCCAAACAAGGGAACAAAGTGGCCAAAGGGCATGTTCGCATAACTCACCTATCTTCAAGGAGAGCGGCACAGACGCCTCAGCATGTCTATCTTCTCTACGTCCTGCAAGACACCCTTTGGGCGTCATTCCTCCGGCAATGGGATCACAAATCTACGCAGGTTACCAACCTCGCTCCTCACTGTCCGTACGCCCGAGAGAGGAAACGTGCTGGACCTCAGACTCGATGAGGAGACGGTAGAGGGTTCTCACTCATTTTGTTCAGATTTTCCAAGGAATGCATACAAGGGTGTCATCATCGATCCAAGCACGTGCTGGGACGCAGCAGAACACAACCAGGCATGCCATGCGGGTCTGCAGAGGATCCATGACCTCATAATATTCCAAAACCCTGGGGAATCCACAGCCCTCAGGCCACTCTGCAAGAGCAACAGTCAAACTACTCTTGAAGCCACTGGGCCCGTCTGAGGAAAACCTAGTATCCAATGGCA